>NC_141991.1:21789528-22098739 GCF_049901715.1 Pseudonaja textilis
TGCCTGCCTGCTTTGCCTGATTTTGGGTAAAAGTTGCTCTTTTTTAAATAAAAAAATCAATATTTACATACATGGTGTGTTGTGAGTTAATTTTGTGAGTTTGCTTGCAAGCAAATTTTATGTGACGGACTGAGCTAGCCGATGGCAGATAGATCGATCTCTGAATGAATCTGTGATTTTGTAAGCAACTCAATCTGCCTGCTTGCTTTTTTTTTATAAAAGAATCAATATTTATATAAATATTTATAATATTTACATACAAGCCATGCCCAGCCAGTCACATGACCACCAAGCCACACCCACAAATTAGGCCACATCCACAGAACCGGTTAGTGGTCCTTGGGATTTAAAATTATGAGTTTGGTGGTCCCTGAGGTCCAAAAGTTTGGCGACCCCTGGCCTAGTCTGCCTCCTGCACCACAGCAGGGGGAGGCGTTTTTGCCCTCCCTGGCCTCCAGAGGCTTCCCTTGAGCCTCTGGGAGGGCAAAAATGGCTTCCCTGGGCTCCGGAGGCTCTCTGGAAACGGGCTCATTTCCGGCCTTCCTGAACTTCCGGAAGACTCGTTTTTCGCCCTCCCTGAGCCTCCGCGCAAGACATTTCGCTTCTCGTCTTTTGAAGACGTTTCTCTTTTCAAAAGAAAAAAACAGAAAGTCCAGTTGCCTCCTGAAAAAGCTCCTTTGGGACAACCATGACCTGGATGGCTGAGAGTCTCTGCAGACACATTTATGGCAGGGGGTTTCTCAAACTTGGCAAACCTAACTGGGGAATTCTGGGAGTTGAAGTCTACACACCTTCCAGTTGCCATGGTTGAGGAACGTTATTGTTTTGGCCCTGCTGATACCATTCCATCCCTTTCTTACCGAACAGTGTATTTGCCATGTTATAAACGATATAACTTGCATAGTCAGAACCTCCTCGCCCAAGGACAATCCTAATAGAAACAGCAGGGTGGCAATTATTTTTTTTCCTACGCACAACATCTGAGGTTTTGTCATTGCAGTATTGCAGAATTCTTGGCAGGTTTCCACACACAGCAGAGAGTCTTAAAAGATTTGATTTTTTTTCCCCCTTCTGCAATTGCAATTCCCATCATTACTGACTTGACAGTTGGATATGTCAGCTGGAGACTATGAGGACTAGTGTATCTGAAGAGATTAGACTGGGGAAAGGTGATAAGAAATGAGAAACACGTTCGTGTGGAAGAAGAAATCTCTGAAAGTTAAGGTTTTAGGAGACCATGTTCTATAACTAACAGCAAAAGACTATTTGGTGAACTCTGGTCAAATTGGAGTTTACAGCCGAGTGTTTGACTTTGCATCCAAGATGCTACATTCATTCTCAATCCTTTGCTGCAGGTGCACATAATCCGGGTCTGTTCCCTTTTTAATCTGCTTTTCTGCAAACCTCTCCTTATCACACATCATATAGATGGCTGATCTTTTCCCTTCTGTTCGTGGTAGATCATTGATCCGAAGATGCCCCGGGAAGGGATGTTCCACCATGGTGTCCCCATTCCTGTGCCCCCCTTGGAGGTATTGAAGCTGGGAGAGCAAATGACTCAGGAAGCACGGGAGCATCTCTACCTGGTCCTCTTCTTCGACAACAAGCGCACCTGGTAAGGGCTGCACCTCTTTCCCTTTCCCGGGTCCCAAAAGCTACAAAGAAAGGGCAAGAGCTCAATCAATCAATCAGAACAGAGCTGGAAGGAACCCTGGAGGTCTTCTAGTCCAACCCCCTGCTCAAGCAGGAGAGACAGGGCTGGGGGAGTTAGGGGCTGGGAGAGGAGGAGTGGGAACAGGGGGATGGAATAGCCCTCTTGTTTTGGGAGTGACTTTCGCACATTCCCTTCCTGCAGGCAGTGGCTGCCCCGCACCAAACTCGTGCCCCTCGGCGTGAACCAGGACCTGGATAAGGAGAAGATGCTGGAAGGCCGCAAGTCCAACATCCGGAAGTCTGTCCAGATTGCCTATCACCGAGCCATGCAGCACCGGAACAAGGTGCAAGGAGAGCAGACCAGCGACTCCAGCGAGAGCGACTGACCCTCCGAGGGGCTCCCGCCCTGGGTGCTCATTCAGTGCAGCTGGACTGTACGGGAGAAGAGAGCAGGGAGCTCCAGCCTTGGGAAGCCTGGCTGCAGGGACCTGCACAGAGCACCCAACAGCTCCTCCAGTGTGCTGGGCACACCCACAGAGCACTGTGCCCTTCACGTGGGCAAAGCCTACCTCTTGTGCCAGCCTGCCCTTCCTTGTTCCATGCCTGGAATCGCCCTGACCAGCTGCACGAGCAATACCCAGCTGCCTGCCTAGCTCCTATGGGCAGTACCCTAACTCTCTGGGTCTTTAAGGCTCTAGACTTTTGTAAGATACTGTATAATAGTGGGAGAATGTAAATTATTTGGGCTGCTCCATACACCTACCCCTTCCCAACATACAGAGTCTGGCCCCGTTTCCCTGCATCATAGCACCTGTCCAGATCCATCAGCCTTTCCTCGGCCCAGCCCCACCGACACTCTGCAGAGCAGGGCCACCATCTTCTCACTTGCACATTTTGATACTATAGCTTTTTGGAATCTGACTCAGCCTGATCCCCTTCCTCTTCCCCCCAATCCCCCCACCACCACCTTGTAGAAACATGGCTCTTTCTGCTGCAGCCGGGTGGGCATTTGTACTTGTATTTATTTTGGAGAAAGAAGATCTCTATTGATTCTTAGAAAATAAAATGGCTCTTTTGGAACCAAGCGGGCTCGTTGCCTTTTTAAAATTCTCTTTGCAGAAAGGACAAGGGAATCCATGGTCATGAGAAGATGTGCTGACTCTTTGTTGTCTGTTTTCTCGGCTTCAATTAATCACTTGCCCAACCATTCGAGCTATCTTTAGTATCCTGTTATCAGGATTAGCATAGCCATCACCATTATTTATTGGGCATCAGCCACATACGTAAGATTTCATATCTAGAAACGGTGAGGATTGACTTTGTAGAAAAATCGGGTAAGGAATTGTTTTCATCATTCCTTGTATTTTAGTTTACTGCATTGAAACTTCATTTTTCCTTCAAAGGGCTCAGAGCATCAACAAATTATTCTCAAAGCTTTTCCCATCCAGATGACAAAGATCTTGCAAATTTTAGCACTATAACTTGTATAATAACACACTTGTATAATAACACATTTTGGACCAATAGTGCTAAATATGCATATGGTATTTTTTTTTAAAGCTTCTAATTACTTATTTTGGAGAGATTGTTGTCAAATCTATTCATTTCATCCAATGTTTAGATAGTGCCTTTCCTCCTACTGCAGTCACTTCATTTGTCGTATTTTAAAAGAAAGCTTTAATTTCCTTTTTCCCCCCTAAAGAGCCTTTTTGGAAGATCTAAACTGTGTGAGAATCATTTCGTGTAATTATAAATAAAAAATACATCCTAACATTGTGGGAGTATGAAGCTGGGATTGTTGTCTGCATTAGAAAAAAACCAACAACAGCAAAGCAGAAACACTTTCCCACCCCACCATCTCTAATTCACCAGGGCTAAACTCGTTTTCCCAAAGGCGTAAGGTCGCCCCCAAACCTAAGGAGGCTCTTCACCTACAAAACAGTGGATGCGTGGAGAAATGGTGGAGGATAAGACAACAAGCAGACAATGAAGCAGGAAGTGATATTCGGAAATGTACAGTTGCTACAGGAGGTTAAGCAAAAGGGCAACTACCGGGATTACAAATGATTGTAAGCAACCCACTGTACTCCAGTTGTCTTTTTAAAAAAACCCTTTGAGATAACCATGACCTGGAAGATTCAGAATCTCCAGAGACATTTAACCCATTGTGATGTGATTCCTACTTGGAGTTTGGCTTAGACTTTGGGCTGGAGTTTGGTAGCAGTCAGAAAGACCAACTACATCAAGGCAGCATTTAATCCCAATATACAAGAACTTTTGGAGGAAGGCAAAAATTGTGTGCCATTATAAAAATTTTAAGACTGTTGCTATAAGGAATAACTATCATTATTTACATGGCTACATCAACTTACAAAACCTAGGAGGATGGCATTAACCCAGGGCAAGTATTATTAGGAAAAGCATGGACCACAATAAAGCAGTTTGTACAGTTATCTTCTATGCTATGATGTCTCCAGTCTGAAAAACAAAGAATCCTCACAAGCATAAAAAGGGTTAAAAAAAACTTGTTTGAGTAAGAACTCTGATTTCACACAACTTGCATACTATTTTAGTATAAAATAGTATAGAGCTGGCCTTTAAGATGGTTAATTAATTATAGTATCCAAAGATCAAATGTATCTCATTTAAATTATTGTAATTTTTAATGAAATGTGTATTTGAATGATTGATGATGAAAACTGGTTTAAAATTAAATATGCATTATATACCCGCTAATTTTATCAATTTGGGTAATTTTAAAAAATGCATTACTTAGAAGAAGAATCTGGGATTCAAATGTTATGAGACAGATAGCATATACTATTTATAATTCCAGCTTCTGCTTCAATGCTCAGCATATTTATCTGGTGTGATCCTATTATTCTTAATGTGAATTTTAGCAAGTAAACAGCTAAAAGAAGTGGAATTCTAGCTTTTTTGTTGCTGTTAAGACCAAACCATAGTGTTTGAGGATCAAGTGTTTAATTCAAATGCCTTCCAGCACTTTCTTCAGGAGAGATTAAGGACTTATCACCTTGAAATGTCAGCAGTTAAGTGTTCCCCTATACAGTACTATACAGTACTATATGTCCTTTATCAATAGCGTACATTTTGAAAGTAAAATACCACTGCGTGTTAATTTATATGGCATGTCAAGGCGAATCTGGGTGGGGAAGAGCATTTATCTCTTCTTTTATGTATCTTTTCTTTTATGTACACTGAGAGCATTTGCACCAAGACAAATTCCTTGTGTGATCAATCACATTTAGCCAATAAAGAATTCTATCTATCTGTCTATCTATCTATCATCTATCTATCTATCCTATCTAAAACAATATAAATAACTTTAAACCAAACGGACAAAAAAGGCTGCCAAGAATAAAAAAAAACCCTCAGAATAACAACGATGCCCCTAATCCGGGCATGACTAACTTTCCAACTCCCATGGAAAAAAGAGGGGGGGAAGGATAATAGAAAGGATGCTTGCATTATTGTTTTCTGCCTGGAACTCTTGCTAGATATTTAAACTGCGATTATAGCAAAGAGTATCCAGCTCAAGGAACATTGTGCTACCATCTACTGGCTATCCTGATTTTGACATCCCAGGTAATGGTAGACCCATTTCCGTTTTCTCCTGAAAGGGCCACTTCCTTTCCCATCCGCCTTGTAACGTACAAGAGACCCTTTTCATGCCTATCAAGCCTTAAACCCGCGGACAGGAAGAATTCGCCTTGTGCCCAAAGACCCGGGCTTCCGCCCAAGCAGACTACAAAGACCTCCTCTCGCAGCCTAGAGCGGAGAGCGGTTGCCCCGCTCTACCCCTGCGCGGCCCCTCCTCTAAATTCAGGGGCCGTTCTCTATGGTGATCTTACGGACACGGAGGTACGGGTTTTGCGCCAAACTGGTGCAGCGAGAGCTGCGCGCTCCTCCCTGCCTCCTCCCTAAGGACAGCGACAGCAGAAGGTACAACATGAACGCCCGGCCCATCCAGCTGCCTCGAGCGACTCCCTGGCGCTCCCTGCCTTGCCCGCGCACCGAACTCCGCCTCGACCTGGTACTCTGTGGCGGGCAGACCTTCCGGTTAGTGCGCCCCCTGGCGGCTCCCAGCCAGGAATTGCAATCTTTTTCAAAAGCATCCCCCTTGAATTTGGCCCTTTGGCCCTTTTCTTTCTTTCTTTGTATCGCCGTCGCCCTTGGGCGGCTTTTCCTCAGTAGTCATGTTTAGTTTGTCCTCCTCTGGGATTGCTGCCTTGCTTCCCCTTGGCTGCGCCCCAAGGTTGTGCAGGTTTTGGGGTGCATAGAGGCCCAGTGCATGCATAAAAGCCCCGACAGGGTCGCGCGCGAGAGAGAATAGGGGTGGGGTGGGGGAGAAGAGCGAGAGATACTGGCGATAACGTTCTGCTTCTGCAAGCAATGCTTTTGCAGGCTTTTTCCATCATTCGCAACGACCAATCTTTTTTTTTAATTATTATTATTATTTTGGTTCATCTCCCATTTGTAAGAGAAACGAAGATGAGCACCGCCCCCTATTAGTTGGTAAGGGCTGGCGAAGTAAAATCCGCAGGGATTCCTTTCCCTTTACCACTTGTAAGAAGGATCTTTCTTTTTTGCAAAGAGAGAACGGCACTCCGTAGGTTTTGGGGGGAAGGAAGGTTACCATTTGCATTTTGCTAATGGTGCTACCCCTTTTCTCCCTCCTTCCAAAGCCACAGCATCATTAGATGTTTTAAAAAACCCTTCTAATTCTTCTAAGCATGATTGATCAGTAGATTCTATCCAGTCCTTTTAAATTCCTTTGTTTTCTGCATATAATCTTGGGCTCCAAACCATTCCCCCTGGGCACAGCCATTGGCTCTCTGAATTCTCTCATGCTGCCATTGTATTGTCAGAGAACCTGAGAGATCACTGCAATAGAAGAAGATATAGGTAGCTTAGGGGTGAACGGGGGAGTCTTTATTACTCTCTGAGCTCTGAGTTGTTTGCTTGCAGATGCTTCATTGTCCACCAAGGATTTTATAGATCACTTACAGACCTATGAAAAATCTCCTGGATCAGGTGAAATCTGCAACTAAACAGAACAGGTACAACAGATTGTTAGGACTACAAAAAAAAACAACACAATTGTAACCAGCCTGCCTTCCATTGAGGACCTGTATACTTCACAAGCCAGAAAGAGGGCTGAGACAATATGATATTTATAGACCTCTCATCCTAGACATAAACCGTTTCAACTTCTCCCCTCAGGATGCCGCTATAGGGCATTGCATGCCAAAATAATTAGGCAAAAAGCTAGTTTTTCCGCCATGCCATCACTCTGCTAAACTCACAACTCCCGCAGCACTTATGCCTAAAGATATTTACCAATGTAGTAGGGCTGTATTACTGTTATATTTGTCATCTTCTTAAAAGGCAACTAGACTTTGTTTTTCCTTGCAGATGTTTCGCTTCTCATCCAAGATGCTTCTTCAGTTCTGACTGACTGGTTTAAATCCTTCCATCCTCCACCATTTAGTCAGAAGCGAAGAAGCTTCTAAGACGAGAAGCAAAACGTCTTCAAGGAAAAACCAAGTCCAGTTGCCTTTTGAAAAAGCACCTTTGAGACTGTTTCTCTAAAGTGACAAATTGCATTACATTGGCTTTCATCCACAATCTGAAATTCTTGAGAGGCTGTAACAAAATTTAGTCTGACTATCAGTTTTATTTTATTTGTATATTGTGTAGAATAGAGCTGGAAGGGACCTTGGAGGTCCTCTAGTCCAACACCCTGCTCAAGCAGGAAACCCTAAACCAGTCTTAAAAACCTCCAGTGATGAAGCACCCACAACTTCTAAAGGCAAAGCTGTTCCACTGGTTAATTGTCCTCACTCCTTAATTCCAGGTTGCTTCTCTCCTTGATTCGTTTCCTGCCTTCTGGTGCTTTGGAAAATAAACGGACCCCCTGTTTTTTGTGACAGTCCCTCAAATACTAGAATACTGCTATCATGTCACCCCTAGTCCTTCTTTTCTCTAGATTGGCCATACCCAATTCCTGCAACCATTCTTCATGTTTTTGTCTTTAGGCCTTTAATCATCTTAATTGCTCTTTGCACTTTTTCCAAAGTCTCAGCATCTCTTTTGTAATGTGACCAAAACTAGATGCAGTATACTGCGGTATTGCAGTATTCAAGGCTTTAAAGTAAGAAATACCATTAAATGACCTGGCTGACTGAGAATCTCTTTCAAATACCATTAAAGTTGCCTGTACTCTCAGAGGCCCGATTGTGAGATATATGAGAAAGGAGCTTCTCCTTGGTCAGTTGCAAGCAACGGAGTGCCTTTCTTCCAGAAATAAATTTATTTCTCCTTCCATTTTCAATAAAGGAATTAAGCCTGTACTTCCCAACCATTTTTTTTAATTGCATCACTAATAAAGATAATTGCATGTTAGCCAATAAAATTTAGATTGTTTACCTTTGAGTGCCATATAGATAAAAGGCAGGAAATAATAAGATAATAATTTTATAACTTTAGAAGTGATGTTTGGAGAAGGGAGTAGCTGAACAGTAGAACATAGGCCCAGCTTCTATTACTGGTTGTGCTGTCCCAGCCAAATAGTTCAGATATTTGATCAGAGTTGATTGGAGAGCAGCTGTCAGAGACGCTATCAAGTTAGTTGAAAAACAAGCTCACTACTGTAGCTATAAGAAGCTTCCTTTTTTTTTCTCTTCCCATTTTGCATGCTTAAAAGTTACTAGGCGTACTGTTTTCTTTTCATTATCTTGGCTCCTAAGATCAGTTAGCATTCTCATCATGCAATTTAATATAATTATTAATACTTAAAGTGAGGATACTTTCCAAGAACTGGACATTCCACACCATAACAAATCTGTGTATAGTGTTTTAGCATACCCCACTTCCATGCACATTAACCAGCAGTCGGAAGACACAATGAAAACTCCTTAATTTCACAACACCTGGATAGACTTAAATCATAGTTTCAACTGGGAAACTGTGACCATCCTAGAACAAGCCAAGTCCAGGGACACTAGAGAATACCTAGAAGCCTGACACCCTGACAAATCAGCCATCAATTGACAAAAACAATATCTACATACAGGTAGTTCTTGACTTACAACTACAATTGAGCCCAACATCACTGTCTCTAAGTGTGACAGTTGTTAAGTGAATTTTGTTCCATTGTACGACCATTCTTGTCACAATATCTACATACAGGTAGTCCTTGACTTAAAATTGAGCCCAACATCACTGTCTCTAAGTGTGACAGTTGTTAAGTGAATTTTGTCCCATTTTACGACCATTCTTGTCACAGTTGTTAAGTGAATCACTGTTGTTAACATTAGTCACATGGTTGTTAGGTGAATCTGGCTTCCCCATTGATTTTGCTTGTCAGAAAATCGCAAAACGTGATCCCATGACCCCCGGGACACTGCAACCGTCATAAATATGACTCCATTGCCAAGCATCTGAATTTTGATTACGTAACCACAGGGGACACGGTGGCTCAGTGGCTAAGACACTGAGCTTGTCGATCAGAAAGGCCGGTCAGTTCGGTGGTTCGAATCCCTAGCACCACGTGATGGAGTCAGCTCCCGTTATTTGTCCCAGCTTCTGCCAACCTAGCAGTTCGAAAGCATGTAAAAAAATGCAAGTAGAAAAATAGGGACCCCTTTGGTGGGAAGCTAACAGCATTCCATGCACCTTTGGCCTTTAGTCATGCCGGCTACATAACCACGGAGACGTCTTCGGACAGTGCTGGCTCCTTGGCTTTGCAGGGGAGATGAGCACCGCCCCCTAGAGCCGGAAACGACTAGCATGGATGTGCGAGAGGAACCTTTACCTTTACCTTTAACCACAGGGAATGCTACAATGGTCGTAAGTGTGAAAACGGCCATAATTCACTTTTTCATGCAGTTGTATGTTGAGGATTACCTGTCTTGACTGAGGTTCTGGGTAGCCTTTGTAGGTGACCCTTGGCTGTTTCTGATGCTAAACCAAGCCTGCGATTTTTCTCAGGTGGTCTGAAACCAGCCCTGGCTACTGGACTGGTGTGCTGGCTGGACGAGTCTGGACTCTCACTCAGTCTGAGGAACATCTCTGGTACACCTTACATGAGGAGGAAAAGGAGGACGGTGGCAGAGATGAAGAAGGCCTCTCCGAACCTCCCCTGAAGAAGAGCAGGAAGCAAACACAGCCAGAACCTAATCGTCCTGGGACAAGCGAACGTTCGGGCAGCCATTTGTCTGGAGAGCTGGCTCGGGCAATAGATGGGCTGACTCCTTCTCAGATCCTCCATGATTATTTCCAGCTGCATGTAAATGTATCTGCGCTATACCAGGGTTGGTCTTATGTTGACTCGCATTTCCGGGAAGTAGGTGTTAAATTCCCAGGTAGGCAAACTTAAAGAACTAGCACTGGAGAGTGATGTACTGCTACAATAAAAAAAAATATGGATGTTAAGAGATAGTACAATATCCTAATTTGTGTGTGAACACTTGTTTTCAGCGATGTTTTATTTAGTTGAGAGTAATTGACAAGTAGCAAAACTGTGCCTTATATCAAGAGCACAGAATTGAATTCTTAAATGTCTTTATTTGTATGCATCTTAGGGAACAAACATTGTCCTTGTCTGGCAGAGAGGGAGATTGGAAAACGAACAGAAAAGTGACCCCCAAAATGAGGCTTTCTTGAGGGCTCCTTGGTGCTCTCTGAGCTTGGTTGTTTTTTACAGACATTTTATTATTACCTGCACTGCGGATAATAAAATGCTGCACTGATGAAGTTACCTACATGGGTAATGAAATGTCTGCAAGAAAACAACCAAGCTCAGAGAGCACCCTCCTGTCAACCTTGAGCTACAAATACTTTCCTTTTTTGGTGAGGCTTTCTTGCTCAGGGTTCCCCCTCTCCTTACTGCTAGTACCCCGAAAACCCAGAAATCAGAAACCACTGTATAATTCAGCAGCGAAGAAAACTGAACTCCTTAGATTAAACATAAAGTACGTGACTAGTGATAGGAAACATAGCAAACGGATGGCAGGAAAAGACCTAGTGACTCTTTCTTCCCTCAGGCGTCCGGGTGCTGCGGCAGGACCCGGTGGAGTGTCTCTTCTCCTTTATCTGCACCTCCAACAATCACTTGTCCCGCATCACCAACATGATTCAACACCTGTGCCAGGCCTTTGGGCGCCGCCTCTGCCAGCTGGACACCAAGACCTATCACGCCTTCCCCTCACTGCAGGCAATGGCAGGTAAAACCTTAGGCCTCAAAGTTGCTTTGCGGCCTTTCCCTCCTCAAACCGTCCCGCCTACGTCCCTGACTCCTTCTCCGCTTCCTGTTCTATCCCCAAAAGGGCACACCAATGTCGGTAACAGTGTTGGAAGGGACCTTGGAGGTCATCTAGTCCAACCCCCATTCTCGCAGGGGACATGTACAATATCTGGTAAATGGCTGTCCAGTCTCTTCTTAAACGCTTCCAGACTACATCAAAAAGAAATACTCTTCTCTCTCCCCCCACCATATTAAAAGACATATGTGCTACATTCATATTCCTGCTTCAGGGAAAGCTGCCCTTTATCCATCTATTCCCCTGGTTGTCTCCCCCATCTTCCAAGATCATTCCCACATACTATTATTCATGCTGACTTGCATGTAACAGCCCAGGCAATGAGTTGAGTCTCGACCACGCAGCACAGAAGGATAGAGGAGTTTACTAAGACAGGCCTCATCAGGTAATCCAGTAGGCCAGGGGTGTCCAACCTTGGCAACTTTAAGGCTTGTGGACTTCGACTCCCAGAATTCCTCATGCTGGCTGGGGAATTCTGGGAGTTGAAGTCCACAACTCTTGTCAAGGTTGAGCATTCAGGTAGCAGACACATTCTCTGAAGGCTTCTCTTTGTCATCCTCTGGCATCTGCCATCTCCCTAATCCTTCTCCTCCAATCCTCACACCTGTTTCTTTCTTCCAAGCAACCTTTATGCTTAACAAGCACTAAGTCTGAAGAACTGGCACTTCCTCACATAGAGGCTTTCTCTTCACCACACATAGGGAAGTTCTTAGTTGACGTCAAAGATCTTTTGGAGTGTTTGCAGAATGCCAGAGGGGAGAGTGCGGGAACACTCTTTTTAACCTTCCTGTTTCAGATGGCCTTGGTCATAATTTCCTCTTTCCCCATTATCCGTTTAACTCAGAGGTCTCCAAACTTGGAAACTTTAAGACTGGTGGACTTCAACTCCTAGAATGCTGGCTGGAGAATTCTGGGAATTGAAGTTCACAAGTCTTAAAGGTGCCAAGGTTGGGGAGCCCTGGTTTAACTCTGGAAGGACCATTGGTCTGATTTCTGATATCTGTCTCCACTTTAGAGTCATAGTGCTGGCTGATTCAATGTGAAACTTTCCTACAGTTCTGCTTTAAATCGCAAAGTAGCCCTTTCTGAAATGATAAAGAGCATAGATAAGTAAATAAACATCCACGTACCTTAGTTGTGGTCATAATTCCTATCAGGACTTTTCACTTACTATGCTTTGTATACCACCGGTATCAAAATCTCTCAGCAATCTGCAGCAAGGAAAACCCTTGAGAGCCATGTGTTTTGTAGGCTCTCTCAATATGACTCTCTGAAGACCAATTCAACAGTTATTTAAGAACTCTTAATTTATTGTAGGTCATATAGCTGAAGAAATGCTTTAAGTGCTTGGGAACATGATTCAGAAAGGATAAGGAATCCATTGGCAATTCAGGCTTGTAAAAGATGAATACACCCAAGTGGACAATGATCTGAAGGAAAAGTCAACGTAAGATTGCACATGGAAGTGCTGGAAGTTTAATTTAAAAAGGGAATTGACAATTGTTGGGAATGTAGACATCCACAGATGGTTTCGGGCCTGTCTAGTCTTCTCACCATCAATCAATAGAACAGAAAGAATGAATGGAACTGGGAGAAGATACACAGGCTCGTAAACTAAACTTTGCCAAATCTTCCTTGAAAAATCCTTTGAATCTTTCCTTGGGCAAGGATACAGTTTTGTTAGATGTGTAAAGACGTTGCCAGTGAAGGGTTGACTTGATGCACTTCCTATTCGCACCTTCGCTTAATAGTTATTGCTCATTGCTAGAATGGAGCCAAGTAACTGGTAGCTTAGGTAACTGAAACAAGTTAAAATAGAATAAAATAGATCCCACAGATGAGCTACTAAGATCCATCCTGTAGCAGAAATTCTATTTGTTTGCCAAAGGAAAATTCTGGGTTTTTTTTTTAACAAAGGGTAACAGTTTTTTGAAAGATTTGGCGAGAACAGTAGCAAATGTACGGTTGGGACTAAAATGAACAAAACTAATCCTTCTCTGATTAAAATCTTAGTTTGGAGTAGGTAACTCCTGTTGGAAGAAATATCCTTCTGGGTTCAGTTCCAAGTGGGGAAAAAGATACTGGAAACATGGAGGCTATTTGGAAAGATGGTTTAATGGTAGACAGGACCACATGGCTTGAAGCTCCAAAGAAGGATGATCACATGCTCCAAGGTGATGGAAAGGAGAAAAAAGGGCCAGCCAAGATGCTAAGAGACCCTTATATACCCTCTGTTGGGTCGTACCTTAGTGTTTCCTGTTCCTGTGCAAGAAATTTATCCCATTGGCTGTCAGACTCCCAGGGTCAGGGGTCTTAGCTGACTTTGTAGGCTTTCCTGAGTTCCAGGCTTGGTTGAGTCTTGCTGGGTGATGATGATGCACTGAAAGGGCTCTTGGGCAATTGCTATACCTTTACCTGGAGATCTTTGTTATGTAAAGTATTCTGGCCCAGGCCTTAATGGCTCACCCATTAACAAAGGTGCGGGGGGCTGAGTTTCTGCCTCTCTGAGTTTCTACTTTACTCTTTTTAGGGGAAATACTCTGCCTTTTTAATATTTCCTAGGATATTTCAATTGTCTAGGAGAGGAGTGGGTACTAACTTCCTACACTCCGTTAAAATGATGGTATCATTCTATTGTTCCTTCAGTTGGCTGGTTGCAAGCTGTCCATTTCTCATTGTTAGGCAGTGGATTGATGTTTCACTGCTTGTTTATTTATTAAATTTACATGCCACCCATCACTCCCAAGAGGCAGCTCTGTTTCTTCTTGAAAATATAATTATTTCTGGATTTGGTTTCATTTCTCCACTTCTTGCAGGAGCAGATACAGAGGCTCGGCTGAGGGACCTTGGATTCGGTTATCGGGCACGGTTTATTAGCGAGAGCGCCCGGGCTGTCCTGAAGACTCTTGGAGGGGCCGCTGGCCTCCAGCAGTTGCGCACTGTCCCTTATGAGCAGGCCCGCCATGCTTTGTGCACCCTTCCAGGAGTGGGAGTCAAGGTGAGCATGAACCTGGCTCCCTCCCTCCCTGTTTTGCTGTTCAACCATAGCATGTGGGTTCAGTTGTGCCTGTGTGTAGTTGCGGCTTGTGAAAAAGGGTTTGCCAGTCACTTCTGTGGCCTGGTTCCGAAGGGCTCGGTAGTGGGCAGCAGCCTAGCGGGGTTGAGGACCCAGGATACAGAGAATATGGTTAAATTTGTTATGGTGCGACTGTTTCCTTTCCCTCTCAGGTGGCTGACTGTGTGTGCCTCATGGCACTGGACAAGACTGAGGCTGTACCAGTGGACACCCACATATGGCAGGTTGCCAAACGTTACTATGGCCAAGAGTTGGGGATGGGGGCCCGCAGTGTGACGGAGCGAGTCCATCGAGAGATCGGTGAGGGTGCTTTGGAACAGGTTCTGCTTGCTGGCGGCCATCTTAAATAGCAACATTTAGCAGCAGCAACAGCACTTATATACTGCCCCCTAGTGCTTTAAAGCACTCTCTGGGCAGTTTAGAACATCAGCACGTTGTCCTCAACAATCTAGGTCCTCATTTTACCGACTTCAGAAAGATGAAAGGCTGAGTCAAGCTTGAGCCCATCAGGATTGAACTTCTGACAGTGAGCATTGAGTTCGCCTGCAATACTACATTCTGACCACTGTGCCACCAGGGCTCTTGTGGGAGCGGAATTGGAGCACGGGGGTCTACCAGTTCGCACCTATTCGCTAGAACATCTTATTTCCTATAGTGGCCAATTATAAACTCTGATAAAACTGGAGGGCAATTAGCCTTACAGGAAGCAGGGAGGAATTATCAATAGCAGTTCCTTAAGCAAACTTTATTTCCACGAGGTTTCCTTTTTCATCAGGTAGTGTTACAAAGGATAGTCTTGGTAGAAGGAAGGATAACTAAACTAGATATGTCAGCTTACCTGGTCTTCCACTGCATTGCCTCTAGTTGTAGTCCAGTCTTGGGACACCTTGAGGTCTCTGGAAGACAGTTCCTAAAAGCATAGACTGAATGAGCTTCAGGGGAATAAAGTTAAGCAAAGGGCCTAGTTGAGCTCCATAAAGAAAATGTACTTTCCAACGGATGAAGGGCTTCAAGTATGTAGTAGCCTCTTGGATGAAAAGCCAAATATTTTTATGCTTGGAATGTTGCCATCCTAAATTGTAATTAACATGGGTAGAATGTTTGTTTTTCTTTCTCTATTTTTAAACCTCTTAAATCATAGAATGATAATAAACCCTAATCATATTATATAACCATTACTGCAACGAAACCATATTAAGATTTATGGCAATGTAAGAAAATGGCAAAATACTCTTGTAAAAGCCTCTTTTAGTTTGAAAAAAAAAACACCTTAAAATAGAAGGGATTGTTTTCTGGATATTTTGGAACAGGGGCCCCCTGTTATCTAGATGCATGCAGAACCATACATGGATATTTGAAGCTTGATGCAAGTTCTGTTAAGTGTTTCATTTCTCCTCCAGCAGCCCCCTGGAACTGAAATACAATTGTATGGGAAGGGATGTGAACTAATTTGAGAAATCAACCCTTATTCTGCTGTTCAGGCTCTGTGGGCTTGTTCTCTGCCACATTCTAATTGAAGTTTGTTTTTTTTTGCCTTCAGGGAATTTCTTCCGCAGCCTTTGGGGACCATATTCTGGATGGGCACAAGCGGTAAGTATGAAATTGCTTTCCTGTTCTCCCATTTACTGCTCAGTGCTCGCCGCTCACTGTTGCCAGAGGAGGGTAAGATGTCAGACTAGGAGAATCTTCCTCTGTATATGCTGCATAAACTTTCTGTCTTTCTTATATTAGCAAACTGCAGGATCGATTTAGAAGACACAGCTCAGCAACACTAGAATCTGAATTCTTAAAGCTGTCTATCTTACCTTTTCTAGTGAGTCCTCTGTTCTCATTTGGTGGCCAAAGTATTTGAGCTTAGCTTCAGTATCTGTCCTTCCCAAGAACACTCAGGGTTGATTTCCTTTAAGATTGATTTGATCTGTATACATGTGAGTTTCAAAAATTTGAATAACCACTAGGTGGAAGCACTGAGACAGGAAAAAATTCTCCTCCTGACCGCCATCCACAGGTGACCTGAGTATTTGCAGCCGTATCTGATAGGTCCCATTTTCTTTTTGAATAACTGTAACCCTTTGTGCCATCCAGATTTTTCCCTCTCTCGCCAGGTCCTGTTTTGTGCCGACCTAAGGAAGAACCAAGAGTCCCCAGATCCGAATGCCAAACACCGTTGCATCAAAGTGGCCCAGAGCAGCCACTCCACCTTGACATAGTAACTTCTCTTGCAGCTCCGCCTTATTTATGGGACTGATACGGGCAAGGAAGAAGAGCCTCCCTGCTAATGGCTGGAGCCAGAGAGAAATCACCCATGCTAAGAATAAGGATTCTGTGAGCCGCTGAGGAAGGCTGAGGTTGCTCGGGGATCCTCAGTTGCTCCTTTTGTTTTTTAAAATTTAATTGTTTGTTTTTTCCCCCACCAGAGGTTGCTTGTAGCCTAAGCATCTCATGGAGCTGCCATGTGTTTTAAACAGTAGAACGTTTCCCACTTCTTCCTTGTGACTTTTGTAATCGCAATAGGGCTTGCTGTGCATTGGTAACTGGGTATAAGGCAGACTTTTCAAGCAGGCCATGGGAGAATCATTATCTCTGAACCTGGGGGCCATCGATTTAGAACGTCAAAAGCATCATTGTTTGGAAAGAGGTGACAAACATCAGCCAGGGAGCAATATGGATTCCCATTAAATTCCCGTTAAATAGTGAGGTTGATAACAGTTGCCTGAGGGAAGAGATACATTGAATGGGCTTTCCCCAGAGGAACTTGAGCTATTGAGTCTGTTAAATATCACCAGTAACTTAATGGTTCCACATAAAATTAAGGTAAAGGTTTTCCCTGTCTCCTTGTAAGCGGGCGGTGTTCATCTCAATTTCTTAGCTGAGGGAGCCAGCGCTGTCTGAACTCACTTCCACGGTCAGGTGGCCGGCACGATTAATACAACGAGGCACACAGAATACAGTTACCTTACGATAGCTATTTATCGACTTGCTTTCGAACTGCTAGGTTGGCAGGAGCTGGGGCAAGGAACAGGAGCTCATCCTGTCGTGTGGCACCTGGGATCTCAAACCCAGGCTGACAGCTTTCCAACTTGCTGAGCCATCCCGCCTCTCATAAAAATAAGACTAATCCTTTTTTCAGAAGGGACAAAATGTATGGCCAAGTTCGTGTGCTCTCTCTCATTCATAAAACCGTGTATGTACTGGGCTGCATGCACTCTGTTAATGCTGAATCAATTCAGAGGCTGCTTGCGATAGGCTGACTTTGGGTGGTGGATCTATTCTCACCTAGGGGAGAATAGTGGGGGACATGTAGCAGTATTCCAGTATTTGAGAGGCTGCCACAAAGAGAAGGGGGTTAATTTATTTTTCAAAGCACCAGAGGGCAGGACAAGAAACAGTGGATGGAAACTAACCAAAGAGAGAAGCAACCTGGAACTTCCTAATGGTGCGAACAATTAACCAGTGGAAACAGCTTGCCTTCAGAAGTCGTGAGTGCTTCATCACTGGAGGTTTTTAAGAAGAGACTGGACAGTCACTTCTCTGAAATGGTATAGGGCAGTGGCGGCCAACCTTTTTGGGCTCCTGTGCCAAAAATTGTGCACGCTCGCGCTCATGTGCCAGCACCCAGAAGGCAATGCATGCCCCCCTGCCCCCTACGCATGTGTGTGCAATCCCCACCCCTAACCCTGCCGCCCCCTTAACTGTACTGCGCCTCACAGCTGATTTTTGGCTGGTTTGAGGCCTTTTTCAGCCTCCTAGAGGCTTGAGAAAGGCTTCTGCAGGCCCAAAACTAGGCCCCTTTCGTCACTTCCAGTATTTCCAGAAAAACAGGAAGTGATGAAATTGGCCTAGTTTTCAGACAGCAAAGCCTTCCTTAAGCCTCTGGGAGGCCAGAAAAGGCTTCAAAACTGAAAATCAGTTGTGAGGCGTGCGCATGCTCAGTGAGGTAAATTTGCCTGCAGCTTACCTTCCGGCACAAATGGTTCTGCATCCCACTTGTGGCATGTGTGCCATAGGTTCGCTTGAGCAGGGGGTGGACTAGAAGACCTCCAAATCTCTTCCAGCTCTATTCTTATTAATTGACCGTTGGACTATTAGCTAAGAGAAGAGGGATCCCTACCATTCAAAGTTGGCTGAGGGTGCTAGTGTTTGTTTTTTTTTTACAATATTGTCAGTCTTGCCACAATATTGTCTTGCCACACAGTTGTGTCCCATGCAGTAAGTTAATCTTACCTAACTCTAACTCAAATCCTTCAGTCTTTTGCCCACTTACCTGGAGAAGAGCATTCTTGAATTCAGAACAGGTTACACACCCGAGTAAATGAAGTGGGTTGCACTATAAGTGAAGACCATCTCCAGCTGATTTGTGTTTTGCTGATGATGATATTGTAAAGTAGAGGTCCCCAAATTTGGCCACTTTAAGAGTTGAAGTCCACAAGTCTTAAAGTGGCCAAGTTTGGAGACCTCTGTTCTAAAGTATGACTGGGGAATTCTGGAAATTGAAGTCCACAACTCTTAAAGTCACCAAGTTTGGAGACCCTTGTTCTAAAAGAAGCACTGGTCATTGGACATAAGGCTGATTTCCAGGTGGTTTAACCGAAGTGGCAACAGTATTTGTGGTGCCAGAATCCAGCGTTAATAGGAATGTGTTTTAAGAGGTACTTTGTTTCATTTATGGTAGGATGTTTTGATGCTCATCCAGATGTTGAGCCGATTCCTTTTTCTTTTTGTATTTGCTTACGTATATGTGTCACAACAGTTCCAATTCTCTTTTGCTGCCTCATGTATTTAGAACGCTACCCCTAATATTCAATCCCTTGTAATATCTACCTTTTCTCGCTTTCATGAACTTTCGTTGTTTCTATAAAGAAGTTGTACATTAGATTCCTAAACCTAAACGATAAGTGTGCTGCAGCCTAACTAAGCATTTTTCTGATTTCAAGCAACATTTATATTTCCTTGAATCTCGCTAACAGAACAGAGACATTTAAAGCGCGGCACCTGGTCTGGCTGTGGCCCGTTTTTTTTTATTGTGTACTGTTTTAGAAAACTGTTATATATACATATGTATTCTCTCTTGCCCGAGTCCATTTCTTCCTTTTGTCTTTGACCATTTCTAGTGGTTTTGGGCAAAGATCTACTTATTTTTATCCTTTTATAAAGTGCTTCTAAGTTATTTCTAAGTGATGTATCAATCATAATAAAACAATCCTGGTTTGTCCCTTAGGCCTCTTCTAGCATGGTTTGTCTGTTCACGTTAGTTCCCTTAATGATGGTTTCCTCTTTGGGGGCCGGCCTTTGGCAAACCTGGGGTGAGGCTCGGCTTGGGTGCTTCCCTTTTAATACACGAACAAGCAGCAGCCTAGAAACTTCAGAGTTATGAAGTTCCTCTTGAACTGAGATGGTGGAAGAAAATGAAAAGCTATAAGCCATAAGACAAAAATGAAAAGCTATAAGCTTTCAAATCAGTCAGGAGAAGAGACTGAAGCATGGGGAAAGCCCGAGTTATATCAGATAAATGGCTCCAGGTCTGCCATGGAGGAAGACGGGTAAAACATTTTAAGAATGGAATCTTCACTAGAAAGTTTCTCAGCTACTTTCAAAGAAAGAATTGCCAAATTCAATCTCCCACTTCTATTTCATGCAACTAAGAAGTCGAAGAGGAATACATGAATTTTATCAGTCTGTTCTTACTTTTAAATTCCACCCTCCCTCTCTTTCTAGCCCAAAAATACTAAAGATAATTTTACAACTGTTAGGGAGTATTGAAAACATGGGATCCCAGCTGCCTTTCCCCCACTTTGTACTGCAACCACCTGCAAAACTCTTACATTTTTTTCTCTCGCTTGGGTAACTCTGTAAGAGGGAAGCAAAATGACCACTCTTAAAACGTCACCAGTCTATTTCCAGGGTTGGCAAAATGACGTTGGAAGAGGCACGGCTGGCCCCAAGGAAGCTGTGACCCTTCAGTGTACTCTAGTGTGCTCAAAAATCATAATCCCATAAAGCATCGCTCAGGATGTCCCAAAGGTGCTTTTCCAAAAGGCAACTGGACTTTCTTTCCAGAGCTGAAGAAGCTTCTTGGATGAGAAGCGAAACGTTTTCAAGAAAGTCCAGTTGCCTTTTGGAGAAAAATCAGCTTTGGGACAATCATGACCTGAACGATTGAATCTCCATCGATGCTGTGGAGGATTGCCATGGCCTCTCACCTCCAGAGGACAACAGGAAAGCTGCTCTAGCTCCTATATTTGACTGTAGAAAAACAATTCCTCCTCCTTTAGAAATGTCAATAGGTCACATAGGTGGAAAGCTACAAGCTACTGCACACTTCTGTCTGCAAACAAACAACCTTTATTCTCCAACGCTGAACGCAACTGAGCCAAGGGCCAGCTACGATGTATTTATGTCCTCATTCCTTGGGGTTGGCTTGGTTGGATCGTGTGGGAGAAGCAAGGGGGGGGGGTTCTCATTGGTTTTCTCAAGCGATGTGATGGTGTGCACAGCTGGAGATCAAAACTCCCCCTGGAGCGGCTGCTGCAGAAAGCCAGAGGGGTCTTGAATATTTCTTTCCAAGACTTAAGCCACTCAAGTGATGGGCCAAAGAGGGTGGCATCGTTGCGGTCTTCAGATGAAGAATGAGCATGGGGGACAGGAGGGGTCTTGTTGGTGCGACCAACGGGGGGAGTGAACGGGAGGGGATAAAGCATCTCCAGGGAAGTGTGGGACTTGGAAAATACTAGCCTCAACTTTCAGATTCTGGAGGATGCCAATTAATAGGGGACAGGTTCCATTCCCCTACAATGGGACTCGGCCGTACTTTGCTGGGAAGATGGGATGGTGGTCCCAGACTCTTCCCTAGCTCTTACAACAGGGCTTGGGGCTGCCCGCTCAGTTATGATTGCTGCTGGCTCTGCCATCATTCTAGTCCTCTGTCCTTTGGTGAATGTTCAGTCCTGAGTTTGGCAGTGAGAGCCATTCCCCAAGGATTCCTCACTGCTATTAGTAGCCGAGCCTGAAGAAGACAAAGGAGGGGAGAAAAGGACAATCAAGACCAGATTGACTAGAAATCAGACGATTCCAGGGTTTCCTCTGATTCAGGAAAGGGAAGCTGCCCAGGAGGTACTTCCCGTCCTTAGTGACCAGATAACACTCCATGGTTGATAAGACTTTATTCTTGGAATGGGACTTAAGGAGACATTCTTTAGGAACAGCATCACATGAACTCAATAGCCCACTGACATACAACGAAGCTCCTACTGGCTTGAGCCCATCTTCAGAATGAGATGGCTTAGGAAGGTTTAGAAGGTCCTGAAGACCTGGTTCTTCTTCCAGCTGCTGGCCCAGTTGTCCCCCACTCTATGAGTCGTGGGCCTGGTCCCCAGCACGGTCAGCTTTAATCAGTACGTTTTGGCAGAAGAACAAGTAGGCTCAAAAGCAAAGATCAAAACATGGCACGGTTGTCACCGCTGGACGAATGACACCAAAGCTTACAAACAGAAAGAAGGGCTTTGAGGAGAAAGGCCACACAGAGACACTCGTAACCTCTCACCGTTGCTCTCCTGCATGGCTTGGCCAGGCCCCTCTTGACTGGTTCCAAGTTGTAGCTTCCTCATATGCCTCACCACAGCTGTTGCGTTGAAGGCTTGCTGAATGGGGAGGAGGGGAGAAAGGAGGAGAGAAAATGAACATGAAAAGCAAAGCAAATGTCCCCCTGCCACAGACTTTGGCAAGCGAGCAAAACTTTTGAGAGTCCATTCCTTTGGTTTCCTTCCCCATGCTGTCAAGAACATATTGATTGAGTGATCAAATTTATTTATTGAATGTATTTGTCACCCATCCTATAGCAAAAGACTCTCGGCAGCTTCCCGCATTAGCAATAGCAATAGCGCTTAGATTTATATACCGCTTTGTAATGCTTTACAGCCCTCTCTAAGTGGTTTATAGAGTCAGCATATTGTCCCCAACAATCTGGGTCCACATTTAAGGATGGAAGGCTGAATCCACCTTGAGCCGGTGGGAATCGAACTGCCAAACTGCTGGCAGCCGGCAGACAGCAGAAGTAGCCTGCAGTACTGCATTCTAACCACCGCACCACCACAGCTCTTTCAAAACCCAACAAATATCTTCCATGTTTATTTAACTGATGCTGGGAAAGACAGGAATAGGTGGAAATGTATTCAGAATAGTGACGTCCATATCATCCTTCAAGAAAAAGTATAAAAACCAAGCAAACGAAACGAGCGCTGGAATAATTAAAAAGCATCTTTTGGACCTCCTCACCTTCCATTTGCTTTTGGCAAAATTCTTTTTGATCTGCTCACTGACTGACTGATGGATGTTCTTATCTAGCGCAGTGTCTCCAGCAATCCTGAGAAGAGAGAAAGCATTTGTTCCTATTTTGCAGACACCCCACTTCCATAAAAGATAAAAAAGGGGGCAGCTATTAAAGAGAAAACAGTGGTGTCACCCAATTGATGGATAAACTCCCTCATTAGGTTATTTTATGTTGGGGTCATTTTAGCATTTATGTTTACAGAGCTTTACTTTAGGCCCGTAATGGTGAACCTATGGCACGCTTGCTGGAAGTGGCACGCGAGCCCTCACCCAGACCAGGTTTACTGCACATGAGTGCCCACCCAACAGCTGATTGTTAGGTATCTGGTGTGCATACGTGGGATGTGGGGGTACGTGGAAGGCACATGGGCATGAACAGAGATGTGTGGTACACACAGAGGGAGGTAGCTCACGGATGCGCAGAGATGCACGCCGTGCCCAGGGGATCGCATGCGCATGCATGGGAGTGTGGGGGGGACCCACACACATTGCCTTTTGGGTATTGGTATGCAAGCGCGCACTAGCGCAATTATTGGCACACCACTGCTTTAGGCCAGGGGTCACCAACCTTTTGGACCTCAGGGACCACCAAATTAATAATTTTAAATCCCAGGGACCACTAACCGGTTCTGTGGGCATGGCCTAATTTGTGGGTGTGGCTTGGTGGTCATGTGACTGGCTTGTATGTAAATATTATAAATATTTTTATAAATATCGATTTTTTTATAAAAAAAGCAGGCAGGCAGATTGAGTTGCTCACAAAATCACAGATTCATTCAGAGATCTATCTATCTGCCATCGGCTAGCTCAGTCTGTCACATAAAATTTGCTTGCAAGCAAACTCACAAAATTAACTCACAACACACCATGTATGTAAATATTGATTTTTTTATTTAAAAAAGAGCAACTTTTACCCAAAATCAGGCAAAGCAGGCAGGCAGATTGAGTTGCTCACAGAATCACAGATTCATTCATTAATCTATCTATCTGCCATCGGCTAGCTCAGTCTGTCACATAAAATTCGCTTGCTGTGAGTCTGCACTGAATAATAGAACCATCAGTCCTAAGGGACGTTCGGCTGTGCTTAAATGCAGAGCCAAAGATCTAAAGACTATCTAGAAAGCAAGAAATCCAACCATTTTCTGCTTCCTAGCTAATCTATATCTCCCGGCACAGCAGAACAGATGATAGTGGGAAAAAGGAAAAAATAGCAACTTAGCAGGCAAGTTTGCCGGGTAAGGAGTGAGTGGGTGAGGAGGGTTCCCACAGGCCATGTGAGCAGCACAGCCTTGTGTTTCTGCGCAGCCTGGATTAATTGCTTTGAGGGGGTGCTCTGGGGGTGAGATTTCTCTGCGGACCACCAACATTTTCTCATGGCCCACCAGTGGGCTGCGGCCCACCGGTTGGCGATTGCTGCTTTAGGCTATATGTTTTTTATATACAATGCCCTCAGAGTACACCAAATTATGCAACCAAGACAGAACTTCTGCAAACAAAATAACAGCAGGCAGAATTAATATAAAACTTTCATTTCCAGCTTTCAATTTCCAAACGAAATTGAGAATTCTATTATAGAAGATTTTGTCCTGATAACAAGGAAAAGATATCACAGGGAGAAAAAAATAAGTCAATCAATTCAAATTGAGCTGGAAGGGGCATTGGAGGTCTTCTAGTTCCTATTCAAACAGGAGACCCTATATAATTTGAGACAAGTGGCTGTCCACTCTTACGTTTTTTGAAGTTCTTTTTAAATGTGTTTAAACTTTTTAAAAAGTTCTTTAAAAGTTTTCAACTTCTTATAAATTTTCTTAAAAAAACGAGTGCATGGGTACTACTCCTGTTTCTTTAAAGCAAGTAACACTTTACTTTTAATTCCTTCTGTATATATTTTCATTTCCTGCCAGGTGATTGGTGGGTTTGCGAGAGCAGATTCTAAATTGGCTTTGGACAAAATAGCTATATAATCTGGCAACTGCCAGAATCTTGACATAATCACTCCTACAGGTGGTCCCTGACTTAAAAGCATTCATTTAGTGATCAAAAGTATAATGGTACTGAAAAAAGATGACCTATGATTGGTCCTCTCATTTATGACCGCCTCAGCATCCCCGAGGTTATATGATCAAAATCTGAGTACTTGGCAACCAGTATGTATTGAGGATGGCTGCAGCATTACTATGTTCATGTGATCGCTATTTGTGACCAGCAGTTGGTTAGTAACACATACTGAAGAGGCAAGAATATGTTCTTTTTAAAAGCAGCACGTTTTACTCGAGATTTGATGGTGATAAACAGAACCACAGAAGCAAAAATGTGGGCCTGGCTGGCCGGCCATGAATGAGGTCATTGGAACTATTGAATATGAAAAATTCAATATCAGAAAAATATCAAAGCTACACCAATCTGAATTAAAGTTCAAAAGCCAAGGGTGCAGAGGTGGTATTCATCTGGTTCTGAGCAGTTCTGGAGAACCGGTAGCAGACATTTTGAGAAATTCAGAGAACTGGCAAATCCCACCTCTGACTGGAGATTTTACAGTATCCTTCCCCTGCCACTCCGACCAAGCCCCACGCACAGAACCGGTAGTAAAAAAAAAATTGAATCCCACCACTGCAAGGGTGGTGCTAAACCTTACCATGGGTGTTGTAGGGCTTGCTCACAAGTGAATCGCTTCTTGGGGTCTCTCTCCATTAAATGCTGGATGAAATCTTTGGCTGGAAGCAAAAAAAAGGTGATTGAGAAGCAAACTCTGACATTACAGCTGCTGTGGAATCCATCTTTTTTTTTTTTTTAATTGGGGCATCCTGAGAAGTTATCTCTTCCTCACCTGAATCCGATATGTCATCCCAGTAGGGAGAATCAAATTCATATTCAGCCTTCAAGATCTGTTCAAACAGCTTGGTATCGTTCTCATCGTAAAATGGGGGATACCCACACAATCTGAGGTAAAAGAGGGGGGGAAACAGGCCATGCGTGACTATAAAATCTACAGGACCATATTGCAGGGAGGGAAATATAGATTGGGAAGACGAGGTGAAACGATGTGGAAGAGAAATATTTTGCATGGGAGGAGGGAGGGAGGGAGGGAGAGGGAGAGAGAGAGAGAGAGAGAGAGAGAGAGAGAGAGAGAAGGAGAGAGAGAGAGAGAGAGAGAAGGAGAGAGAGAGAGAGAGAACTGGTAATACCTGGATCGAGAAAGGAGAAGAGGAAGAGTAGGATCAAAGGCAGATACAATATTGAGCTGTTAAGCTTTCCTGTAGAGATAGTAAATACCAAATAGAGGTAGTCCTCAGCTTACAACCAATTCATTTAGTGACCTTGCAAAGTTAGAATGCCATTGAAAAAAGTGACACACTGCTGGTCCTCACACTTACGACCATCACAGCGTTGCAATGGTCATTATGATCAAAATCTGGACGCTTAGCAACCAGCATGCAAGTATGTGATGGTGGTCACATCCCAGGATAATGACAAGCCAATGGAAGAAGCCAGATTTGCTTCACAACAATGTGATTCATAACAACTGCAAAGATTTGATGAACAATGGTGGCAAAAGTCATAAAATTGGGTGCATATCATTTACTATTGACTAACTTAGCAGCAGAAGTTCTGGCCACAATTGGGATCGTAAGTCGAGGACCACCTAGGTAGCCGCAGTACAGGTCATCCTTGACTTACGACCACAATTGAATCCAAAATTTATGTTGCTAATGGAGAAATTTGTTAAGTGAGTTTTGCCCCATTTTACAACCATTCTTGTCGCACTTGTTAAGTGAATCACTGAAGTTGTTAACATTAGTAAGTAACATGGTTGTTAAGTGAATCTGGCTTCCCCATTGGTTTTGCTTGGAGATCAAGTGGCCCCAAGATACCGCAACCGTCATAAGTATGAACCAGTTGTCAAGCATCCAAATGTAAATCACGTGGTCGTATGAATGCTACAACGGTCATAAGTGTGAAAAATGACCATAAGTCACTATTTTCAGGGCCATTGTAACTTCAAATGATCACTAAATGAACTCTTGTAAATCGAAGACTACCTGTAATTCCAAATTGGTTCGTCCCATCCACCCTCAGGACAAAATAAAACAATCTCCTATTAGTGGAAGCTTTTGAAAGCAGGAGAACTGATCTGAAATACAGAGTAAGCTAGGAAAGCTGCAGCCCTCCAGATGTTGATCTGGAACACCTAGGATGAAGAGTTCTACCCTCAGCTTTCATTTAAAAATGCATGTTTCTGGGGTGAACATATAATCTGTAAGTACCAAAATATTTTCTACTACAAAATGTGCAACATCCATGTTCAGGAATTGGTCTGTTGAATTTCCAAGTCCACACCCAAAGGTGCTTTTTCAGGAGGCAACTGGACTTTTTTTTTTCTTTTGAAGACGTTTCACTTCTCATCCAGAAGCTTCTTCAGCTCTGACAGGATAGTGGGGAATGAAAGGGTTTATATTCTTTGCAGACAACTGATCATTTGCATCCTTTTAGAGCAGGGGCCTTCAAACTTGACAATTTTAAGACTTGTGGACTTCTGTGTGTTGTTTTTGTTTGATATTTTGGTTTTGTAATCAATAAAGTTTGTTTAAAAAAAAAAAGACTTGTGGACTTCAACTCCCAGAATTCCTCCTCCAATCATGCTAGCTCAGGAATTCTGGGAGCCTGAAGTCCACAAGTCTTAAACTTGCCAAGTTTGAAGACCCTTGTTTTAGAGGGTCGTTGAGGCACTTAGAGGTTTATCTGTGTCCTCGTGGTCACCTGAGTTGTGCTCCTGACTCCTGTAGTCTGTAATTTTTTTCTCTCTGGAAATCCATTCCTACTCCCACACCTTTCAAAGGGTGTTCATCCCAAATTGTATAGCCAAAAGTCTGTGGAGATTCTCAAGTCATCCAGGTCATGGTTATCCCAAAGGTGCTTTTTCAGGAGGCAACTGGACCTTCCTGTTGTTGTTTTTGAAGAAGTTTTGCTTCAAAAGAAAAATAGATGCAAATAACCAGCTGTCTGCAAGGAATATAAATCCTTTCATTCCCCACTGTCCTGTCAGAGCTGAAGAAGCTTCTTGGATGGGAAGCGAAAGGTCTTGAAAAGAAAAGAAAAGAAAAGAAAAGAAAAGAAAAGAAAAGAAAAGAAAAGAAAAGAAAAGAAAAGAAAAGAAAAGAAAAGAAAAGAAAAGAAAAGAAAAGAAAAGAAAAGAAAGCCCAGTTGCGTCTTGAAAAAGCACCTTTGAGACAACCGTGACCTGGATGACTGAGAATCTCTACAGACTTTTCCAAGTCCAGAGCCACTCTGGGTTTGGGTAATATATTGGATGTTGAACTAGGACATTTCAAAGTCCCTGTACTTTATGCAAGCAATGGATTAACCAGTGCTTTTTCAGTTAATGCTATTTCTACGCCTTCACCCCTGAGACTATACTATATCCAATTTTTACATTGATCTGCATAATAATATATACTGTATTGGCAAATTCGTTTTCCCTCAACACACACTTTCCCAACTTACTCTATTACCATTTTTTGTGAACCAAAAACAATCAGAAAGTGCAAAAAGCAACCCCGGAGAGAGATTATCATCTCTGTGGCAAAACATAGAAAGAATGTGATTAATCCCTAGATAGAAAGGGGTGAAAGCAACAAGACAGGACCATGTCATGATCAAAGGGAGTGGAATTTTCTGTCCTCCAAATGACAAAAGGGGAATCATATAAAATTAAAAGCCATACGCAAAAGAATAACAATGGACCAGTGAAGCAGCTAGGCAAATGCCAAATATATCCTGGAAGACAAAGGGGCAGGATTATGTTTGTAAATCGTTAAATACAACTAGACAGAGATGTATTTAGAAGCAACAGGAAGCATTTATCAGTCCTCCCTATCTTCCTGTTTATCCTCCCCACCCCACCCCAATTCCACTTGATACATACAAGATATAGGCAATGACTCCAATAGACCAGCAGTCCACAGCCTTGCTGTAAGGCTTCTGTGCCAAGACTTCGGGAGCTGGGCCACATCGGGAAGGAGCAACAGGAAAGAAAAAAATGCAACTATTAGAGACTGAAATGTGTTGCTATGTCCGCTAGCACTTATTGGCTAATATATTCTTACATTAGGGAGTACCTTCAGAGCAGGGGTGGGCTTCAAAAATTTTAGCAACCCGTTCTCTGAGGTTGCTGGGTAGGCGTGGCCATGGTGGGTGTGGCCTAGTCGGCCTCCTGAACCATGATGAGGGGGGCGTTTTCACCCTCCCCGGGCTCTGAAGACTTTCCTCGAGCCTCCAGGAGAGCGAAAACGGCCTCCCCAGGCCCCAGAGGCCCTCTGGAAGCTAGAAATGGGCCCATTTTCCGGCCTTCCTGAACTTTCCCAGGAGGCCCATTTATCACCCTCCCCAAGCGGGCCCTACATTTACCTGGGATCCAAAACGGGCCACGTGGAGACTTCTGGAAGGGCAGGGGTGGGGTGGGCGGGGCCAGCCAGTCATTGCAATTACCGGTTTGGTGAACCAGGTGTAAAATTAGCATCTGGTTCACCCGAACCGGTGCAAACTGGTAGCAGCCCACCCCTGCTTCTCAGGAGGTAGAAGGCCTTCGGATACTGGGTTCCATTAGACCCAGTCAACAGACCCACTATTTAGCAATGATAATCCAACAGCATCTCGAAAGCCACAGATGGCCTGATCCAGTTCTGAAAGTTGCTATGTCATTAATTGAGCTAGTGATCAAAAGTCTATTAAACCTTCCATCTTCCTCCAGGATAATTCTCAGTTCTGGCTCAGAACAGTTGTTCAGTCCTTTTTCCTTCACCAAATATGGAGGTCATTTGAAGGTCTCATGCCTCCAAATCCGACCCCATCTCAGGTCCAACATACCTACAGGTATCTGGTTAAGGTATGCTGAAGTGAAATTTTCAGTCAAATGACATTTAAAGCTTTAAAAGTTTAACACAGTGCAATAGAAGAAATGCCATTTTATTTGGCAGTTCCTGTCCCAAAGAACCGACTCCTGTCACAGGATTACTCAAAATGAATTCTCTTTAGAGGAGAAATCTCTCCTTGGTAGCTTCCTTCCTGACCCTTTCTTCTGAAGCGACTGCTGTCTCTGCCCACCTCCTACTCAATGGCATGGCTGTGGAAATCCTGAATTAGCCCTTTGTTTATCAATTACTCTTCCTGAGGAAAACCTTTCGTGAAAGATTGAATGCTTTAATTTACTTGGACCCCAGAGAGAGAGAAAAACCGACCAAATCCTTCCTATTTGGAATGGAAATGATCCAAAATGAGACAATTTAGAAACGGCAAATACCATTACAAGTCTCTTTGAAAGGAAGGAGCAAAGGAGAAAGATACTAATTATAAGGATGGAAGTGCTTAGACAGAGAATGGAGTATAAAAACCAGAAAAAGAATTCCTGTTAAGGCAAAAAAAAAAAAAAGCCTCTGCTTTATATCAATCAATCAGAATAGAGCTGGAAGGGACTTTGAAGGACTTTTAGTCCAACCCCCTACACCAGATCCTACACCAGTTCAGACAGATCTTATACCAGTCTTTTCTTAAAAACCTCCAATGTTGGAACACTCCCAACGTCCGAAGGCAAGCTGTTCTACTGGTTAATTGTTCTCACTGGGTAGGAAGTTTCTCCTGAATTCCAGAAGAAAATTCTCCTTGATTAGTTTCCTGCGCATTTGTTTTATTGTCCATCTAAATTAGATTATTGGTTGGTGTTAAGAATAACATAGGTTACCTAACGTAGTTTGAGTAAAATAATATATATAAACTATGATAGTAAGTTTAAGTGTGTGTCACTTTAAACTGCAAAGCATGTAATTTGGGTGCGGTGTGAAACCGCCATAAGAGGGAGCAAGAGAACCTGACAATTGCTGACGATTCCTGACGATTGACTGGTTTGATGAATTGATGGTTTGTTAACTGCGCGTTTCCCTACTGCTGAGTTGCTGAAGGAAGAGAGGAGTTTTTGACTTCTTCATATCTCTACTGCGAGGAGATATATTACTGGACTGATATTTGTAAGTTTACTGACCTCTCTTTTTCGACACTGGAATTTGCCACTGAATAATCCCTGGATGGACTGAATTAGTGAATGATATATGGACTGTTTGACTATGCTAAAACTCTTACTGGAATAAACTATTTAACTAGCACTGTGTATCTGTTTTACTGAGTGTAAGCTACAAAAATGTTTATCTCACATATTTTGCCTGACTGCCTGACTGCCGTGCAGATTCTGCTAGGGTATATCCCTAACAGTTGGGTCATCAACTTCTTTCACCAGTCCATAATGATGAGCAATATAATAGTATTTTGAGTTTTGGGGGAATGTTGTGGTCAGTTTGTATCCTTAACACATCTTCACTATTTCCTCTGCCCATGTTATAGGTAGTAATGTACCTTGATGGATATTCCTACACAATCCCTAGAACAGAGGTATCAAACTCAAAGCCCACAGGCTGGGTGCGGCCTGCAATGTAGTCAGATCCAGGCGTGGGGCCCTCCTGGTCTACCCAATGCGAAGAAGAAAGATCAGGCCAGCCTGGCTTCGGCCTGGTCTACCCAGTGTGAAGAGGAAACATGCCACCCAGTCGGCCATACACACACACACACCCGAGGTCAACCACAGCCCTGATGCAGCCCTCAATGAAAGTGATGTCAGTTAATCCCATTTAAATCATGAGTCTCGAGCCAAGCTTCCAAAAGTTAAAAAGGAGTTATTGGGAGTTAAACTGTCCGTCACTGCCTGGGTGTATCGTAATTCATATCCTCCAATGAGACACATCCATAGCCAAGAGTCATCAATCATGCTCTCCAGTTAGAATTTTGCGTGGCAGAAACTTCAGTCACCTAGTTACTATCTTTGAAAAAATTTATGGAATGCAGTGTTGGTTTGCAAGCTGCTGCACTGCTCCCCCCTCCCTTTCTGTTGGCAACTCTAAAAAGACCATAGAAATATTTTATGAGTTGACATTTGAGTTTGACACCCCTGCCTTAGAAGCTGAACTGAAGGAAACTGTTATCTCTTAAGATCCATAAGACTGATTATTACTTTGGCTTTTTGCTCTCACCCACTCCCCAAATATTTGTATTATTTCATGGCCCTTGCTACTCACCCACATAGCCAGGGGTCCCACAGGCTGTGGACATGACACTGCCGGAGCCTTCGATCTTTGACAGTCCAAAGTCACTAATCATGATCTTGGAGTCCTCATCCAGGCTGTAATACAGCAGGTTCTCAGGCTGAAGGAAGCAAGAAGGCAGAATTGGGAGGATTGAACATCTTTATCAAACTGCAGAACACGTTCAGAACAAATCCATGCAAACAGACCATCGTAGACTATTAAAACAAATGCATTACATTTTAAAAAAAACTAAGAATACCTGCCTGACAAAATACAATAACAGAAATAATCCTGAACAAAACAAGTTTATATGGAAAATAAGTTCTTCAAATAAAGTTAAAATCAATTTAAAAAAAACAAAACCCTGAGCCCAGTTTCCTAAAGCTGGCTTTAAAAGATAAGCATCGTTTTTCAAAGGAACTAAAGATGGAGTTCAAAGAAAGGAAGCAGGCTGGGATCCCATTCCTCTAAACAGTGCCAAGAGGAAACAGAAATAAGGGCAGAATTTATCAAAGGGATGGTACCGGGGAACATACGTGTAAACATACACACCCTAAATATACAACTAAAAGCTTCTAAAATCAACAGTGGTATCAGTCCTGGTAAATAACAGTTGGCAAGCGAGTTGCAGCCTCAGGCAGGAGGAGACCCACACACACACACACACACACACACACACACACGCACACACTCTTATGCATTCATCCACGAGTAGCAGCAGTAGAGTCGCCATTTAATCTTCAGCTGGTTACCCCACAGACAGCATCAGTGCTGTCCCAACAAGCTTCATGCTTCACATACATTGAAACAGATGTTCCAAGCAGCAGACTGGGAAGGCAGCAGGTGGGAACAGAAAACATCTGCAGACCCCTCACATTTTGGACATAAACTGTTTCAATTTCTCCCCTCAAGACACCGCTAAAGAGCATGCCAAAACAACTAGACGTATCGACAGTTTCTTCCCCCATGTCGTCACTCTGCTAAACATCTAACTCCCCCAAGGACTGTCTGAAGTCCAAAGACATTTACCCGTGTAGTAGGCTGTATTGCGATTATCCTTGTCATTTTCTCATCTTTCCCATCTTTTCATCTTTCTCACCTCTCGTCTTTCCTATTACCTTCTCCTATTGGTATATTATGATTTATCAATTGTTGTTTGTATCTTACGATTTAGGATTGTATCTTATGATTTATGATCTATGACTTATTGCTTTGTTGCTGTTTGGATGTACACTGAGAGTTTATGCACCTGGAGACAAATTCCTTGTATGTCCAACCACACCTGGCCAATGAAGAATTCTGCTCTGCTGTGCTCTGCTGTGCTCCGCTCTATTCTATTCTATTCTATTCTATTCTATTCTATTCTATTCTATTCTATTCTATTCCATTCCATTCCATTCTTTCCCTATTCTATTGTATTCTTTCCCTGTTCTATTCTATTCTATTCTATTCTATTCTATTCTATTCTATTCTATTCTATTCTATTCTATTCTATTCTATTTCTACTCTACTCTACTCTACTCTACTCTATTCTACTCTATTCTACTTTACTCTACTCTACTCTACTCTACTCTACTCTATTCTACTCTACTCAGCTGGTTACCCCATAGGCAGCAGCAATGCCATTCCAGCAAGCTACATGCTTCACACACATTGAAACGGCTGTTCCAAGCGGCAGACTGGGAAAGAAGCTGGTGGGAACGAGACACTAGAAATTCTTAGCTCATCTCTGCATTCCCATCTGCTTTTTTGCTGTCATTGTTGCTTTACAATCCACACTTCTTTTCTTCTTCTCCCTCTCCCCTCTCTGCCTTCTGGACAACCATTTGACTGGGATGGTATAAGCCGTCTCCTGCCTTGAGCAGGGGTTTGGACTAGAAGGCCTCTGAGGTCCCTTCCAGCCCTAGGTATCAGTGTTCCAAGTAATGCACCCATTGAAATCAGAACTCTGAGGGAGGCAAATTTCTCAAAGGACAAGTTTATTGGATACACCATATCGGCACAGCTGGTGAAAACCAACTCTGAGAGTTCCTGAGGTTTTCACCTCATTAAAAGAAGAACACTTCCGCCTCCCGCACTGTCATCAGTCACATTGTTCAATGAATATAGCCGGCAGGCTCCGCTCCTCCTTCCCCAGCCACCTGTTACGATGACCTTGGTTCCCACAGGAAAACTTTTTATTTTGACTATGAGCTGGGCTATATCTACTTCACCCCTCCCCTCCTTCGTGGCAACTGTGAGGCAGACTTCGTGGCAACTGTGAGGCAGCACAAGATGGCGTCAGCCAGGTTCACTTCAGAGTTGACCCTAGGATTCCATGTTCTAGGAGTCCCCCGTTTGCTCCCCAACCTAGTCTACCACTGAGGGTGTCTCTTTCATTTTGCCTAAATGGTAGAGATAGCCCTGTAATCAGAGGACCGGCACAGGCTACATTTACATCTTGGTAGACATACAGTACTTTCCTGGGGGAAAGACTATCTTCTCCTGTGACAACTGGACTGACCCAGCCATTAGGCAGGAAGGGACAATTGCCTCAGGCATAGAGGTGAGGGATGGATGGGGGAATAAACAAAACTGCATACGGCGGCATCTGGTCAGTCTTGCAATGGTTACCTGCAACCTCCCAGAAGCATGGAGGACACTGTTCTTTCACCAGCGTGAAGGAAGAAGTGAAGGCCCATTTGCTCACTGTTATAAGTTCGAATGAAATTTTGTTTCTTTCCCTAAGCATCAGAGTACATCTTGGCTGATCCCATTTGGCAATAAGTGGCCACCAAGAAATATTGGCTGTATTAGTTCATTTGAGATATTAGTGGGTAAAAGGACAAGCCCAACCCGTTATGTAAACTGCATGCACCTGTAGAGGGTGACAACCTGCTTTCTCGTTCCCACAGCTGCCCATCCCCCTGTGTGGCAGACCCAAATCTGAATCAAGATGGATCCGGGGCTAACACGCTGCATAAGGATCCTATAGAAAACATGCAGAGGTTCCCATTTTTTAAAAAAAGATAGAAAAAGATTAAAATCTGAAAATCTTTGCCCTGGTTCCCCTTTTCTCCTATTCCACCATTTCTGTCTTTTGCAGTGCATGCAATCTTGTCACGAGGACTAGAGTTGCAGTTCAGAGAAAGAGAACTGAAACCTTTTATTTGAAATCTCTTGCAAGTTCCACGAGAAAGATTAACATACCACACTGGAAAGTTAACTCGCTTGCTACCAAAGTTTACAGAATGTATAGAAACTATATGTGAGGCGGAGAATCTAAGGCAAGGGTCTTCAAACTTGGCAAGTTTAAGACTTGTGGACTTCAATTCCCAGAATTCCCCAGCCAATTCTGGGAGTTGAAGTCCGCAGGGCTTAAAGTTGCCAAGGTTGGAGATCCCTGGACTAGACTGTATCAGATAAGCAGCAGCTACTGTATGCCTATAGAAGGAGTAGGAGAGTGGCAAACATCTTGGAAGGGCCCCACCCTACTTTATGATGCATTTCAGTTTTAATGCCCTTTTCAACTGAACAATATCGTTTTTCTTGGTCTTGTAATCAGTTTTTATGTCCGTGGTTTTTTTTTTTATATGTATATCATCTTGAACATCTATTGGCTGGAAAGACATTTAACAAAGATAGATTCCAAGGTCCAGATAGAGAACAGAGCTGTCATTTCAGGTTATTCTCTCTCTCCCCTTCCCTCTCTCCTTCTCTCTCCTCTCTCTCTCTCTCCACCCCCCCCCCATTTCTTGTCCTGCCCTCTGGTGTTTGGAAAATAAATTGAGCCCCTCCTCTTTGTGGCACCTCTCAAATACTGGAATAATGTTATCATGTCACTCCTAGTCCTTCTTTTATCCAGACTAGCCAAACCCAATTCCTGCAACCATTCTTCATATGTCTTAGTCTCCAGGCCTTTAATCATCTTAGCTGCTTGCTCTTCTCTGTATTTTTCTCCAAAGTCTCTACATCAGTTTATAATATGGTGACCAAAACTGGATTCGGTATTGTATGTGTGGTCTTACTAAGGTTTATAAAGCAGTACTAATATTTCATGTGATTTTCATTCTAAGCCTCTGTTTATGCAACCAAGGATTGCATTAACTTTTTTGGCTGCTGCCACACATTCCTGGCTCATATTTAAGTGATCGTCCACTAGGATTCCAAGATCCCTCTCACAGATCCCTTTGCGAGACCAATCACCATGTCATCTTCTTTCCTACAGATTTCTTCCTACAGATGTAATATTTATGGATAACTGCATCTAATCAGATTAGAATTAGCATGCCCACACTTAACAAATTAAAACTAATTAAAACCTAAGACAAATCTGAAGGTTTTTCAGGTTGGAAGGATTTATATTCCTTACAGTCCTCTGGTCGTTAGTGCTAAAGGATATGATCAGAGGTAGTAATCAGCAGGTTCTGACCAGTTCTGGAGAACCGGTAGTGGAAATTTTGATAGTGACTGGCCCTGCCCCCATCTATTCTCTGCCTCCCGAGTCCCAGCTGATCAGCTGGGTCTTCTTTTGTTGAACTGTACAGGAGAACGGAGCTGGAAAGCAGGTTAGTGGGGTAAGGAGGAAATGGAGAATTTACAGTATCCTTCCCCTATCATGCCCACCAAGCCATGCCCACAGAACTGGTGGTAACAATTTTTGAATCCCAGAACTGGACCAGATGTCATAATGCTAATGACCAGAGGACTGCAAAGAACATAAATCCTTCCATTCTCCAACATTCAGTCTGAACTGAAGAAGCTTCTTGGATGAGAAGTGAAACATCTTCAAGTAAAAACAAAAAAAATCCCGTTTGAAAAATCACCTTTGGGGCCATCATGACTTGGAAGACTGAGAATCTTCATAGACAGTTGCAGGGCTTGTGGTTAGTTCATCCCTCAGTAAATAGCTTGTCAGGACACGTCTTAATGGAAGGAGGACTACAACATGCAGATACGCCTGGCCAAGTTCACCAACCCACCTTGAGGTCACGGTGTACAATGCCCATGTCATGCAGGTATTTAACGGCATCAAGGATTTGGCGGATCAGTTTGCTGGCGTCTCGCTCTGTGTAAAATCCCTTCTCCACTATCCTGTCAAAAAGTTCCCCTCCAGAAACCCTGCCAGAGAAGAGACAGAATACAAGTAAGATCCATGAAGAAAAGATCTTTGTGAGTCTCCAACATGAATTAGATTTGTGATAGCAAACCTTTCGGGCTTGGCATATCAAAAATGCAGAAAATGCCTCACTTCACTCTGCTGATGTATCAGCCAACGAAAGGAGAAGCAATTCTTTACATATCAAATCAAATGTGGTGACTGAATTATGTAAAAAAGGTCAAATAATAAAAATGAAATGAAACAAACCATTTTCAGAGTTGTAATTTTGAGAATAGCTCTTGTCAAGAATTGATGAATGTTGGCATGGTACTCAAAACCTTGTGGCATGTCACCTTTGACACATGTGTCATAGGTTCACCGTCACTGAATTAGGTCCACCACAAGATTCAAGAGAGGTTGAGAAGCTGAGGGCAGGCCATGCTACAGGTAGTCTTAGGATCACAATTGGGATCAGGATTTCTGCATCTAAGCGAGGTAATTGTTAAGCGAGTTTGGTCTGATTTGACAACATTTTCGCTGAATGTTAAGAGAATCACACACTTGTTATGTGAATCCAGCTTCCTTCATAGATTTTTCTTGTTGAAAGTTGGCCGGGAGAGTTGCAAACGGATCACGTAACCATGGGACACTGCAACCATTGTAAATATACGCTGGCTGCCAAGTGGCCAATTTTTTTTCTTTTTTAATATTTTATTGAACAAAACAATTAAAATCATTGACCGTAGTGAAGTCAGTTTGACATAACTTTTGGTCAGTATCGCACAGATATATATTTTCCTATATACAATTATTCAAATATATACCATTATATACATTTGTTCGCTTGTATATTACATTTTCCAACATCATTGGTCCTCTTTTCATCTCATATATTCATTTACCCTCTCAGCAACTCCTTTCCCAACTTAAGACCTTCCTTTCGGCTCCCACCAGGGATAGAATCTATCCCAAATTGCCTAACATGCCAAGTGTCCAAATATTGATCACCGCTGAGCATGGGAATGAGCCGCAATGGTTGTAAGTGCGAGGACTGGTCATAAGACAATTCTTTTTAGTGCTGTTGTAACTTCTAACAGTCGCTAAACAAATAGCTGCAAGCCAAGGACTATCTGTATTTTTCCTTTTCCTTTTCCGCTCCCATCCTGTTCGTATCAAAGGCACCGTTTAAAGGCGCTTCTGGATTGAAAGGATTAGCCAATGACATCCCCGTTGCCCGGGAAATGCCTGTGGGAGCTCCTTTCAAGGAGCTGGAGCAAATGACGGGAACTCACCCCTCCAGGCAGCAGCACTCGGGTCTCGAGCACGGATTTGCTAACCTCCAATCCAGCATCCCAACCACGCGACCCACCGGCACCCCTTTTCTTTTTAGCTAATGGCCTGAGAACCATGGCTCCCTCCCTCTCCTCCTTCCTAAATCTTCCAACTTACAGCTGCATGATGAGGTAGAGGTGCCCTCCACTCTCGTAGATGTCATCCAGGGCCACTATGTTCGGATGCTTGATTCTGCCAAGAGAGGAAACACAGTTTTAATTAGGAAGCGCTACAGGTCTCTAAGGAAACCTATTTCATTTTGCTTTGATCAGTTTTAATGTTGATATTATCATCATTAAAGAAAAATCCTCAGCTCAGAAATGTCGTGCTGTGTAAAATACAAACATTACTCTTCTGGGGACAGAGTGTGCTGATTGATGCACAGCAGCATCAAAAAACCAAAAAAACCTGCCCTCACATTACTGTATGCATTTTTGTTGTCTTCAGATTGGGAGAAGTTGCCTGACAAAACTAGGACAGTGTTCGTGTTAGTCTTATTTCTCAGCAAGCGGAAGGTTTAATGACATGGTGAGATGGCCAGGATTTTGTCGTATTGTCAACCGAGACCATGTTTGGAGGATAATTTAATAAAATCTGGCAGCAGCCAAGGAATGAGATTTGGAAGAGCTTGGGAGAGAAAAACCAACCACAGAAGTTAAGAAAAAGCAAACCTGGCAATAAAAGTTGCTGATATGAGGTGTGTGTCAACTCATAAAATATTTCTATGGTCTTTTTAGAGTCGCCAACAGAAAGGGAGGGGGGAAAGGGGTTTGCTTGGAAATCAAAAGTGCATTCCATAAATAGTTTTTCAAAGTTAGCAACTAGGTGAGTGAAGTTTCTGCCTGGAGAACATGATTGATGACTCTTGGCTATGGATGTGTCCCATTGGAGAATATGAATTACAGTACACGCAGAGGGTGGGGGGGAAACCAGGGTCAAGGATGACAATGAATTACGCGTCTTAGAGTCGGCTACACCCAGTACACCCAGTGCCGGACATGTTAACTCCCAATAAATCCTTTTGAAGTTTTGGAAGTTTGGCTTGAGACTCATGATTTAAGTGGGGCAACTGCCAGAATCCTGACTCGTGTGTGTGTGTGTGTGTGTGTGTGTGTGTGTGTGTGTGTGTCTAAAGTTGGGTAGTTTCAAGCAGAGTCCCACCTCAAAGGATGAGTGAGTCTTGAAGAAACAATGCGAAAGAACCTTGGATTTAGGATTATAAGAAGGCTGCTGGTGGGATCTCCACCCTTTACTTTGGGGGCGGGGGAATCTACCTTGCAATCCAACTCTTACTCTCATCATATTTACCCAAGGTAATTAATTACATGACTGTCTTATGACAGGGCTGTCAAACTCCCAGCCCACAGGATGGATGTGCACACACTGGCCATGCCCACACCCAGTTTAGCAAAGTGGGGAGGAAAGTCCCAATATGTCACGTGACGCTGCCGTGATGATGTGAGTTTGATACCCCTGTCTTATGAGAACCTCAAAATGGGAAGAATTGATCCTGACAATAAATAAAGACTCAGTTGTGCCCAGAATTAAAGACACCTCCATCCGGTCAGTCTTGTTTTGGGAAGTCCTAAATCCAGTCAGTTAATCCATTTGTCCTCCCCGCTGAAAGAACGTGGTCTTAACATCCATCAAGGCAAGGACCGTCTTCCCAACCCCTGCTTGACTGCTCCCGTTGATGCCTGCCTGGGCAATGAGGAAAAAGCCGGTACAGTTAGTCCTCAACTTTACGACCACAATGCAAACCAAAATTTCCAATGCTAAGCAAGACAAGTGAGCTGTGCCCCAGTTTATGACCTTTTTTGCCACAGTTGTTAAGTGAATCACCACTTTATTTGTTAAGTGGATTGTGCGGTTGTTAAGTGAATCGGGCCTCCCGTTGACTTTGTTTCTCGGAAGACAGCTGGGAAGGTTACAAATGGAGATCACATGACTCCAGGAGTTAAATATATGCCAGTCGCCAAACGCCTGTATTTTGATCACATGACCAAGGGGATGGTGCAACATCTGTAGGTATGAAAATTGGTCATAAGTGACTCTTTCGGTGCTCTTGTAATTTCGAACAGTCACTAAATGAATGGTGGTAAGTCGAAGACTACCTGTACTATAAGAAAGCTTTGCTCGTGGGTTTCGGCTGCAAGGACTAAGGAGATACATTCCTAGAGAAAATGGAGGGTGTGTGGCTGTATTTTGAGCTTGCTAAATGTAATTATCTACCACAGGGTCTCCCAATCTTTTGGCTACCAGGAACCAGTTCCGTAGAGAGAGGTTTTTCCATAGATTGGAGAGAGCTTGGTTTCACATGCTGCTGTATCCCACGGATGGGGCTTTGCTTGTTTGCACGGCTCATTTGCTGGCCTGCCGTGGCCCAGTGTTGGCCCACAGTGTTGGGAGTCCCTTGATCTATCGGACAGATCCACTGGTCAAAAAAATTGGATCAGATTAAACATATTGGGAGTGTAGGAAGTTGGCACCCAATTTTCTCTCCTAGAAAATTGAAATATCCCAGGAAATATTAAAAAGGCAGAATATTTCCCCTAAAAAGAGTAGAAACTCAAGAGCAGAAACTCACCTCAGAAGTAGAAGCTCACCTCCACCTTTGTTAATGGGTGGGCCATTAGGGCCTGGGCCAGAATACTTTACACAACAAAGATCTCCAGGTAAAGGTATAACAATTGCTCAAGAGCCCTTTCAGTGCATCATCATCCAGCAAGGCTCAACCAAGCCTGTAACTCAGGACAGCCTACAAAATTAGCTAAGACCTGGGAACCTGACAGCCAATGGGATACAGTTCTTACACAGGAACAGGAAACACTAAGGTTGGGCCCAACAGATTGTATATAACTAAGGGTCTCTCAGCATCTTGGCCGGCCCCTTTTTTCTCTTTTCCTTCACCTTGGAGCATGTGATCATCCTTCTTTGGAGCTTCGAGCCATGTGGTCCTGTCCACCATTAAACCATCTTTCCAAATAGCCTCCATGTTTCCAGTGTCTTTTCCCCCACTTGGAACTGAACCCCGAAGGATAATTCTTCCAACAGGAGAATAAAGCATTTGATTCAGTGGTGGTATTCAGCCAGTTCTGACAGGTTCTGGAGAACCGGTAGCAGAAAATTTTAGTAGTTCGGAGAACCAGTAAATACCACCTCTGGTTGGCCCCGCTCCCATCTATTTGCTGCCTCCTGAGTCCCAGCTGATTGGCTGGGTCTTCTTTTGTTGCCCTGCACAGGAGAAAGGAGCTGGAAAGCAGGTTAGTGGGGTGGGGAGGGAATGGGGATTTTACCGTATCCTTCCCCTGCCACGCCCACCAATCCACGCCCACCAATCCACACCACGCCCACCAAGCCACGCTCACAGAACCGGTAGTAAAAAAATTTGAATACCACCACTGATCAGATTATCAAGTAAAAACTAAATTCCAAAGAAAGAAATTTAGAATGAGATGTGAATTTGGAGGGGGAAAGTTCTTAAAAGATCAAGAACATTTGACTGATCTGTAATAAAGGACTGGTCTAATTAATGCCCCACTGAGAAACGGTAATTAACAGATATAAACATCGTTGGAATCCATTCCTTGATTTCTGTTTCCTTTTTAAATTACCAATTAAGTTCTTTTTGTCTAATTTGTTTCCCTGTGGTTAACTTAACCATGGTATTCAATTAGCTTAAAGTGTGAATACTGTAGCATAAACTAACTGCATAGGGTTAGGCTCAAAGCATGCCAGACTTAAACCCAGCCATCTCTTTGGGATTCAAGTTGTCTCATGAACACAGCCTCCAAATCTTTTCATTTGTTTCCTCCAAGATGAAACCTTTACCCCTCTCACAAAGTCACTTAGATTCTTTAATCAAGATGCAAAAGGCTTTCCACACAAACAAGGGGGGGAGGGAATTCCAATTATTGCCCTTGCTACCCTAATTTGCTTGTTTATGGTAAGAATTAATGAGCCATGGCACAGAAATGACAATAAAAATGCTGAATGGAAACTAGAGAAACACAAAATCACTACAGATCTGCCCTTAAAGGGAGGAAAAGGATACAAGCTTTTTTTTTTTTAAAAAAAAGGCAATATATTGTTGTGCAGATCAGTTTGCTGATATCAAATTGGTTTTGGTTTTGATTGCTTTTGAAAGAGTGCAGTAGGCACTTTTGACAGAGGTATTGTCTACTCTAAACCAGTAGATAAGTTTAGGATCCGTATCCCTAGGAAATGTTTGATTAATGTTCACATCCCCTACAAAAGTAATTGTGACTTGTGACTTATCAACAAGGGACACTCACAACTGTTTATTGCAACCCCTGAAATTCCATCTCTAATCCTCTGGGGTGTGGGCACCCTAGGTTGGGAACTCCTGATCCAAATTATAAGAGCTGTTTTCTATATGACAACACTGAAGCCTATCAATGTTAGAATATAATTTTGGTCATCCCTAATTGTGATAACCATTGGCTAAAACATCTGAGAATGGGAAAATTGCCTTACCCAAATGGTTGAGACTAGATTTCCTTGGTGAGGTGATTTTTTTTCTTTCCTTCCTTCCTTCCTTCCTTCCTTCCTTCCTTCCTTCCTTCCTTCCTTCCTTCCTTCTCCCTCCTTCCTCCTCTTTTCCTCCCTTCCTCCCTCTTCCTTCCCTCCCTCTCTCCCATCTTTCTTTTTCTTCTCTTTCTTCCTCCCTCCTTCCTTCCCTTCTTTCCTCCTAATCTCCCTCCCTCCCATCTTTCTATCTTCCTTCCTTCCTTCTTCCTCCCTCTTTCCTCCCTCTCCTCCTCTTCCTTCCCTCCTCTGTCCCTCTTTCTTTCTTTCTTCTCTTCTTCCTCCCTCCTTCCTTCCCATCTTTCTTCTTCCTCCTAATCTCCTCCCTCCATCTTCTATCTTCCTTCCTTCCTTCCTTCCTTCCTTCCTTCCTTCCTTCCTTCCTCCTTCCTTCCTTCCTTCCTTCCTTCCTTCCTTCCTTCCTTCCTTCCTTCCTTCCTTCCTTCCTTCCGTTTTCAGTCCCTTTGTCCATGGAACTCTACTTTGAAGTGAGATGTTTAGAACTGGGCGGAGGAGTGATAGTTCCCCAATATGATCAAGTTTCCATTCGCAGTTGCTTTAAAGCAAGCACATCAGTGGCCTTCTGCACCAGCCAGATAGCCTTTTTTTAGTTACCGTATCTGATGTGGAATATCAGCTTTTCTGAAAATAGGCCAGGTTGGCACCACACAGTGTTTTCTTGTGACCAGAACAAGCCGTGTGACTATGACCATCCATTGCTCATGCTTCATTAGGGCACCCTATCTATCTGCGTGCTCTGGCATGACCCCTTTGCTGACTATTCCGCTGAAATTATCACATTCACTGTCTGTTACAAAGCTGGAGCTCTTCCAAGACCTACTCGTGAGTTTTCAAATGATCCGCTCTTGCTTACCATCAACTATCACCAAACAGAGAGCTGAAACAAGCAAGCAGGAAAGTTAAGAGGAAAGGGCTGTGCAAATTCTCTGGAATCAATGATTGATTGCTGATGTAGTTTATTTTTTAAAAAGTATATCATGAAAGAAAACATTATATAACATGATAAAGGCAACAGTGAGGTGAAAGCACACTTATACAGTATCTTATCTCCAAATAACAAATATTAGTTTTAATCCAAAGATTTGGACATTCAGTTAACTCCATATTTACTTTGTCGTTGCTATTTTTTTTTGCTTGCTGTCTTTCCTTAAAACACCCAAAGCTACTACCAAATTCTTGCAGCTCTGTGGATTTTATTCTTTTTTATACTTTAGTTTGGGCACTATTATTATTTTTAAATAATTGCATTAGTACTTTATCCAGTTTGGACTGGTGAAATCTTGTTGAAGCTTTTCAAGATTCTAATTATCTTTAATTAAAACCTCCCTGCTCACTGTATCTGTTTTTATGCTTCCTGCTAATCATGGTAGCAGGATAACTGATTTTTTTTTCCCTCCTGAAGTGCACCTTGAATAACTTATCCAAAAAGTCCTTAGTATCCATTTCAGAGGTGGTATTCAGCAGGTTCTGACCAGTTCTGGTAGTGGAAATTTTGAGTAGTTCAGAGAACAGGCAAATACCACCTCTGACTGGCCCCTCCTACATCTATGCTCTGTGTCCCGAGTCCCAGCTGATCGGCTGTGTCCTTTAGTTGCCCTGCACAGGAGAACAGAGCTGGAAAGCAGGTTAGGTGGGGTAGGAAGGGATTAGGGATTTTACAGTAACCTTCCCCCAGGAGTGGGGAGGGAATGGAGATTTTACAGTATTCTTCCCCTGCCACGCCCACCAAGCCATGCCCACAGAACTGGTAGTAAAAGAATTTGAATCCCACTACTGCTCCAATCCCGTTCTACTGCTGGAAATTACTCGATTGGAGGACAAAATTGCTTGAAGCAGCCGCAGATACAATCTCCAGGGCTAGAACTCTATGCTCAGGGGTGGGATGCTTCCAGTGTAACTACTGGTTCTCTAATCACGCATACCTAATGCACACTGTGCGCGTGTGCGCAACTACCGCAATTGCTTACCTTCAATGTTACTTCAAGGAAGTAACACAGCTGAGGTGCAGCTATCCGCTCTGCTGTGCGAATCAACTGAGTGAGAACATCGCAAGGGCGGACGGTCCCAAATGATAGTTGGATCGAACTGGTTCGAAGCCAGCCGATCATCACATATAGGGGTTCCCCCAAATCGGTCCAAACTGGGAGAATCCCACCCCTGGCTATGCTGTTCACTGTTGAGGGCCATTGTCATGCCCCTGATGGAGACTGACTCTGAGGGAGAGGAGGAACAGCCGACAGGGAGTGGGAGTGTGGCTCCAGAGGTTGTGGAGGAGGCTGGGGAAGGGCAGAGGCCGGCTGAGCAGTCAGAGGAGGACCCAGGCCCATCCCCTATCCATCCTAGGGCACGCAGGGAGGAAAGGAGAAGGGAGAGACGTGGTCTACTCAGGAGGAGAGGGCTTTGATCCTCTTCATGGGATGCAGCTGTGACAACTGCATAAGAGTTTGGACCTGTGTACTGGCAAACGCTAGAAACAAAGCGTGTTTCATTTTGGTCTGAAGTTATCTTAGTTGGCATCCTTCTAACACGCTGTGCCTTGTTATCTCCTTGAATTTAGTAAATACTTCTCCTGTTCTGTTGTGGAAATTTCGTCATTGTAGGTCGTTTGGTTTTTTTATTTCACCTCTATCTGCTCGTTAAATTCAGACTGTATTGCTTTCTTTTGAAGACTATTTTTGAGTATGTTTTATCTCCAGCTGAGTATTATTGAACAGTGGGGCCAAGTTGGAGGCATTAAAGGACATTTATTTACATTTTGGATCTTGTTACGGTATATTTGTGTTACACTCTGGGTCATCACAGCCATGCAGTATGGAATAGACAATTCCACTGTTATCTCTGCACTTCACTGAATGATATGCGGAAAGATGCTCTGGCATAAGAGAAGCAATGCATCACTATGTTCTTTTAAAAAATAAACTTATATTAAAATATACTACTTTATCCTGAAATATACTACAGGTAGTGACTGTTTTGAGGTTACAATGGCCCTGGAAAAAGTGACTTATGACAGTTTTTCACACTTTTGACCACTGCAACATCCCCCATGGTTATATGATCACAATTCAGATGCTTGGCAATTAACTCATATTTATGGCGGTTGTGGTGTCCCAGGATCATCTGATCATGGTTTGCAACCTTCTCACAAGCAAAGCCAGATTCAGTTAACAACCATGTTAGTGGTTTAACCATTGCACTGACTAACAACTGGGGCAACAAAGATCATAAAATGGGGCCAAACTTAGTTACCTTATATTTCACTTAACAACAGGAATGTTGGGCTCAGTGGTGGTCGTAAGTTGAGGACTTACCTGCACCAGGATTTCTCCTTTGCCTTGCTTCCCACTAATGGAATAAAAAAGCAGTGCACCAGAAACATGTAACATTCTTATTGCACGTCTGCAACTTGACAAAGAAGCAACAAGCAACAGGACGTCCCTAACCCTAAATCCCTCAGGATGTGCCAGGAATCAAATCTTGGACAGATGCAATAGAGCAGGGGTGTCAAACTTGATTTCATTAAGGGCCACGTCAGGGTTCTTTGACCTCGGGGTGGGGGTGGGGAGTTGAGTGGACGTGGCAGGGGTGGACATGGCCAGTTCGATGTCCTATAGCCCTCTGCCAGTGAAAGGGCTCTGGTTTTGGCTGCGACGGCCTCCTGCAGCCCTCTGCCAGTGAAAACAGAGCCCGGGAGGATCCTAGGCAGCCATCTCAAGCTCTATTTTCACTGGCGGAGGACTGCAGGCGGCCATCACAGCCAAAAATGGAGCTCGTGGGGGGGCCACGCACAGCCCTCTCGAGCTCCGTTTTCACCGGCAGAGGCACCATAGGATGGTCCTTCGCTGTTTTCAAGCCAGCCCTGTGGGCCAGAGGCCCGCAAGTCCTTGAAATTGACAGCCCCGCAATAGAAGTTAGTTTGCTCCTGGTTTGCATTGCTTCTGAGTTTTCCAAAGCAACTAGACTGGTGACAGATCGGAAAAGATCTGGATTTCAGCATCTATTTTCTCTGAACCAGACTGATAAAGGAGTCGAAAGAAGGAAGAGAATGAGGAGGGGGCACCACGCACTTGTGCAGCACGGCAATCTCGTTTTCAATGCTGGTCTCTTTTCCTTCTAGCACCTTCTTGGCAATGCATTTGACGGCCACCAATTTCTGAGTCGATTTCTCTTCCGCCAGCACCACCTCTGAGAAGGCACCTCTGGAAAACAAGATGGATGGGGAGGAGGAAAGTGGGCAGATTAGGCAGATATCTCCCTGGCCAAAAGATGCCCCATTTAGACGGGCATCGCCCGCTGCAGTGTGCCAACGGATGTAAAACGTTTGAAGTCCAGGAAGGAAAGGACGGAATGAGGTCCATCAGCCCAGCAAAGCGAAGGGAAGGGAGAAAAAGTAAGAGGGAGGGAGAGGGGAGGGGAGGGGAGGTCAGAGCAAGTGACCTCACTCTTTGCTCTGCCCTCTTCTCAGCACCAACCCCCCCCCCCTCCCCCTTACACCCGGCTGGATCTCTCACCCAGCCGCTGTCACCACAGCAACCTGCAGAATCTCAGCTATTTATAGGAGAATATGTGAGAGATGGCATTGGGCAGGAAGGAGAGAGAATGTGCCAGGAAGTGCAGAATCTGAGCTTATCAACCGTGGCAGGCAAAGTTGGTATGGAAGAACCACAGAGACTCAAATCTGTTTCGACCTCAAAGCTAGCGAGATCTCCCTGAATATGCAAACGGAGGGGGATGAGGGGAGAAAAACATCCCACCCCCTAGGTTCGAAGTGGAACAAGAATAAGTAAGGATAAGTAGGGCATTCTTTTCACTTGGATGGAGAAATACCTGGACCTCAAACCAGGTGCCGGTATCCCCTCGTGTAAACAGAGCTGTTCGATTCAAGCGCGCAGCCTCATTCTTCTGGAGACGGACACCCTTTTTTTTTTCCTGAAAGACTAGTCTGTGCTTTGTTCAGAGTAAACATGCAGCAGGCAAGCAAGCGGATCTCCCTCTCTGTTACGATTGCAATCACACCTGGGTGGAGTGCTAACAGAAGATAGGGAAGAGAAAAGAATACATCCAGCTTGCTTTCTATTTGGAAACCGCTTCTAGAATTGAGAGAGGGGGAAAAATGGGACTTGATGATTAGACAAGTTTGTTGTTACAGAAATGGCTGGTACACTACCATCAAGAATGCAAAAGTAAAAAGTTGATGCTGTCATAAAAAATTAGCTAATTGAAGAACCACAGAAGAGAAGGCTTGTTTTTTTTTTTTTTTTTTTTTTTTTTTTTTTTTTTTTTTTTTTTTTTTTTTTTTTTTTTTTTTTTTTTTTTTTTTTTTTTTTTTTTTTTTTTTTTTTTTTTTTTTTTTTTTTTTTTTTTTTTTTTTTTTTTTTTTTGTTTTTTTTTTTTTTTTTTTTTTTTTTTTTTTTTTTTTTTTTTTTTTTTTTTTTTTTTTTTTTTTTTTCACCCTATCTCCACATCCACCAATATTTACACTGTATTATAAAATAAACCAGTGGGTGAGGGGCCTGGGGAAAAAAGGGGGGGGGAAAAAATAACTAATTGAAGAACCACAAAGGGCTAATTTTACACGATATGTAAGCAATCCATTTAGCCCCACCAGATAAATTCAACTTGCCAGCTGCTATTTATGGCCTGGGGAAATTTGTGGTGGATAAGGAAATGACCAAGAAATAGTTATGGTGGGGATCTGGTACAGTATCTCCAGCAGGCCGCTAAATACCACTTGCTAGGGAAGAACATGACATGACCTCTCCAACAGCTGGTAGGCTTCCCAGAGGGACTTGGCTGGCCACTGTAGAAAACAGGATGATGGATTAGATAAGCTTTTGATCCAATCCACAGGGGCTCCTCTGATGCTTTTTATACATAAAACAAACCGCATTGCTAAAAACAAAGGCTGGCAAAAGCTAATGGATGGGCTGCGCCCTACTTTTCTCTTCCAACCATTAGGAAATGTGGGGAGGAATGCTTGACTCAGTTCACATAAGATCCATTCATTCCAGACTGACTGAGTAATAAACAAAACGGCTCCCATTTCATTTTCCTACATGTAGTCGTTATTTATACGCATTACCCTAAACATGCGTTAATACTCTTTAAAGTACCATATGAGACCCACATGGAAACTCAGGAAATGTTGGGCCTGAATAAACGGGAGCCGTGTCCTGCATCGGTGATATAGTTATAGCAATAGACTTATATACCGCTTCACAGAACTTTACAGCCCTCTCTAAGCAGTTTATAGAGTCAGCCTATTGCCCCCAACAATCTGGGTCCTTATTTTACTGACCTTGGAAGGATGGAAGGCTGAGTCAACTTTGAGTCAGTGGGAATCGAACTGCCAAAATGCTGGCAGCAAGCAGTCAGCAGAAGTAGCTTGCAGTACTGCATTCTAACCACTGCGCCACACTTCCTGAATACTTAACAAAGACACCCCAAAATCTCAAAGTATTAAAATATTCATAATTATGGCATGAGTTTTTGTGGGCCATTGGATGAAGGATCAGAAGATAGAGGTTCAAATGGTTATATTTAAGAACAGCCTATGACAGGGATGGGGAATGATGGTCCTTTTATGACTTGTGAACTTCAATTCCCAAGTCATAAAGGAGTCCACAAGTCATAAAGGAGCCATCATTTCCCACCTCTGGTCTATGACAACTCAATTTCAGATAAAAATGGTCAGTTTTGTTACTGATCCTTCTGGAAAATAACGCTTACGTTGACCACACCATTATTCTGAACAGCATTTGTGAATAGGGACCTCACATTTGCAGCTCCCTACTGCACAGCAATGCTGGAACAGAAACAGTAAAAGAAAAGATAGGCTTTGGTTTTTAATGGTGGAGCCATATTTGTTTGTTCTCTAATTTTACCCATAAAGGATCACCTTTCAGTTCCTTTGAAGAAAGGACCATTTCAAAATGGCAGCCGGCTTATCTGAATTTACAGCCTTGCCATCTCCAGAATGAAGCTTTTCACACTGAGTGCCACAGCTTAAAATAACTAGTCACCTGGAGTGAATCCTCTTCCTCAAAACAACAGCACATGACAATACTGAGCACATACTTAAGTTGCAGCCCACACCTCCTGTCAATATTAATAAATCCTATGCTAATATTTGAGGCCATGAGTTGACTGAACTCATATACAGCTGCTGTTGAACCAGTCCTGACACTAATTTATGATGTAGTGTGTGGGGCAATTTAAGAAAGGAAATAAGGAGCTTTGTATTCTCGTACAGCGGCCATTTTCCTTCATGGCTAATTTGCCAACCTTCTCCAAGCTGATCCATTCCATGAAGGAGTAGATCAGCAGTTCCCAAACTTATTTGGTTAGGGGACCCTTTTTTCCCCTATGGAACCCTAACTCTATCCCTGATTTTTATTAAGCGTTATTATTAAGAACCCATAACTTTAATCTGAGCGTTTTGCACTGCGTAGTAGGTTTGAAAATAAAGAGAAAACATTTTAAATATAACCACAAACTTTTATTTTGGTGCAAGATAGTTGGTCTGGCATGATTTTATTTTAAATCTGTTTTAAATTTGATTTTTGGGGTTTTTCGTAGAGCCCCTAGTATGCTTTTGAGGAATCCAAGGGTTTCGTGGAACACAGTTTGGGAACTGGTGGCCTAGACAATCCCCAACTGGAAACATGTGAAAACCCGCAGCATCTACAGACATCTGTGACTTTTACCTTCTAACACAAAAATAATCTAAAGTAACTTCTGAAGGCTGCAGGTTTAGGGATAGTACTTTTCCTGCAGCCTATGGGAGGTAGTTTCTGCTCTTCCAAAGCTATTTGCAGTCATGCATATTGGAGAGAATACAGATAGTCCCCAACTTACAACAGTTCATTCACTGACCGTTTGAAGTTACAACGTCACTGAAAAAAGTGAGTTATGACCATTTTTCATACTTCACGGCCATTGAAGTATTCCCCATGGTCACATGATCAAAATTTGGATGCTTGGCAATCGGTTCATATTTATGATGGTTGCAGTGTCCTGGGGCCATGTGATTGATTCCCTTTTGCAACCTTCTGAGTCAACGGGGAAGCCCAATTCACTTAACAACCATGGTAAGAACTCATCAACTGCAGTGATTCACTCAACTGCAGCAATAAACATCATAAAACGGGGCAAAATTCCCTTAACAAATGTCTCACTTAGCAACAGAAATGTTGGGCACACTTGTGGTCATAAGTAGAGGACTGCCTGTATATTAGAAGTCATTAACATATCTGGAGTACGTTAGTTGGAGATGTCTGCAGTAGGGTAAAGACAGCCAAGTGATGCTTTAGCCTTATGTTTGGACAATAATTTTGTTTAGCCTCCCGCAAGAATATGGAACTGAACACACTCAAAAACTGTAGAAATGGTGGTACACTTTAGAAGAACCCCTCCCATACTACCACCTCTTACGATACTAGACAATACAGTATCAACAGTACAGACCTTCAAATTTCTAGCTTTTATCATATTATAAGACCTAAAATGGACACCTAACATCAAAAACATCATCAAAAAAACACAACAAAGAATGTTCTTTCTGTGTCAACTGAGAAAGCTCAAACTGCCCAAGGAGCTGCTGATCCAGTTCTACAGAGGAATTATTGAGTCTATCATCTGCACCTCTATTGTCTGGTTTGGTTCTGCAACCCAACAGGACAAACACAGACTTCAGAGGATAATTAGGACTGCAGAAAAAACAATTACTACCCACCTGCCTTCAATTGAGGACCTGTATACTGCACGAGTCAAAAAGAGGCCTGTGAAAATATTTACAGACCCCTCACATCCTGGACATAAACTGTTTCAACTCCTTCCCTCAAAATGATGCTATAGACACCGGAACAACTAGACACAAGGACAGGTTTTTCCAAATACCATCACTCTGCTAAACAAATAATTCCCTCAACACTGTCCAACTATTTACAAAGTCTGCACTACTATTACTATTAATCTTCTCATCACTCCTTATCACCCATCCCCTCCCACTTGTGACTGTATGACTGTAACTTTGTCGCTTGTATCCTTACGATTTATATGGACTGTTTCCTAGTATGATTTGATTGCTTATTGTACCCTATGACTATCATTAAGTGTTGTACCTTATGATTCTTGACTCTTGATGAATGTATCTTTTATTTTATGGACACCGAGAGTATTCGCAAATTCCTTGTGTGTCTAATCACACTTGGCCAATAAAGAATTCTAATCTATTCTATTCTAAACTCCAAAGTGGAGTGTTAGTCAGATTAATGGAGATAATGGCAGGAAGGCACTATTGTTTGAGTTACATTTGCCAATTTACTTCAAACCCAGCACCTCAACTGTATCTTTATCTAGGCTTCGCTAAGGAAAGTTTTAAAATGACTCCTTCCATACATCCTCCGCAACAGCTATCACAACTAAGGTAGCCCAACTTTCAGCAATTTGCTCCAAAGGTTCTGCCATACCCACGACTTTTTAAAAAGTTGAGTCTTCTCACTTCTATAGATTCTATGTATTCAGTAGATTTGAATTAACTAACCTACTTCTAGTTGGATTAGAAAAAAAAATATGGTTTTCAAATAATGGATCTAAGCCATTATTCTAGCTGGCTAAATTCAAGACAGCAATCAACAACAGGCTTATTTGCAGAAAACTTTCAAGATAGCCCCAGTAAACAAGATTAAGAATATTTACTTCTGCTGGGTGTAGTAGTTCAGAGTTGCGTAGAATATAATAACCTGTAAATGACCCTATCAATCTATGAGAACAGGCAACAAGGATTGCTATTTTAGATTACACTGTGTTGAATAAACAAACTTGCAGGCAGAACACTGTTGGGATTTGGATCTCGTGGCAGATGACTAGGTAATTAGGAAAAGATTTACAAAGATTACCCTCCTAATATAAAAAGAATTCTATTCCCCATCATGGTCTTCTCTAAATTAGTCTAAGGTTGCTGAAATGAAGAAGGCTCAGGAGGAGATTTTTTTTAGATGAAACAGCTGAAGTTCAAATTTTGGCACTCTTGAGTGGAACCCACAAAACTCTCTGCTTTCTTGGTGCAACAGCCTCTACCCAGACTGCCCTAGAGCTAAAAAAACTCACGTGCCCAGCACCTCCCGAAATTCATAGATTTCCCGGATGTCTTCCGCTTGTTTTTTCCAGCTGAGCTCATCGTCTTCCAGAGGCATGGTTCTTCCTGGGCTCAGAGCTGGGTTGTTCAATTCCCAGCTGGCTTGAAGCGGAGGAAACGGGCAGAATGTAGTCAATTCAAGGTATAGCTAGCCGAGCACAGACAGATGGCATTAGAACAAAGGCATCGGAAGGCTTCACCCTGAAATTAAGCAGAAGAAAAGGATGGGTGGCAACGTGAGGCTGATGAATAAACTGCATATTCAGCCCAGTTCTCCCCATGCATATGGAGCATTGCATCTGATGAAGTTTGCTACAGGTCCTGAAAGCTTCTGCCTTTTAACAGAATTTGGAAAAAGGTGTTCCCAGACAATCTGGTTTTGTTTTGTTTTTTTTGCTACCATAAACTAACATGGCTCTCTTCCTAGAACGTGAAGCAAGAATTTCCTCTTCCCTTCTGTGAACAGGTTTTAAGCTACATCAGCCTATGTGGTAATTGCCTCGGCTGAGGAGGGTTAGCTTAAAGGGTTAGCTTAAAATCAGCATAGCACACACAGCCTCGGTTTATAGTTTGCCAAATCGTTGAAAGTCCCTCAGCTAAACCTCTGCCCTTCTGAGAGGTTGTAGCCTCAAAGACCCTTACACTTCCTCAGCGAAGTCTTCATGACCTTTCCCAAAGGGGTCAGGAGGAACTGTAGTTTTGGGGCTTTCATCTTAACCTTCCTTTCCCCAATTCCTCTTTATCTCTGCACCCTTCAGCATATTTTTCTGACTTTATCCTGTTTGGTAACATTACAGCTGTCTCCTTGGAAACCGCTGTAGTGCCTGCAAACACTGAAAATACAGCACCTTCCTGTGCCTTACACATGGTCTCTTGGGGTCAGATCTGCTCATATTTTCTCTCTCACACACACACTCGGTTCACAGAGGAGGTGCCATGCCTCCATAGGAGGCACAGCTAGCATTTCCACAACTATTAGCCAGCTTTTAGCAAAGGCTACCTTAAGACTGGGTTTGTTTGGTCACAAGGGTTATGCTTTTGCATTGTCTGAACCTCTGCCTGTGGCTGGAAAAAAACCAAGGGTATCATTTAAATATTTTAAACCCATTACGATGCACATGCTGCTCACCAGCATCTGAAAAAACAATGACACAATCTTCTTGCCCTTCTCACCCAACCAAGGTCTTACACGTGAGTGCAATTAAAGTTCCTCTTGGCTCAAATTCCCACAGTGCAAGCTAGGTTGCTTTTTGCCAAAAGACAGACACACCTCAGCAAGCAGGTACTCGAATAACATTCATTGAGACTGAAGGAATCAGGATGTTCAGACTTCTGAAAGGAGATTCCTTCCCAAGCTCGGTACAGATCAACAGATGTGATTTTAAGGTCTGAGAATGTTCCACCATATCAAATTAAAAAAAAAAAAACTTTCTCTGTGGAAAACCAATATTTTGGGGAGACAGAATCTTCTTCAGTCCTCCTCTTCCAATTGATGCTAGCTTTCAATGCGCAGGAAAATCTTGAGGAAAAGGAAACGAGAGGGACATGTATTTATGTATTTTTAAAAGGGTCATTTTCCCAAGATGGCTGCACCAAATGATGCTTTTTATGAATGGAAAGTTCATATGAACATACGCTTGTTAGAGGGTACTAATGCTGCACTGAAATGATCATCTATTGTGTGAACAAAAGGAACTGGAGTTGTTAACCCGCTAGTAAAATCTTAAGTCATCAATTATCTCTAACTTTCCATTTCTTTCGAGAGACAGTCTCCCTCAAAACCACTCCAACACACACATCAGCCTCCACAGTCAGTGTCAGTGTTCTTCTGTTTATGAGGCCTTTGTGATGGGTCAGGTGTGTGTGTGGGTGTGTCACGTGAGGGTCTCCCAATCCAGTGGTGGGATTCAAAAATTTTTACGACTGGTTCTGTGGTATGGTGGGTGTGGGTGTGGTGTGGTTTTGTGGGAGTGGCAGGGGAAGGATACTGCAAAATCCCCATTCCCTCCCCACTCCTGGGAAAAGGTTACTGTAAAATCCCCATTCCCTCCCCATCCCACTAACCTGCTTCCCAGCTCCGTTCTCCTGTGCAGGGCAACCAAAGAATGCCCATCCGATCAGCTGAGACTCAGGAGGCAGAGAATAGATGGGGGCGGGGCCAGTCAGAGACGGTATTTGCCGGTTCTCCGAACTACTCAAAATTTCCACTACTGGTTCTCCAGAACTGGTCAGAACTGGTGCTGAATACCACCTCTGTCCCAACCCTAACCCATCACAAGAGGCCCTCACTTGACACACCCACACCTGACTCATCACAAGTCCTAACCCATCACAAAGTCCTTATAAACAGAAGAACTGACACTGACATCTCCTAAACCAGTGTCAAACTGGCAGCCCGCAGGCCGGATATATCACTGGCAGGCCACGCCCACCTGGGCTCCTCAAAGGCAAAAAAAGTCATGATATGTCACGCTCCGGCCTGTGACGGAATCGAGTTTGACACCCGTGTCCTAAAGCTTCACCTTCACCTTACACCCGAGCTACAGATATTCACCACTGTTACATTCTTAACAATATTTCTGAATTACAACTTTTACATCATCACTCATCATTGATTCTAGATGAGTGGAGCTTTGAGGGGTGGCTGTAGTTCATCCATATCTGGCCTAGTCCCAAATATCTTTATTTCTTCCATCCAGTCTTTGGTACCTATCAATGAGGTACCTATCATTTTGGTACCTATCGATTTTGGTACCTATCAATAATTTTTCCAACAGAAAAATTAGCAGGATACTATAAACATGGTCATGGGTTGCTGGTCCGTCATGTTCCCATCTTCCCAAATGGCAAATAGGCCTTTGATCATCCTTAGCAATGCAGCAAGGGTAGTTCTACTGGATTTCTTCCTTTATGTTCAGGATAGCAGCCACATCTGCCTCTCCAGATATTGCTCATTTCGCATCTACCCATATGGCACAGGGGCCTTTAATTGCAGTAATGTAGCAAGAGTTGTTCTACTGGTTTTTCTCCCCTTATGTTCAGGTTAGGCTGCAATGAATGAGCCGGCTCCACTCTCCAGATACAGACAGACTTTGTCTTACAACCACAATTGTAAGCCCAACATTTCTGTTGCTAAGTGAGACTGTTCTTAAGCGGGGTTTGCCGCATTTCACGACCTAGCTTGCCACAGTGAAGTGAATCACTGCAGCTGTTAAGTGAATGGAGTGGAGTGGAGTGGAGTGGAGTGGAGTGGATAGATGGGATGGGATGGGATGGGATGGAATGGAATGGAATGGAATGGAATGGAATGGAATGGAACAGGAATAGAATAGAATAGAATAGAATAGAATAGAATAGAATAGAATAGAATAGAATAGAATAGAATAGAATGGAATAGGAATAGGAATAGAATAGAATAGAATAGAATAGAATAGAATAGAATAGAATAGAATAGAATAGAATAGAATAGAATGGAAATGAATAGAATAGAATAGAATAGGAATAGAATAGAATAGAATAGAATAGAATAGAATAGAATAGAATAGAACAAGAACAGATCAGAATAGAATAGAATAGAATAACAAGAGTTGGAAAGGACCTTAGAGGTCTTCTAGTCCAACCCCGTGCTATACCATTTCAGACAAATGGTTATTAGTAACATGGCAGCTAAGTGAATCTGGCTTCCCCATTGACTTTGCTTGTCAGAAAGTCACAAAGGCAGATCACATGACCCTGGGACACTGCGACCGCCATAACTATGAGCCGGTTGCCAAGCACCCTGAATTGTAACCTCATGACCCTGGGGATGCTGCGGCGGTTGCAAGTGTGACAAATGCTCATAAGTCACATTTTTCAGTGCTGTTGTAACTTCTTACAGTCCTAAACAAATGGTTGTAAGTGGAGGATTACCGGGACTGCTGATTTCACGTCACCCACAGCTGTCTAGTGCTAGTGGTGAGATTGAGATGGAGAGTGCCAAGGCTAGTGGGGAGATTGATGGTGGAGAATACACTCCAACAATATCTGGATCGTTGCACCTTCTTATCTTCTGCAGTTACCTATGCCTGGCGTGTGCATATCTTTCCTTTCAAATAGCCGTGGTGAGCGCAGTGATTAGAGTGCAGTATTGCAGGCCAGCTCCAGGGGTGGGCTTCAAAAATATTTATCAACGGATTCTCTGCTGGGTGTGGCCATGGTGGGCGTGGCCTAGTCGGCCTCCTGCACCATGGTGGGGGAGCGTTTTTGCCCTCCCTGGGCTCCGGAGGCTTTCCTTGAGCCTCCAGGAGGGCGAAAACAGCCTCCCCGGGCTCCGGAGGCTTTCCGGAAGCCAGAAACGGGCAGGTTTCCAGCCTTCCCAAACTTCCAGGACGCCCGTTTTTCACCCTCCCCAAGTCTCCGTGTGCACCCTGCACTTACCTGCATCCAAAATGGGCCGTGTGGGGACTCCTGAGAAGAGGGGTGGGCGGGGCGAGCCAGGATTTGGGGGTTCTTCGAACTGTGCAGAATCTTAGCTAGAGGATCTCCTGAACCCCTGCGAACCCCCAGCAGCCCATCCCTGGCTAGCTCATTGCTCTCTGTCAGGGAATTCGATCCTGACCGGCTCAAAGTTGTCTCATCCTTCTATCCTTCCGAGGTCGGTCACAGGAGGACCCAGATTGTTGGAGGCAATATGTAAACCGCTTAGAGAGATCCATAAAGTACAATGAAGTGATATATAAGTCTAAGTTCTATTGCTATTGCCATATAGCAGGGAACAGTTGCTTGGTATGATAAGTGTGACAAGGGACAAAAGGGGTTAAACAAGCCATTGGATGCATGATGCAGAAACAGCAATGTGTACTGTAGATATGCCAGGAAGGAAGGAAGGAATCTTTGCCTGAAAAGAGAACTTGTGAGATTACCAGCGGCCAGGAGCCTAACCTAAACTCTGTATGTTGTTACATAGATAGCGATCCGCCAATTGCCTATATTTACTGTTTGCCCGATCAGGGAACATTTAATCTAGTCCTCAGGCAAAGTCATACCACCATAGTTTCCTTTGAAAAGATAACCAAAGATGCCAAAGATTGAATTGCACTGTTAACATGGAACTACAGTTTCGGCTTCTGCTTTGTCACAGCAGTTAAATAAAGAGTGGATCTTGGACAACCTTTTGCCTGAAATGGTACAAGGCTACCCTGCTAGAGCGGGGGGTTGGACTAGGAGACCTTCAAGGTCCCCTCCAACTCAGTTAGTCTGTTATTCTCACCAATTATCACATTAAACAAGAGGAAAACCTTCCACACACCAATTCCACCCGCGCTTTCTACAATTTTGTAAACAACAAACTAAAAGACTCAAGGTCCATCCCACCCCTGAAAGGACCTAATGGAAAAGACTGCAATGATGACACCATTAAAGCCAACATCTTTAACACATTCTTTGGCTCAGTATTTGTAGACAGCAATGGATCATGCTCAGTATTTCCTAATCAAACCACGGACTACAATGATCTAATACATATCGATTTTACAGAAGATAATGTCGAAAAAGCACTGCGCAATCTAAAACCATCCCTATCTATTGGACCGGTTGGAATATGTGCCTACTTCTTAAAAAAGCTATCCACTGCCATAGCCAAACCTCTAAGCATAATCTTTGAAAAATCTTTCAGGACCAGCTCCTTGCCTAACCTATGGTCACAAGCCACGGTCATCCCCATCTTCAAAAAGGGAGACCCCAGCCTAGTTGAAAATTACAGACCAATCTCTTTATGCTGTGTCACCTGTAAAGTCGTGGATTCAATTATTAACCAATCCATCATCCTCCACTTAGAAATAAACAACCCACTCTCTAATAAACAATTTGGTTTTAGGAAAAAACTATCCTGTAATCTGCAACTCTTACACTGCAAAAACATATGGACCACACAACTCGATCAGGGCAAAGCAATAGACGCAATCTACCTAGACTTCTGTAAAGCCTTTGAGTCAGTGGTACACGATAAACTACTAAAACTAAATTCTTATGGCATCTCTGGACACCTGCATAACTGGATAGAAACATTCCTGTCAAATAGACAACAAATGGTCAAAATTGGGAGTGTCCTATCAAATTCTATACCTGTAAATAGTGGTGTCCCCCAAGGCAGTGTTCTAGGACCAACTCTTTTCATACTCTATATTAATGACCTCTGTGATCATATCAAGAGCAACTGCGTTCTCTTCGCTGATGATGTAAAGCTATTCAACACCACAGACAATACTGCTACCCTTCAAAAAGACCTCAACTATGTATCAGAATGGTCAAACAAATGGCAACTTCAAATCTCAACAATTAAATGCTCTGTCCTGCATATTGGCAAAAAAATCAGAAAATAAAATACAAGCTAAATAGTCAAGACCTTGTTGATGATCCAAACTCTGTCAGGGACCTTGGAGTTCTCATCTCAAATGATCTAAGTGCTAGAGCTCACTGTAACTACATAGCCAAAAAGGCATTAAGAGTTGTTAATCTAATCCTACGTAGCTGCTTCTCTGGTAATATCACACTACTAACTAGGGCATACAAAACATTTGCTAGACCTATACTTGAATACAGCTCATCAGTCTGGAACCCATATCATGTATCTGATATTAACACAATTGAGAAAGTCCAGAAATATTTCACAAGAAGAGTTCTCCGCTCCTCTACTCATTGCAGAATACCTTATGCCACCAGACTTGAAATTCTAGACCTAGAAAACTTAGAACTATGCCACCTTCAGTCTGATCTAAGTATAGTACATAAAAACATACATTGCAATGTCCTACTTGTCAATGAATACTTCAGCTTCAACCATAACAATACAAGAGCACACAATAGATACAAACTCAAGGTTAACCACACCAAACTTGATTGCATGAAATACAACTTCAGCAACAGAGTGGTCAATGTCTGAATACTCTACCTGACTCTGTGGTTTCTTCCCCAAACCCCCAAAGCTTTAACCTTAGACTGTCTACTATTGACCTCACCTCTTTCCTAAGAAGTCTGTAGGGGGCATGCATAAGCCCCCCAACGTACCTACCGTCCCTCTCCTATTGTTTCTTTTATTTTTTATTTTTCTTATATGTATCCATGTGTTCATAACTATGTTTTTACTTTACCTATTATCTTGCAAGCAATCGACAAAAATAAATAAATAAATAAAAATCAATAAAATAAATAGATTATGACCGTCTCAGATTTTCTGCAAGTAAACCATAGACTCGGACTGCTTAACAAAGGGGCCGCAAAATGATCCCACCCTCCTCAAAGTGCCAAAATGAAGACCTTTTAAAGGTATTTCCCATGGAAGATAGTGGCACAGGTGCCCATTTATTCTTGACACTCAGAACAAATTGTTTAATGCCAAGAGTGACATTGTGTGCACTGGGCGGCCGTCGATGGTTCTTAGGACTGTTATTGAAACCACCACAATCTAAAATCTAGCTATCCCTTTATTACAGCCATCTTATCAGATCTCCTGGTATTTTCTGAGCCCAGAAATGGCCGCCTGACTCCTGATATGACTCTCGAAAAGAAAGAAGACTGTAAGATAAGAGGGTATAAGTAGGCGTGGCAATAGCAGAAGGAGGCAATGGCAAACACTATCAACATTCATTAGCAGGCAGGCAGCCCATGCCACACTGAGTCAGCTACTACAGACCAAGCTCAGAGCGAATTATAGAAGCCCTTGCCCTCTACAGAAACAACTTCCTGCTTTGGTTGTTGCAACATACTCCACTACACCCAGCTTCCTTTGAAGACCACTCAAAAGCTTGTCAGGAACGCAGCGGCATAGGTAGCTATGGGTACATCACGGTATGTTCCATGCAATACCACCAGAGAACAAACTTTTGGGGCTCCCAGGATGTGGATTACCATCTGGAAAGCTCTTCATGGCGCATGGCCAAGTCGTTGGAGGAACTGCCTATCTATTCATCGCTGACCATCCCACCAGATCCGAAAAGGGTTGATATGCTCTGGATCCCCTCTATGAAAGAATGGCATCTAAGGAGATCTAAAACAGGGGTCGCCAACCTTTCGGATCTCAGGGACCATCAAACTCATCATTTTAAATCTCGTGGACCAGAGACCCTGGGAAAATGCCCCCCAAAGTCTGCAGGAAAATCCCCCACCCCGTTTTCCTGCCAATCAATCATTCTTTATTTGTGATTGCAGGATACTGTCTCCAGCTCTGTTCTTGGGGGAGGAAGGGAGAGAGAGAAGAGAGAGGGAGGGAGAGGGAGAGGGAGAGGAGGGAGGAGGGAGGAGAGAGAGAGAGAGAGAGAGAGAGAGAGAGAGAGAAAGACTTTTGGCTTAATGCAAGGAAAGCAGCAGAAGCAGCAGAAGTCTTTCTTTCTCTCCCTCAAACTCCACCAGAAATGAGTCTTTGTGAGACTTGTCGCACGGGCGCAGCCTCTTGGAGCAGGATGCCTTGCAGGATCCCAAAGAATCATTTCTGGCAGAGTTTGGGGGAGAGAAAGAAAGACTTTTGCTGCTTTCCTTGCATGCAGCCAAAAGCAGAAGAAGAAAGAAGCGGAATGAAGCAGCCCAGTGGCCAGACAAGGCACATGGGGTGTGTGGGGCAAGTTCCCCCCTCTGCCCTTTCCCTCCTCCCCTCACTACCTTGTGTTGTTTGCAATGCAAGCGACGCAAGCTTTGTGTTCCCGTGGACCATGTGGGCGGCACAGCCTTGTGTTTCCGTGCAGCTTGGATTAATTGCTTTGGGGGTGACATTTCTCTGCGGACCACCAAAATTTTCTCACAGTTCACCAGTGGTCCCCGGCCCACTGGTTGGTGACCACTGATCTAGAAGGTGCAGCTTCTCTATTCTCGGTAGAACAGTATACAGGTAGTCCTCGACTTATGATCACCATTGAGCCCAAGATTTCTGTTGTTCAGCGAGACAGTTGTTAAAGGAGTTTGACCTCATTCTAGGATCAGAAGGTTGCAAAAGGTGGCACTGCAACCTTCATAAACATGAGTCAGTTACCAAGCTCTTCAATTTTGATCTCATGGCCATGGGGATGTTGCAGCAGTCATGAGTGTGAAAAACGCTCACTTTTTTCAACGTCGTCGTAACTTTGAATGGTCACTAAAGAAACTGTTTATAAATCGAAGACTATCTGTACTCACTCTCCCCTCCCCCTTGATATCCTGAGGACTTGACTCTGCTGCCCTTCCCGAGCCGGGTTTTGAAGAACAGGCTCTTAAGCCAGGCGTTGAGCCAGGGTGTGTTATATAAGGCCATTCTACAAGGGTTTAACGGAAAGATTGCCTTCAGATTTGCTCTGTTGTTTTCTTTCTTTCCTTTTTTTATTTTTTTGTTGGGCTGTTTTCTGGGCTCAGTTGTTGTTGTTTTTTAATTCCAATGTTAGCTGCCCCAGAGTCACACCTGCAAGTTGGGCAGCCCTAATTCATGGAAGTAAATTGATCTGTCCTGTGTTGGATTTTCCTCCCTACGCCGAGGCTCGATACTAAACTGGCAAGAATAGCTAACACACAAGAAGATAGGCTCAAGAACCAGAATATCGGGCCGTATCTAACAAAATGAAATTCAATGTAAAGAAAAGTAAAGTCCTACCCTTAGGCAAGAAAAACCAAAAGTACACATATAGACTGGGTGAAACCAGGCTCAATAGCAGTAACTGTGAGAGGGATCTTAGAGTCTTAGTGGACAACCAGCTAAATATGAGACAGCAGTGTGCAGCCGCCGCCAAAAAAGCTAATGCAATTCTAAGTTGTATTAACAGAGGGACACAATCGAAATCAAGGGAAGCACTAATACCACTCTATCAAGCCTTAAGAAGACTACACCTAGAGTACTGCATCCAGTCTTGGTCACCACATTATAAAAAAGATGTTGAGACTCCAGAAAAAGTGCAGAGAAGAGCAACCAGAATGATTAAGGGACTGGAGACTAAAACATATGAAGAACAGTTGCAGGAACTGGGCCTGGCTAGTCTAGTAAAGAGAAGGACCAGGGGAGACAGGATAGCATTCTTCCAATACTTGAGGGGCTGTCAAAGAGAGGAAGGGGTCATGCTGTTTTCTAAAGCACTTATAGGCCAGACAAGGAATAATGGATGGAATCTGAACAAGGAGAGAACTTTCTGACAGTGAGAACAATCAACCAATGGAACAGAAGTTGCCCTCGGAAGTTGTGGGAGCGCCATCACTTGAGACTTTCAAGAAGAGATTGGACTGCCATCTGTCAGAAATGGTGCAGGGTCTCCCGCTTGGGTGGGGGGTTGGATTGGATGACTTACAAGGTCCCTTCCGATTCTGATTATGTGTTATCTGTTATTGATAACTTATGGACTTTTGGGTGCCACTTGCAGCTGCAGCCTACCTTCCAGGGATCCTGTTTGTGAGAATATAGGGTTGCGGAGATCCTCATGTTAAGCCACCTTGAATGCCTGGGGCGGGGGTGGGGGAGATGAGTTGGCAATCAAATAAATCAGGGGTCCCCAAACTTGGCAGCTTTAAGACTTGTGGACTTCAACTCCCAGAATTTCTCCTCCAGTCATGTCAGCTCAGGAATTCTGGGAGTTGAAGTCCACAAGTCTTAAAGCTGCCATGTTTGGAGACCTCTGAAATAAATATATAAACAAACAAACTTACACATTGCGTAGTGCCTATTGGAGATGTGAGAGAGGCGGCACCTGCCTGTCGGTCTCAAGAAAGCTGAGAAGGGGAGTACCTGGTCTATCTCTGGTGGAAGCCATATGGTAGAACAGAATGACCAGAAGCTGCTTAGGAATGTTCACAGGAGGTGGTGAAAAAAAGGCCTAAATAACCTCCTGGTTGTGTGATTGCAGCACACCCCACCCTACCCCCTTTCTGTGTATCATATGCAAAAGTCCACATAAAAAGGGGTGGGGCTTTGAGTATTGGGCTAGACTAGAGCCACCATCTTATAATAATTTTTTTTTTTTTTTACCTTAGTCTGTGGACATCCCTGGAGCTGACTAATTTTGATTTTCAACAGCAGCAGCCAAACAACTGCAAGATCTGGCCAGATGAATAGAAGCTAAACAGAACAGTGCAGGGCTCAATTTTCCCTCAGAAAACAAAACAACAACAACAACAAAAAAGGTAGGGGAAAAACCTATAAGGCAAGTCATACTGATTATGATGACAACGCAAGCACAGCTAGGAAGCTGTCCATGATTGTAATCTACCTTATTAATCTGGTGATTCGCATTAGCAGTCCTTTCCCCATTGTCTTCCTTAGAGCATGATCAGTGCATTGAGACCAGGAGATCTCTGAGCCAAGGAAATGGTCAGTGTGACAAACCCCAGTCTTGTCACCTTTGTGTGGTCAAACAGCAATGTCGAAAGAAGAATGAAGAAATTAACATTCGATATGAATAAAGAGAGGGAACAGAGTTGCAAAGGCAGACGATTCTTTGCCAAGGTTTCGGATATGCCCACTTCTCAGCTCACTGCCTTTCCATCATACCTGTGTGATGGACTACAAAATCCATCATATCCAACCAGCTGGGAGGGGGAACCGCAGCTGAATTAGAGGATGCTGAGATGGGATAGATAGATAGCACAAAGATTGGCCGCTGTGGTAGAAAGCAAGCTAGACACCGCACTCATAAAGAGCGGTGATGACTGAAAGAACCTACAAAACAATTATATAATGCGCACACCCAAAGACGGGCAGGAGCTGTGACAATCATCAGCTTACCTTTACTGAAACACACACACACACAAAACCTGCATGCCTGCACACAGACACAAAGAAGCAACAAAGCCCAAGTTCTAACCCATATTGTTTTCTACTCAGGTGAGTCTTTCCAATTAAATAAATAAATAAAAATCAGTAGATGACATATTGACCAACCTATCAATTCAAGGAAAATAATCGGATCTTCCCTGCACACCTCCCAGGTGTAGAGAAGCTCCCCCCCACAAAAAAGCCTGTCATATTGTCCAGAGTTTGGTCTCCGCACAAAGCCCACAGATAGTCGATCCATTCAAAGAAATAACATGTGCCCAGGCGTGAGCAGGTGATGGTCAGGGATCCTCGCCTGATGTAGAATCCAGTACAGGTTTCATTGTATCCGCTCAAAAATCAGCTGAACATTTCAGGCGACCTGCTGCTGTTTTCATTCATGCACCCAGAGTACGCTATACTCTCCCCATAATCTCTGCATTGGCCATGTGGGCAGGGACTCCTGGGAGCATCCTTTTCAACACTCCCTGCTGCAACCCAAGGCTCCAGGTACGCAGGTGCCAGCATAGGCCCACCACCTCCCCTGCACAGGAGATACTCACAGGGCGGGCAAGCAATGCCGGGAGGGAGGGAGGGAAGGAAAGGCGTCCACAGAGAGAGAGAGAGAGAGAGAGAAAGAGAGAGCTGAAGTGCCCCTAACCAAGAGGGACAACTGCACAAGCCACCACCCCAATCCTGGGCTCCTCCAACCATCATAAGTCCCGCCGTTTCAGCCGGGCTAACTACTCTCTCAAGTAAGGGTGTAAAAGAGGAGCGGTCTTGAAAACGGAAGATCCTACCCCGCCAGCTTTAGCAACTCGGCTTTAAAGGATGGGCGGAGAGGGACAACAAGTCCACCGCTAATCCTACTCAATGGCCCTGGGGACGGATGGGCGGGCGGGCATCCTACAGCCAAAAGCGGACCACCAGCCCTGCAGGGTTGTCTCCGCCCGCCGCCAGAAGCAGCTGCGGACCGAGCCAAGGCAAAAACACCTGGGACTCTTCTTAGCCGCCGCCGCCGCCGCCGCTGCTACTCTCCGCAATAGGCAAGCCGATTGCGGACGGACACAATGCCACGCAGACACAGCGCTCCTCCATCCCTGCCCCATCTGGTCCTCGCCGCCGCCGGGCTCACTTACGGGGTGGGAGAAGGGGGTCCGTCCGGCGGCTTCCCGGGGAAACGTGGGTCCGGACGGGAAGAAGAAGAAGAAGAAGAGGAGTCCTTTGCGGCCCCCTCCCCGCCCCTCCCCGCCCTGTCGTGGCCGGAGCTTTCCAAGGGAGCCTCCTCGGTCGCGCTTCTCTCCTCGCCTTTGCGCTTGGCTCACCAGCCACCCGCGAAGTGTCAGCACGAGTGGGAGGAGCCGGGTCGCTTATAAAGGGAGCCAATCCGCGGCCCCGGAGGGTGGGAACTGCCCGGCCGTGGGGTTTAAAGTCCAATTAACGAAAGGGCTGGAGGAGAGAAAGCGCTGGGGCAGAATTGCAAGAGGGCCCCATTCATAAACTTCAGGCGAGCGCGTGTCCGCCCGGGAGTAACCTTTGCATTTAGGAAACGGCGCAGTAAACGTTCACCCTTGCGGCCCTGACTCGCTTTCTCTGCTTGCCTCCTGCTGCTGAGCCTCCTCTCCTCTTCTTGCAAGGAAGCCGCCGCTCTTCTTCTTCTTCTTCTTCGATGCAGCCGAGCAAGGGCGCGATTTCTGCAAAGGAGCGCGCTGCTGGGTTGTCTTCTTTCTTCCTGGATTTCCAAAACCTTGGACGCATCTTGGGAATGAAATCCCAAAGGGGCTTCCCCGCCCCGCCGCCCCGCCCCGCCCCCGCCTCAACCCCCACCAAAGAGACCACTGGGACTTTCTGGTTTTTTCTTTGAAGACGGTTTCGCTTCTCCTCCAAGAAGCTTCATCAGAGCTTGAAGAAGCTTTCTTGGAGGAGAAGCCAGACGAGACGCGTCTGCAAAGAAAAATCAGTCAGTCTCAGTGGCCCCTTGAAAAAGCTCAGATAACAGATAATCAGAGTTGGAAGGGACCTTGTAGGTCATCTAATCCACCCCCCCACCCCCGCCCAAGCGGGAGACCCTACACCATTTCTGACAGATGGGACAGATCTGTCAGACATTTCTGACAGATCTCTTCTTGAAAGTCTCAAGTGATGGCACTCCCACAAAGCTGTTCCATTGGTTGATTGTATTTTTTTTATTTAGTATTTATTTGATTTGCCAATCACTTACAAGATACAGGTATAAGAATAAATATAGTTTTGAATGCATGAGATAGATACTTATAAGAAAAAATTAAAAAAAACAATAGGACAGGGGATTGGGGCGCTTATGCACGCCCCCTACAGGCCTCTTAGGAAGGGGGTGAGGTCAATAGTAGACAGTCTAAGGTTAAAGTTTTGGGGGTTTGGGGAAGAAACCACAGAGTCAGGTAGAGTATTCCAGACATTGACCACTCTGTTGCTGAAGTCGTATTTCCTGCAATCAAGTTTGGTGCGGTTTACCTTGAGTTTGTATCTGTTGTGTGCTCTTGTGTTGTTATGGTTGAAGCTGAAGTATTCATTGACAGGTAGGACATTGCAATGTATGATTTTATGTACTATACTTAGATCAGACTCAAGGCGGTGTAGTTCTAGGTTGTCTAGGTCTAGAATTTCAAGTCTGGTGGCATAAGGTATTCTGCAACGAGTAGAGGAGTGGAGAACTCTTCTTGTGAAATATTTCTGGACTTTCTCAATTGTGTCCATATCAAGATACATGATATGGGTTCCAGACTGATGAGCTGTATTCAAGTATAGGTCTAGCAAATGTTTTGTATGCTCTAGTTAGTAGTGCGATATTACCAGAGAAGAAGCTACATAGGATTAGATTAACAACTCTTAATGCCTTTTTGGCTATGTACTTAGTGGGCTCTAGCACTTAGATCATTAGAGATGAGTACACCAAGGTCCTTGACAAAGTTTGGACCCTCAACAAAGTCTTGACTATTTAGCTTGTATTTTATTTTCTATTTTTTTTCTGTCAATATGTAAGACAGAGCATTTAATTGCTGAGATTTGAAGTTGCCATTTGATTGACCATTCTGATACATAGTCAAGGTCTTTTTGGAGGGTAGTAGTATTGTCTGTGGTGTTGAATAGCTTTACATCATCAGCAAAGAGAACGCAGTTGCTCTTAATATGATCACAGAGGTCATTTATGTAGAGTATGAAGAGAGTTTGTCCTAAAACACTGATTTGAGGGACACTCACTGTCAGAAAGTTTCTCCTTATTTCCAGGTTAAATCTCCCCTTGTTCAGTTTCCATCCATTATTCCTTGTCTGGCCTACAGGCACTTTAGAAAATAGCTTGACCCCTTCCTCTCTGTAGCAGCCCCTCAAATATTGAAAGACCGCTATCCTGTCTCCCCTGGTCCTTCTCTTCACTAGACTAGCCAAGCCCAGTTCCTGTAACCGTTCATATGTTTTAGTCTCCAGTCCCCTAATCATCCTGGTTGCTCTTCTCTGTACTTTTTCTAGAGTCTCAACATCTTTTTTATAACATGGTGACTAAAACTGGATGCAGTATTCTAGGCGTGGTCTTACTAAGGCTTTATAGAGTGGTATTAGTACCTCACTTGATCTCCATTGTATCCCTCTGTTAATGCAATTTAGGTTTGCATTAACTTTTTTGGCTGCTGCTACACACTGCTGGCTCATATTTCCCGAAGAAGCTCCTTGGATGAGAAGAGAAACATCTTCAGAGAACATCCAGAAAGTCCAGTGGCCTCTTGGAGGAAAAAAAAAAGCACCTTTGAGACAACCATGACCTAGATTAGGGGTCTCCAACCTTGGCAACTTTAAGACTTGTGGACTTCAACTCCCAGAGTTCCTCAGCCAGCAAAGCTGGGAGTTGAAGTCCACAGGTCTTAAATTTGCCAAGGTTGGAGACCCCTGACCTCGATGACTGAGAATCTCCATAGACACACTTGGGAACAAAAGCATTCTGTACCATTTCCGTAGAGGTTTTGGTGCAGGGATGAATTTCTACCTGGGAAATTCGCTTTGGAGATCCCTTTCATTTTTTAACAGGTTCACCTTCCCTCCCCTACAGGTAATTTACAGTAACCACTGCCTTCCTGCCTGAGCTGTACTGGACAGGACAGGTGTCCAACTGGTATAGTTACCAGGAAAGATCATCAGTTGAGAACTGGTAGCCACTAATACCTAGATCCTTACATACCAGTCTAGCTTTCTTCAGTTTAACATCCTCCAGTTGCGTTGGCCTATCCCAGTCTTTCAGCATTGGTTGAAGAACATTTACCAGGAGTTGTAGTCCCAACACAATAGCAGGGTGCCAAGTGATGATGTCTCTAAGATCAGCTCAAATTCAGTAATCTTCCTTGGATTCCTTAGGTCAAGGGTCTTCAAACTTGGCAAGTTTAAGACTTGTGGACTTCCACTCCCAGAATTCCCGAGCTAACATGACTGGAGGAAGAATTCTGGGAGTGGAAGTCCACAAGTCTTAAAGCTGTCAAGTTTGAAGACCCCTGCCTTAGGTCATCTCCACTAAATTCTCCCATATTTTGGGGAGATACGACAACCAACACTGAAAGCCACTTAGTGCTCGACTGCAAAGTACAAATAACTAGAAACCATTTAACACACTGGCTTTTGTTTTTTATTATTTATCATTTCCCTCCAGTTCAAGGCAACATGTCTGGATCTTCTTCCTATCAATTCTACACTCATAGTAAGTTTCTAGTAGACTATTGTTTGGCAGGCTATTAGGCTGGACTACTGAAAGAGGACCCTGAACAACATGAAGGATAGTGATGCAAGCTGGAGGTAAACTAGAAATATTCTGAAAAGCGGAAGAAAATTGTCCAGTGAAGCTAATGAATTGTTTCATGACAATCCTCAGATATAGAGGTTGAATAAATTGTTAAGACAAGAGATGGAGATTTAAAAATATTACGTGTTTGGGATGGAACCTAAACAGAAATGTTGTTTTTACACTGTACAATTTCCAAGTTCTTTGCTTGTTGCTTTTATAAAGCTGCCAAAAAACGCTACTCCTCTCTCTGCTTTTAATCCCGAGTGATGTGTTGAGAATTTATATCTTTGAATTATTTTGGGATAGCCTTGTTTTATTTTTGTCCTTTTTACATCGCACCCAGAATCTATAGCTTGAGGCAGGTGACAAAAATTGTAAATAAACAGAATAAGCAAACAATAATTCCTGTTAAAAATAAATCAAGAAAGCATCTAGTTTTGGTATCTGGAGCATTTCCCCTTCTTTCCAATATAACCATTGTGAACAGCAAAATTTATGTGACAATCCCCATTTCTGTTTTATCATATCTTCACTCTGTGCCAATCATTTCAATCTTAGAGAACACAGGAAAGCAAGTGGTGTTTTTTTAGGAATGTTTCGTAAAGCCAATATTCCACATAAACTTTTCGCAGTCCTAGCCTGTTAAGGACAGCCAAGAAAACAAATGAATAGATTATTGAACAAATAAATGCAGAATTCCCACTCGTGGCACAAATGACCAGCTTCAGACACATTCAGCGAAGACCCAGCTCTCTGGAAAAAGCTCCAATCCTGAGAAAGGTGGAAAAGAGAACAAGAGGACGACCAGCTGCAAGGTAAATGGATTCAGTCGTAGGGGCAATGAATGCATCATCGGGAGACATGAAAGAACAGGTGAGGAATAGATTGTCATGGAGAAAATCTATGCAGTTGCTAGGAGTCGAAAATGACTTGATGGCACATAATCATTCAACAGTCAATCATCCTGTTATATGGAAATCACGTGAGTTCATTAAATTGACTATGATCACCAGGCAGCTAAACAGCCACATCCAGCCCACGTATTAACTTCACTTTTAACTCTTTGGGAGATGCTTTAGAGCAGCGGTTGCCAACTGGTAGGCCACGGCCCACCGGTGGACCGCGAGAAAAATTTGGTGGTCACCCCCAGAGCACCCCCCCCCCAAAAGCAATGAATCCAGGCTGCACAGAAACACAAGGCTGCACCACCCACATGGCCCGCAGGGATGCTCCCGCCCACGCACTCCTTACCTGGCAAACTTGCCTGCTAAGTTGCTATTTTTCCTCCCCACCCCACCATCAGCTGTTCTGCTGTGCGGGGAGATTTAGATTAGCCAGAAAGCAGGAAATTGTTGGATTTCTTGCTTCCTAGCTAATCTTTAGATCTTCTCCTTAGGACTGAAGCTTCTATTATTCAGTGCAGAATCACTGCAAGCAAATTTTATGTGACCGACTCAGGTAGCCCATGGCAGATAGATGGATCTCTGAATGATTCTGTGAGCAACTCAATCTGCCTGCCTGCTTTTCCTGATTTTGGGTAAAAGTTGCTTTTTTTATATAAAAAATTCAATATTTACATATTTATATTTACATACAAGCCATGCCCAGCCAGTCACATGACCACCAGGCCACACCCAAAAATTAGGCCACGCGCACAGAACTGGTTGTTAAGAAATCTGAATCCCACCCCTGACTCTGTGTGTTTGTGTGTGAGGGAGAGAGGGAGAAAGGTTAGATCATTTCTCTCTCTCTTCCCCCACAAACGTCAGCAAGCCACCATCAGTCAAAATACATATTATTGGTCCCCGGGATTTAAAATTATGAGTTTGGTGGTCCCTGAGGTCGAAAAGGTTGGCAGCCCCTGCTTTAGAGTACTGTATAAACCCAATCGGTTTGATGAGCTTTTAGTTCAATATATTGGACATGCCCGCACAGAATATTTAACAATGAGTCAACATGTTGCGTGAAATTAGACATTCAGCCATTCAACTACTGTGCATCACCACCCTGCCCTACAAACTCTCAGACCCTCCTCAAAGAATTGTGGGGGAGGGGAGAAATCAGACACGCCACAGCTACCAGTTGCTCCTGGATTTATTAAATCTTTGGGGAGGATTCTGATCTTTTCTGCAAATGCCAGTTCTTGTACCTAGCATCACCATGGATGTATTTTTTTATTTTCCAACTCTTACCCTAAAAGCCATTTACGTTTTTTTTTTTCAAAGCAACGGTGTTTGAAAAATCTTCACACAATGGACCGAAGGTTGAAAACTTGCTGGTAAACGGGGAAGCAAAAGGAAGTCCAAACTGGGGAAGAGGGTTAAAAAAGCACTGTATATGCTTCGTAAGAAAACTGGATCAGTCAAATCTTTGAAGGAGGTTAGTGGTGGAAGAAGTCTGTCCACACAACAGGCAGATATAATCCAAGGCCAATGCGAACATGTGCTCAAAGCCTCTTCTCCAACTGCTTATCAACACAGAATTAATTAATTACCTCCCGCTCCCACTCCATACAGCACTGTATTATGATCGATTTCAGTTGAGGAGAGTGGACACGGTCATCCTGGAACAGTCGAGGATGCAAAAGGAGCCTAAAGCCAAAAGATGAAATTAATCAAGGAAGAGATGGGACAGGCAGGCAGACTGAAGGGCCCATTGCTTTTTAACGAAGACAAGCAAGGCTCCGGGGTGATGATTTATCTGTACCCAAGTGAGGAAGAGACGCAGATGGCCAGGTCCCGCCCTTGTGCTCTTTCATCACCCATCCGCCAGTTGTTTCATACAGTTTGCCTGCTTGAATGGCTGGTGGAAATAAATGCTCCCCAAATGGATTCAACCCAGGCGCAGCTTGCAGGAAAAGAACCACGGGAGCCACAGTGGTTCACTGCCCAGATTGCAAATGGCCCACGGAAGAGCGATTCTTCCACATCTCTTTTGACGAAAGACTTTCAAGTTAGGCTTCTTCCCAGCTTATTTCCTCACTTTCTTGGGAGTTTCTGGGTGAGGTTGGGTTAAAAATACAGAGTGGGGGTGGGGGAGGAATCTCTCCTTCCTCCTACCACCTTGCGTTTCCTGACTGCCCTTCTAGCTGTCTGCAATGTTGATCCTGAATAGTGTGCTTCTGGAATCGGTATGGGGCAGGATTGGGTTCACTCAGCCCCGTTCCACCAAAATCCCGAAATCCTTTTCTTCCCTCTCGGACCATTTGGATGTTCTGATTGCTCAGCCCTTTGCTCCAGAACCCACTGGCATTTTCTCGGCTTGTTTCCACGGAGGACAACTCCTTTCTAGCGGGGGCTAGAAGGGAGAACGTGCAACCCTCAATATCCCCACAGGAAGACAACGAGCAAAATAGGAAGTAAAGACTTCATAGCTGCCTTGCAGAAATTATGCCCAGCCAAGGAATGCACACCTCTTCCTTGACAGGGTTTGGATTGTAACTTGGGTTTGAACAGTGAAATGCAGGAGGAGGAGGCCCTACGGATAGGACAGGCATCCACTTAAACCACCCGCAATTCTCCCCAACGCCTCGGGACTTCCCTGGCTGTTCCATCTTAGCTCAGCCCTTGTTGCTGGTGAGATACGTCTGGTGCAGCCGCAGAGTCAATAAATCGTTCCCCAACTCGAGAAAAAAAACCGGCCTTTTAGAAATCATGCTCCCACACTTGACCTTCGTTGTGCCTATAGCTTTCAAGGCGCTGTTTTCCTTAACCCGAATAAAGGAAGAGCAGCGGTAGGAAGGAGGACCAAAATAAAAAAGTAAAAAAAAATATATAACTTCGGTTCCAGTTTATGCTGATGACGGATCCTGAAACCTGGTATTTGGTAGGTAAGACGAATAAAAGGTTTTGTTCTGTCTCGTCTTTGACGCCGCAGCGTAACTTGTCCCCCTGCAGATGTCGAAAGAGGGACCGCCGCTTTAAGCAATCCGGGCGCTCATTTCACCACAGGGCTCAAAGCCACGCCCAGAAAGAGAAGGCACACAGCTGGAAGCCAACCTGTCCAGCGTCTCGGCTGAAATAGCGCAAGAAGTGTGATGACAAACCAGGGAGGGAGGCGGCTATAAGTCTACACCTGCGGCTGACGTCTCCCCTTCAGCTGGGGCCTCCGTTAGGGCTCAAACGGAGAAGCTTGGCCGGGCGCCTTGTGGCATTAACCATCGAGCAGCTTAAGGATGCTCTCGCGCTCCTTGAGGCTCTTCCAAGCTTGATCTTTTTCCTTCTTGGTTGGGGTGCGCTTCTTCTGCCGGGCGGCCATGATCTTGCGGAAGGCATCCATGACTTCGTTGTCAGCTATGCGCACGCGTTGCCGCAGCTCTTGCCTGTGAAGTTCCTCTTTGGCCAGCCTGTAAGGAAAAACAAAAGACCAAATTCTTGAGTCATCCCTGGATCCTCGCCTCCTTGCTCTGACTTTACGGGTAAGTCCTTGACTGACAACGGTTCACTGAGTGACCATTCAAAGGCACAAGGGCACTGAAAAAAAGTGACTTAGGAGTGGTTTTTCCACACATGTGATTGTTGCCGCGCCCACATGGTCACATGATCAAAATTCGGACGCTTGGCAACTGACTCGTATTTAATTAGACGACTGCATTGTCCCGGGTTTCAGGGCTCCAACGAATCACCCCTCACCCAAATCAAGTCTCTAGCCGCATCTAAATTGGTTTATTAGAAATTGCCATGGTGGCGCGTGGCTGGGTGTAGCCAATACTAAATCACATCATACATTTCCCCCTTGACCCTGGTCTTCCCTCCCCACCCTCTGGATGTGACTTCTCCAATGGGACACATCCGTCTCCAAGAGTCATCCATCATGCTCTCCAATAACCGTCTTATGCTCCGACAACTTGGGGCTACAGGGGTGATTATCTAGGCACTTAAGGGATGCTTTGTTTTCCCCCACTTCCTTTTTCTGGCAGCTAAAAAGACCAAAGGAGTCTCTTTTCAGTTGGCACTGGGGGTTACTGGGATCCCTTTTTGACAAGCAAAGTCAATGGGGGGAAGCTGGATTCGCTTAACAACCGTGTTACTAAGTTAACAACTGCCGAGATCCACTTAACGAGGCAGTGGTGTGGCCTGCCAGCTGCTGGGCCCTCCAGCAGCCAAATCAGAGGAGGAGAAGGTGTGGGAGCCAAGGTCAGCGTCAAGACAACCTGGGAGCTCCAAAGGGAAGAGGGAACGGAGCTGGCAGAGAGAGACAGAGGCAGAGACTGGGGCCGTCCGTCAGCTCTCAGGTGGAGAGTCAACAGCCCCCAGGTTTGGAGATGGCTGATGAGGAAGAGGAGGAACAGCTGGGTCCAGTGCCTGACAGGTGGATGCGCGGAAGGCAGAGGAGAGGAGAGCAGTGGAAATCCGTGGGCTGATCCTTGGGAAGGAAGAGCCAGCACCACTGCTAACGAAGCCCCACCCTAGCTCTGGGGATAAAAGGCAGGGGGCGGAGATGAATAGGTGTGGCAGACAGCTATTCATCTTCCGGCCAGATGGGCTTGTTAGCCTGCATTGAGAGAGAAACGCTTTGCCGGGGCTCCTAACAAAGGAATCTTTCGAGTTCACGTCAGAAGGTTTGCCCCCTGTTTGGGGGAGTTGTAAAATGGGGCAAAATTTACTTCCCGACTCTCTTGCTTAGCAACAGACGTTTTGGGCTCAACTGTGGTGGTAAGTCAAGGACTACCAGCATTTCCTTCCATTTCAGAGAACAAACGTTCAAGGCAGTGGTGGGATTCAAACGTTTTTACTACCTGTTCTGTGGGCGTGGCGTGGCAGGAGAAGGATACTGCAAAATCCCCATTTCTTCCCCACCCCACTAACCTGCTTTCCAGCTCCGTTCTCCTGTGCGGGGCAATGAAAGAAGACCCAGCCGATCAGCTGGGACTCAATGGGAGGCAGAGAATAGATGGGGGCGGGGCCAGTCAGAGGTGGGATTTTCTGGTTCTCCAAACTACTCAAAATGTCCGTTACTGGCCAGAACCTGCTGAATACCACCTCTGAGTCAAGGGTTAAAAACAAAAAAAGCCAGTGAAAAACAACGAGTAACAGCAACACCAAAGCAGCCCCGAGGAGTGGATTATCACAACCTGCCTCTGGTCTCTCTCTTTCTCTCTCTCTCTCTCCTTCTCGCTCTCTTTCTCACCTGAGCAGCTCAACTTTCTTGGTCCGGTTGTGGGTACTCAACGCCTTGAGCTCAGCCTGCCTCTTCCGCAGCTCGGCTAACACTTCGTCCTCCGAATCCTCCGTCGGCCGGTCCTCTGACTCCAGCAGGCCTTGAGCAATCAGCTCTTCCTTGATGCGGCCTTCAAGAGATTTTGTGTGGGGTACACTGAAGGGGACAAGACAACCAAAGCGGCATTACAGGTAGTCCCCGACTTACAACGGTTCGTTTAGAGACCCGTTCAAGCTTACAACGGCACTGAAAGGAGTCTTTGAAAAAGGTCAAAGCATTTGAAAGAATACCATGAACCTTGTTAAATAAAAATGGGGGCATCAGGTGCAAATAGAAAAATACATACTATCTCTATAGCAAGGAAGATAAAGCAGGAATGGTTAAAAATGGATTATTTTATTCAAAGAGGAAAATATAGTCTCATTTGGATATCATTTCTGGAGGTTGTGCTTGTGATGAAAAAATATGAAACTTTGACTTTGGTTTTCTGTTGATCAGAACGATTTGTCATTATAGAAATAGCTGGAGTTATGTTAATGTGTAAAAGCAAACAGTTGAGTCCCACTCATATTTCACACCCTCTTTTCCCTGCTTCTTTTCCTTCCTTTAATTTTCTATTTTTATTTTTTTCTTTGCATCTCAAACCCAGGCTGTCAGCTTTCTGACAAGCTCAATGTCTTTAAGTGCTGAGCCATGGAACATTCCCTGAAATTCATTACCTGGGGCCAATATTACTGTCCTCTCATTGCCTATTTTTCAAGTAGTTTTATCTCTGTATTATATAATACTGATTATTTTATGTAATTTACCGCCATTCTTATGTGCCGATATTTTTTTTGTTATTCAGCTATTACTTGCCACTGATTCTTTGTGAGCCTATGGATGACCGTTGGTGCCGGCTTCTTTTGATTTCTTATATGCTCCTGTCAGTGATGGTATCAGGTCAGCTGTTGGACTTTTGATTTTTGTAAATATTGGAATCTTTGCTAATGATTTTTGCTTTCACGGTTTGTGTCCAAAACATTTAAGCTTGATTGCAGCATCCTTTGGCTAGTCTGGTTTTACTTCACCTACCCTTGCTTTTCTTGAGGTCCAAAGTATGGTCAACAATGTTCTGCAAAACAATTTAAAGCATCAGGTTTTCTTTACACAACCTTTCTGATGGTTGAGCTTTCCTGGGCATTTGCTTCGAAAGTAGTGATGTTCATGTTACCAGTCACTATTCTTATGATTTCTTTTTGAGCTTAGGAAGAAAAAGTCAGCTAGAATTTCAACTTCTGCACTGGGTTTACATTACTGTAGCCTTTAAAAAACAGTAAACAGCAGACTAGCTTTTGTTCTCTTGTCCACAAGAGTTCTCATAAATATTCCTTGCTTATAGCTCATCTGAGGTTATTGGTGTTTATAGTTACAATTTCTATTTAATGCAACGTTTCTTGTGGTATTTTCTATACATAACTTAAATAAAAGTGACAACCATCAGCCTTAGCATACTCCTATTCAAATTCTGAGACATTTGTGTAGTCTAACCGTTGACATATTCATCAGACAAATTCTGCCCTGGACAGCTGAGGTGGTCTGATTTTAAGGACTATTCACAATTTGTTGTGGTTTACACAATCAAAACCCTTTATATGATCAATAAAACAAATAATCATTTTGATTTTGAAACCTGTAATTTTCCTGAATCCAGGCTGTACATCTGACAGTTCTCATTCCAGGGATTGTCTGGATCATAAAATCTTGATTATTATTTTAGCTGACTTTCAGAGAAGTGCAATTGTTTAATAGTTTAAGCATTCTTAAGACTGTCCTTTTTTGGTAAAGGAATATAAACTGATCTTTTCCAGTCCCTTGGCTACTGCTTTGTTTTTCACAGCTGCACACATACACACTGTATCACTTTAACTGCATCACCTGGCAGGGTTTTAAATGGTTATATTAGTGTAGCATCAACTAATGTAGCTGTTGTGAGCAATCCTTTCTGGAATTTTTTTAAACTTCACTTTTCTGACTCTTAACTCTGCACGCATCATCAAACGGGGGAGAACGACAATTTCATGCTTTTTTTTACATAGTTTATTTCTCCAGTTGATCTTTGCTTTGTCTTTTATTTGCCTTATCTGCTTATTTATTGTGCTTGACTTCATCTTTATATTTTCCTTAAATAATCTCTTGTCCTTCTGGTTCTGCGGTCATCCTCAATTCCTTTGCATTGCTTATTTGAATGTAACTCCCTGTTTTGCTTGCTCTTCTGTGGAATTTAGCATTTGGCTGGACAAATATTCCTCCCTCTGTGTTGCCTTTCTCTTCACAGATTTTCAGCATGGCAAGCAGTTAGCCATTTTACCTTGTTTAGCTTTTGGGGGTTATTTTATTTGTTTCAACTTTCATAAATGTCAGTCCCAGGTTCTTCAGCATCCTTAGCAAATTTAGTTCATTAAATCTGATCTCTATTTACACTGTTTATTCTCCTTACATGCTACTTTTCTTCAGTTAGATTTTTCCAAAGCTATACAGATACTTATTTCGGTTAATTTAGACAACCACCCTTTAAAACATGACTAGGAGCAACTGAACAAAAAACATGAAGTAAATCATCTTAAAAATATAACAAAACATTACAAATTCCACCAAGGCAACAACCAAAACAATTATATCAGACAGGAACGCACATTACCCTGAAGGCCTTGAGAAAGGCAGGCAAGGTTGGCGTTCTCTGTATTCCAAGCAAAAAGACTCCATGAAATTTAGCAGGAATTACCTTAAATAGATCTGCTTAGGATTATACTGATATTCTGTAATGCTTCCTAAACAGCTAAACATGAGGAGGAATGGGACAAATATTTTAAGGAACGAAATAGGTTTTCAAAAAGGAAAGAATTGCTACGCTCACCTGAAGGGCTTGTTCTGGCTGCGGGGAGAAGTGCTAGCACCATCGATTGCAGAGTCTTTGCCTGCTATTTCAGGAATAGGCGAATCTTCAATAGGGGAGATTATGTTCTCCTAGAGGGACAGGTAGATTGAGAGGATTACGCAGTTCTTGGTTGTATAAACGGAGGCACAGAATCAAAACCACGTGGAATATTAGCACCCCTTTATAAAGCCTTAGAGTTAAGACCACACCTGGAATACAGCATCCAGTTTTGGTCACCGCATTACAAAATAAGAGACTTTGGAAAAAGTGCAAAGAAAAGCAACTAAGATGATCAAAGGCCTGGAGTCTAAAATATATGAAGAACAGTTGCAGGATTTCGGATAAAAGAAGGACCAGGGGGGACATGATAGCAGTATTCCAGTATTTGACAGGCTGCCACAGAGAGAAGGGAGTCAACCTATTTTCCAAAGCACCAAAGGGCAGGACAAGAAAAGAATGGATGGAAACTAATCAAAAGAGAGGGGCAACCAGGAATTAAAGAGAAACGTCCTAACAGTGAGAACAATTAACCAGGGGAACAGCTTGCTCTGTCAGAGGTGGGTGCTTCATCACTGGAGGTTTTTAAGAAGAGACTAGACAGCCACTTGTCTAAAATGGTATAGAGCAGGAGTGTCAAACTCAAGGCCCTTGGGCCAGATGTGAAGGACCAGCCCACGGTGTCTCTGGCAGCAAAAACGGAGCTTGGGAGGGCCGTGCGCATTGGCCCTTTTCCCTGGCAGAGGGCTGCAGGAGGACGTCACAGCGGAAAATGGAACCCCGGAGCAGGGTGGGTGGGCCCCCCGGGCTCCATTTTCACGGACAGAGTGCTAGAAAAACAAACTACTAACAAAAGTGGATCTCTCCCAGCCCTGCTGGGATCACCACAGGTGCCCCCAACACGAGTGGCATCGAGCTGGCCGTGCCTACCTGGCCACTCCCCCTCCCGAGGTCTAACACAACCCTGAGGCGGCCCTCAGTGAAATCAGGTTTGACATCCCTGGTATAGAGCCTCTTGTTTGAGGAGGAGGCTGAACTAGCTAGAAGGCCTCCAAGGTCTCTTCTGATTGACTGGAGAGAAAAGGAGCCGAGACCAAGGTAATTCTTTTCAACAGGTCCTCCCTTAGAAAATCTGAGCCTGCTGGAGCTGAAGAAGCTGGCTGGGTTTCTTTTCTTTTCTTTTCTTTTCTTCATTCCTTACTTCTACAAGTGCCTGCAGGAGGCGCTGGGTGAGAGGTCCGAAAGGGCACCCGTCCTCTGGCTGTTCATGCTGGGACTCCGACTTCTTCAACAAAGCATCAACATCTGGAGAGGAGGGAATGAAGGAGCAACTAAGAACTAGGAAGGACGGGGTCATGATCAGTGGCAATAATGTGGCACTTTGCAAGCGAGCAATTCTGGGGTTCTTGCCATGCTATTAAAAACGAAGGGACTTAAACCTTCAACAGAAGGGACTGGCTCTATTCGACATACTATGCTCATTTTAATCGATGAACCTCTCAATCTCAGCTGGGCTTCATTTCAACCTCACCGACGGAGGAATTGTGGGAGTTGAAGCTGAGGCATCTTCAAAAGTTGCCAAGGTTGAGAAACACTGATCTGGAGCAACACATAAAGCAGAGATAAAGAAATCTCTGGGTTTTTTTCCATTTTTTGCTAAATGATAGTTCCCGGAACCAAGGAGCTGAAGTAGACAATAGGGTTACCAATTTTTTTCCCCACTTTCCCTACACAGGTGGTCCTTGCTTAATGACTACTTGTTCAGCAAGTGTTTCAACTTACAGTGGCGACAAATGGGTGGCTCTTATGATCGGTCTTTAAAGTTCCAAAAGTTGCAATACTCCTATAGTCACATTATCATAATCCAGGCACTCAGCAACCAGTCTGGATTTCCGACTGTTGCAGCAATCTGCAGTTACATAACCTTCTCGGCCAGCTTTCTGCAATCAAAGTCAATGGGGAAGCCAGCGGGAAATTGGCGGCCATGGTTATATGAGATCCTTAATGACCATGCTGATATGCTTAATGTCGGTAACTAGGACTTGCCATTGCTAAGTGCCACGGACACCTGACATCATAATTTATGGCTGCATCCCATAACAGTGGAAATTCCACTCCTAATTACTGCTATTAAGTGAGGACTACTTGTAAAGCATGACTTCTGCAAGCAAACTAACAGAGCTTTCTAGTAAAACAGCATCTTTAGTCTCTTCTATTCTGGAAAACATGTCAGGGAATAGCTCAGGATACCCTTAGTGTCCAGTTCGGTCAGAGGTCCCAAGATGCCTTTCTTCTTATCAGCAGTAGCAGCAGCCCGAGCCCCGTCCTTCTGCTCTTCCAGCAGGTCTTCCTGGGCCCAGCGCTGGGAGTAATGCTTTCCTAAGGGTGGAATCTACAAGAACAGGACAACGGTGCATAAATGAGAGCCAGCTCACACACCAGAAAGGGCAAATATCTCCCAACAATTCAGCGGTGCCTCAGTGCATACATGTAGCCAAATGCTGTCCCTGTTTTTCAGATCTAATTCTAATTGGGCTGCCTCCGTTCAACTCAAATTATTTTTTCCTCCCTTCCAAAATTTTCCATTTTAAATGATTGTAGCGCAATATCCTTATTCCCTAATGGATCTAAGGAATTTTACAGTGCAGGTGGGAGAAAAATACTCTTCATTCCCCATCATGGTTCGGAATGTCATTCCATTTGTCGGTGTAGACTGAATTTCCTCAAGATAAGCCAGAGAAGATACTAAAAAGAGATAGATAAAATGAAATGGGAAATGGGAAAACACGTTTTCTCCAGACAGGGAGCCTCAAAGATCAGGGCAAAAAGAATAGCAAAGGCATTTTTACTGCAGCCATTCAACCGTTGCAAACAAAGCTTTTTTCTCCTGCAACTTTCCAAGTCTTGTGCCCTCCATTCCACTAATGGAACCATCAGGGTTCCCTTTATCATTCTACAGGAGGAGAGATTAAGAAGCACTGAGGAGAATGGAAGTGAGAAATAAAGTTGGACAAGTGACTGGCCCAAAGGTGCTTTTTTTCAAAAAGCAACTGGACTTTTTTGTTTTTCCTTGAAGACATTTTGCTTCTCGTCCTAGAAGCTTCTTCAGTTCTGACTGAATGGTGGAGAGTGGAAGGATTTATATTCCTTGCAGTCATCTGGTCGTTAGCACTCTTTCTGATAGTCATTGAGGCCACTTGGAGGTTTATCTATGCCCTCAGAGTCACCTGAAAAGTACAAATGGGTGTGGAACCTTCTCGGAACCTCTGAAAGGACTGTGTTGTAAACAGGAGATAGGTGGTATTATATCCCAACTGTCCTTTCAGCAGTTCCAAGAAGATTTGACCAGATGACTGCAAGGAGTATAAATCCTTCCATTCTCCACCATTCAGTCAGAACTGAAGTTTCTTGGATGAGAAACAAAACTTCTCAAAGGGAAAACCAAGTCCAGTTGCCTTTTGAAAAAGCACATTTGGGACAAAACCATGACCTGGATGATTGAGAATTTCCATAGATAAATGGGCATGTGATTTTTTCCCGCCTTCTGTTTTGTAACTCTGGGATTCTTAAAGGAAAAAGGTTGTTCTCTCCATCCAAATTTGGAAATGCTACTATTTAAAATTCTTAGAAAACGTATTTGCTTGAGAACAACTACAAAGCTTTGACCCTCAGAAAATATTGGGACAAATCAACAATACATATTTTACAAAATACACATTTTAGCAATCAAAATTATCAGGAACCTCTGGGTCAGAAACAGAGAATCTGTAGTCCTTCGAATACTGAACTGAAACACTTATTGCCTCTTGCTTGGTCATGCTGATTGGAGCTGTTAAGTTGTAGTTTAGCAACATGTGAGTAACTTGCCCTGTGCTCCAATAAAGTCAATATAGAATCCAACAGCCTTTTAGTCCTATTGTTTCACCCAATACAGAATTTGTCTTAGATCAAAGTACCACAACACGGTTTTTACATGAGGAATATACAGAGAATTAACTCAATCCAAATTTAGGACAGGTTGAATGAAATGCTTCTGCTTTTTTACCTTGTAGTGTTCAGCTTCATCTTCAGGTGGCTTAAGAAGGTCGTCTAAGGTACGAACCTCCTCATTGGTGAGGTCAGCACAGTATGGCTCCACTGAGGCCCAGAATCTATGAGCATGAACAGTAAGAAGGAAACAGAATCATAGTTCAGGAAGATTGCTTATAATAAGCAATATGACAGCCCAATGTAACACATTATGACTTGCAGGGCCAGAACCAAGGGGGCTCATTTCAATTTAATTGAACACATGTTCTGCATTGACAATAAATGTTTGATTAATTAAAATCCGGATTACTAAGAAGCTAGAACCTTTCCTAGCTGGCACTAGCAGTATAAAGCCTTTCCCAGCCAAGAGCCTCCAGTCATATTGAGAATGGGAATTATGGGAACTGAAGTTCAACACGTGGAGAGTCCCACAGCACTTATTCTGATAGTGCAGTTCATGTAATGAGGGCCAGTAATAATTGCCAGATATTAAGACAAGGGATGGCAAACTGGGTGGTATGTTTAGCTGCAGGCATTTTTTTTTTCTGTCACCTCTTTTGAATATAAGGCAGGAGGCTGCCCATTCTTGCTATAACTATTTACTGAACTATACACCTATTTCTTCTTTATGCTTCATAATGTAGATTCTTATGGTGATGATAGATGATAGCAGTCACTTTCATAGTTACCTGTTAGGTGCATCATTTTTAGGAATACGAGGCACATCAATTGGATCATCTGAGAATTCATACTCTTGAATTTTAGGCTGCAGGTTCTTGGATTTGGGCCGTCCCGGAGTGCTGTGGCTTCCTTTCACATCTAGCTTCTGCTTCTTGAGCTTGCTATGTTTGATAGAAGGACCAACCTCATGGTCCTTGCCAATTTTCAGAAGCCGCCTGTCTCCTTTCTTGTCTTGCCAATCTGTCAAAATCTGATGAGAATGAAGGAAGAAAAGAGGTAGATTAAAAGGCCATATAGCAAGGTACCTACACCTATCTTGGAAAGAGGAATCCAAAAAGGGGTTCTTTAGCAGGACTGCTACATTATGGAATTCTTACTAACATCAGAAGAGCCCTGATGGAACAGAACAATAGTTTGTCTACAATTCTGTGTTGTGTGGTTAAGCTAATGCATGTTGGAAGCAGGGTCCTTAGTGCTCTCTGAGGTTGGTTGGTTGTTTTTTTTGCAGACGTTTTCCTACCAAAGTAGGTAACATCATCAGCAGAATAGAATTCTTTATTGGCCAAGTGCGGTTGAACACACAAGGAATGTCTTGGTGCACTTGACAAGCACTAGATTAAACTAGCGCTGATGATGTTACCAAATTTGGTAATAAAACATCTGCAAGAAAACAACCAACCTCTCAGCACCAACGACCCCATAGTTCAAATGTGAGCTACAATTGTTCTTTTCTGTCACCATTTGGAAAGCTAACTTCTTAGCTAACTGTGACACAAAATCCTCCAGCAGCAAAGTAAGGGCACGATCATCTGAACTAGGTGTGACTTTTGTCTAAAAACTACACAGGTGTAGTTTTTCTAAACAGTTTCTCAGGTGATCTTTAAAGGCATGGAGCCAAATGGGCTCTGCCATCTAGAAAGCAGACTTCACTACAGTCTTGCTTTCTGAAGATGACTTGCCTTTCACAGATGTTAAGGACCGTGTGATCCGTTATATTTAAAAGAAAGAACAGCAACTGGAAGACTCTAGCTGAAGGGCCTCCTCTCTATGAGGGCTCGATTACCACCTGACCTGGGTTTCAGTCTCCAGCACCCGAAGTCGGCGGCTTGCAGATGACAGCAATGTTTCAAGCTCCAACTGTAACGTGTCAAGCTCTTCAATGCCAATACCATCATCTTCGGAACGGGCCAGTACAGCTGTATAGCGTGGGCACACTTTCAGATGGTCCACAGACTTGAAATCATGGAATTGAAGGGGGCAATCTTTCAGTTCAGACATGGTGTTGCCAGGCCTGAGAAAAGAAAAGGAAAAAGAAAAAAAGAAAAGACAATATGCAAACATGAAAAGAGCAACATCAACAGTTTGCTACCTAACAGCAGAACTGACGAGGGAATGCAATTATTTGAATTTATTCCCAATCCCCCAAAATCTTACCCTACATAAATAGTGGAGACAAGTAGTTCTTCACAACCAGGAATCTTGCCGAGATGGAGGCATCACTGCAGGCACCGTTGCATTGGGAAGAATCCACAGAGTGGAAAAACAAACGTTATTTTTTAAAACAAACAAACGACGACCAGAACTGAAGGGCTCCTATGGCAAATGCAGGCTTGACAGGGTAGCTACCGCAGTCGAGATTAAGGAAGTGAACGATCCTGGCAGAGGGAAGGCGAAGACAAGGAATTTGGGGGAATTCTTTTGCCCAGAGAGGACGAGGTCCTAAAATAACGAGGACGGAGGGAACTGGAGCCTGATGCTGCTGCTTAGACAAGGATATAAGGAAGCACTATAAGAACTATGGACGGTGGAGAGACAAATGATGAATGAGGGGGGGAAACAAGCCAGGAGGGGCGCTGGAGAAAGGCGGGGGGATTATTGGGCGAGTTTCCGGTTCCAGAGGCTCCTTCCGGGTTACACCCATACGGAGCGCATCAGGAAGGGAAGAGGGGCGACTCGTATCCCCCGGAGATGCAGCGGTCGAGCGCGAGGCTGACTCCCAGCCGCCATAGCGGCGAGAGGGGGGAGGGGTGATGGGAAAAGTATCACGCCGAAATCTGCCACACAACACACAAAATCTCTCTGCCCAGAGAGTTCCGCCCCTTCCGCCTCAGCGGTCGAGCCTAGTCATTGGGCACACGCTCCCCCTCTTACTTCGCCCTCATTGGCTACAAACCAACTCGCGGAGGGCGCGGAGCCGTTTTTTTTTTTTTTTTTTAACATGGCATCCTCTTGACCCCACCCAGACCCTCTTTCTCCTGGCCAAATATGGAGGCAGGGAGGATGGGTCATACCATATTCACCGAAAAACGGGGGGGGGAGAGGAGGAAAATGAATGTGCCTCTATTCCTGCGGGAGACGTTTCGGTCTCCTTCGCTGCCGTAATGGATAACACTTTATCCGCCGCCTGGCGTGTTGCGAATACCTCAACAATAATAATTTAAAAAGAGGGTTAAGAAGATCCCTCGCGCTCACCCGGGGGAGGGGCGTGTTGGAACGGGCCATCCAGTGCGGAAGTGGAGAACTTTGTTTGGTGGAGGCCACTTCCGCTTCCGTTTTCTGGACCAGGTCTCGGGGGCTGCAGCGGCTGCTAGTCTCTCTTTGCTGCCATGGTGAGCGGGCGGAGGGCTTTGGAGGGACCGAAGGCGACGCGGGCGAGCGGGAGTCGGGGTGGGCTTGACGATATGGAGGCCTGCCTAGGGTCAAAAAAAAAGCGGCGGGCGGGCTGGAGGTGGGTAGAGAGAGCGGTCCATGGCGAGGCGGGATGGGAGCGGAGGCGGCAGGAGAGAGAGAGAGGCGAGGCGAGGCGAGGTTCGGCCGGGATCGAAGACCGGATCGCCGGATCCCGCGTTGGGATCGGAGGCAGGGAACCCCGGGAAAGGAAGCCCGCCTCTGTGGTTTTGGAAAGCGCTGACGTCAGAGAGAGGCGGGGGGAGAAGATCTCTGCTGGACGGGAAAGGGGTGGGGGAGGAAGGGGGAGGATTGGCAAAGGACCCGGGGGGCTGAGGATCTCCCCAAATCAGTGACCCCTGCTTTCTCCTCCCCCCCATTTTTCTTTCCTACAGACAGCCACTCTGCGCCCTTACCTCAACGCAGTGCGTGCCACCCTGCAGGCTGCCTTGTGCCTGGAGAACTTCTCCTCCCAGGTGGTAGAGAGGCACAACAAACCCGAGGTGGAAGTCAGGTCTGTGCCTGAAGGTTCAGTGTGGGGGGGGGGGGGAGGAGAGAATGGGATGGGACGCCAATCTCCTGCCCCCCCCTCCAAAAAAATCACTTTCCGTGCACAGCAGCTATATAGATATTTTCTATTTTTAATCCTGTTCTTTTCACGCCTCTCAAGGGTGGTGCGCTCATTGCCGCTATAGCTGAACCTGTCCGCCTTGCTGCTGCTGGTCATTCTTTTCCTACACTTTCCTTGCACCTTTCCCACTGTTGAGGCCTTTTTCCGGAGAGTTGGGTCTCCACATAACCGCAGGGGTGTCAAACTGGTAGCCCGCGGGCCGAATGTGTCATGCGCAGGCCACGCCCCCACCTGCAAAGGCAAAACAAATATCACTATACGGCATGTGATGCGGTTGAGTTTGGCACCCGTGACATACTGTGTCCAAAAAGTTTTATCATGGCCTCGTCAGGTGTAGCTTTTCCCTCCTTCAGAAAATGGATTTGGAAATAGGCTTTTAAAATAAGAATACAGGTAGTCCTCAGCTTACGACCACAATTGAGTCCAATGTAGCTAAGTGAGAAATTTGTTAAGGGTGCTTCACCCCGTTTTACAACTTTTCTCGCCACATTTGGTCCTTGAATTGTTGCAGTTGTTAAATTGGTGATACGGTTGTTAAGTGAATCTGATTTCCCCTTTGGCTCTTGGTTGTCAGAAGGTCACAAAAGGGATCACATGACTCTGGGACACTGCAACCATCATACATGTGAGTCAGTTGTCTAGCATCCAAATGTAAATCACGTGACTGTGGAGAGGCTGCAATGGTCATACTTGTGAAAAATGGTCATAGGTCATTTTTTTCAGTGCCATTGTAACTTTGGTCACTAAGTGAACTGTTGTAAATTGAAGGCTATGTGTATCCACCCTAATTTATCAAAGCTGCACATGCAAGCCTAAGGGGCAGTTAAGGTCAAAGCTATTTAAAGGTATTTTAATTTAATTTAAAGGTATTTAATAGTTATTTAAAACTATTAAAGATAAAGGGAGGTAGTTTGGTCTAATGGTTAAGGCACCAGGCTACAAACCAGGAAACTCTGAGTTTTAGTCCTATCTTAGGCCTGAAAGCTGGCTGGGTGACTTTGGACCAGTTGTACTCTCAGCCTAAGCCACTTCATAGGGTGGTTGTGAGGAAAAGCAGAGGAGGAAAGAGTATTGGGCATGTTGGCTGCTACTTGTATTTTAAAAAGATAGGGTATAAATGTATAGAGAATAGATGGACAGAAATTTGATAGCATGGGAAATTGTGAAAACAGCTTGGAAGTGTCAAAATGAATGGCACGTCCTATATATTGTCATGGAACCAGAGAAAGAATGTTCAATTAATTTGTTGGACTAATTTTTTAGTATAAAGAATCTCGGCACATCTTTCACTTTTGTTCTCTTGTCCTACACTTTCTGAGGTTTCTCATAGTACTGTATCATACAATCATACCCCGCAAAATACTTCTGGAAATTGTAAAAGCTATTTTATTTATCTTGAGCTTTGGAGTCTGTTAGTTCACCAATAAGGTTATATTTTATTTTTTATTTTTGTTTTGCTTCTGTTTATGGTCTGCTTCATTTTACGGTTGCAATAGCTTTCAGCCTAATATTCATGGTTTCTATATTGTTATATATTATACTGTCCTATTGGGATACTGCCTCATACCACTGCTTAGTTCCAAATTAGTGATTCTTAAATAAACCTTTGGCTCCTGGTGTAACCACAGGTCATGAATGGCTGCTGCTGATATAAAATGGCTTATCAGCTTATACATTTCCTTCGCACCTTCCTCAGCATTGCCTTTATTTCTTTTTGTAAATACTATATGGATAGTTCTTTGAGCATTACCTGGCACTTAAAAAAATACAGTGAACTCATGTTACAATTATCTCAGCTCCAGCCAGTCTGTCTTTTCTTTTCCTACATTGAATTTATGGATTAATGTGTGTTGCATTTTAATAGATATAAAACAGTATTTTAGGTGACATAAAAACATTAACTGTGCACCCATCTGAGGAAATCTAGTCTACATGCATCACATGACAAGCCTAGTCAATATTGGACTCACTAATTTTCCTGCAATAAGTTCAGCTAACAAATTATGGAATGTACCATTTATGGGCTATTGCCATTCTGGCATGACAGACATTAATTCATTAAATATCTAGATAACTAAAATGTATCTGAGGTGGTTTTCAAATTTCAAACATGGGACCATAAGATACAGTGATGGTTATTATTATATTCCAGAGGTCTCCAAACTAGGTTACTTTAAGACTTGTGGACTTCAACTCCCAGAATTCCTCAGCACAATTCTGGGAGCTGAAGTCCGTAAGTCTTAAAAGTTGTCAAGTTTGGGGGCTCCTGATATATCCTATTAGTGAAAGTTGTTGACCAAGCTTCAGAATATGAGTTGCTATAGAACACAAGCCAGACAGTGTTAGGGACCCATTTTTTGCTTGGGGGCTTCCCATGTAGTGTGGCCTCAGTAGAAATATGCTGCACTGCTCTCATTTATTAGAACTTTTATTTACTTAAGTTGACACAAATAGGGAAATATTAGATGGAATCAGTGTAAAAAAATCCTCCTGTATAAATCTATGGAGTATTTTTGCTGCTTTGCTGTTGGATCTGAAGTGATATACTGTATAAGTGCTGCAGAAACAACCGTTTCTTTTACTAGCTCAATCTCCATTCTGTCCCACCCCTATATTATACGGTACTTCATGTCTTGATCATATTGCTTACATTTTTCCATTTGTATTTTCTGTATTTCCTTTCGAAGACTTTTTGAGGCCTTTTAGCTCACCCGAACCCTCATCATAATCCCTTCCCAATTAGCATAAAATAGTTGCTCTGTGTGGGTTCCTATCCAGTCCCGTCCTGACACTTCATAGATTTCACTTGCAGATTGTTCCTTAAAACATTCTTGTAGCATCTTCAGGCACATAGAATATATTAGTTATAAGCTCTACCAAGAAAAGGAGTACAATGACGAAGGCCTATAGTTCAGCAGGAAAAGCCCTTCCTTAAAAAACCAAATTGGCAAATGGACCAATGGCCTGATTTAATAGATGAGAGCTTTATTTTTGTAAGATTCACTACTTTCCTCTGTCTTTTTGAAACACAGTTCCTCAAGATAATTTAGGAATCTGGCTAACTATATGTCTTGCAATAGTTTTCTGTAAAATTGTGTTAATTAATCAAATGTTGTAAGGCTGTTGCTGCTGCATACGGACGGTTTCCATCCATTTTACTTGGACTTGTTTAGCTGTTTATAATTAGAGCTGGAAACATTTGTTAAGGTTTTGTGTCTGTATTTTGGAGCAGTTATAGGATGTCCCTGGAAATCTGTGCAAATTACTGTGCGTTTTAGAATGCAGTCACCTGCAGTTAGAGAAAAGTGATCCAACAACCTATTTGAAATTGTGTAAAGAGGAAGCTCTGTAATTCTGGATTGCCAAGAATATGCTTGTAGTTCAATTTCAAGAAACTGAATCACGAGAGTAAAAGTCTAGGCAAATATTTAAACAGTCTCACATGTGAACCAGATTCTCACATGTGAACCAGATTAGTAATATCAAAATGCAAATAGGGCTAAATGCAAATAGAGCATTGCAGTTGGAATGGTTGCATTAGGTGGTAATATCAAAGGCAGCAGTGTTTCTATCTTGCAAGCAGTAATAGAGCTCTGATTATCTCTTGCTGCTTCCATCGCCCACCTAGTATCAGCTGTATAGATTTGTGTTCCCTGTTCTTTCTCTTCTTTTCTTAGAGGGCTTCTATTTTGTAACAGAGTTTTCAACAATATCCTGGCATATCAGAACGTTGGTTTAATTTTTCCTAATAGATAAATAGGTATTTGATTTTCCCTCTAGATCAGGGGTTCCCAACCTGGGGTGCTCGCACCCCCTGAGGGTGCGAGACGATATTCCAGGGGGTGCGAGAAAAGTCCAAGTAAATAATTGGATATTGGCTATATGTTGGCATTTTTATTTATTATGCAATGGATTAACTTTGTTTTCATTTTAGAGTTAAGTATCGTTATTCAGTGGCCGTCACATACATAGCTGAAAAGATTCAATCCTACCATTTATTTAACGCCTTCAGTAGTTCCTAAAAGTCAAAATTTTAGGGGGTGCGAGGTTCGAGTGAAATTTCTTTAGGGGTACGGGGCGAAAAAAAGGTTGGGAACCACTGCTCTAGATAATCTTCACACCGTGCTGCTTTTCCCCATATTTGTTGGCAGAGGGCTGTAATGGCCTTTTATTGTTTCTATGCCAGCCTCCTGGGAGATCATCCATCCCTTGGGGCTTTCCTTTTTGCCACCTGTTTTATAGCTCATCTGACTTTCTCCTCAAGCACCAGGAACTCATCCTCAATTAGAAGAGTTGCTGGTCAAATTTGCAGAGGGTACCACGCTGGGGGGAATTGTTAACACTCTGGAAGATAGATTCAGGATTCAGAAGGATCTTGACAGACTAGAGCCATGGACTGTGTCCAGTAAGCTGCAGTTGAGTAGTGAGAAAAGCAAGGTCCTGCACTTAGGCAGGAGAAGCCAAATGCACAGGTATAGAACAGGCAGCACCTGACTCAACAGTAGTAACTAGGAGAGGGATCTAGATGTCCTAGTACAGGGGTCTCCAACCTTAGCAACTTTAAGACTAGCGGACTTCAACTCCCAGAGTTTTGCTGGCTGAGGAACTCTGGGAGTTGAAGTCCGCTAGTCTTAAAGTTGCTAAGGTTGGAGATCCCTGTCCTAGTGGACCACCCCTTAAGTATTGGGCAACAGCGTGCTCCAGCTGCCCAAAAAGCCAATGCAGGCCCTAACAGATTGCATTAACAGAGGGATAGCATCAAAATCACAAGACCATAGAGTATGGCTCTAGTGAGGCTTCCAGTTTTGGTTCTTGAGGGGGCAGTCATAAAAGAGACGGGGTTTGACTTGTTCCCCAAGGGCAGAATAAGAAGCACTGGATGGAAGCTTGTTAAAGAGACATCCCACCCGGAATGAAGGGGAAATTTCTTGACACTGAGAGGCGTTAAACAGTAAAACAGCTTGTGTCCCAGAGTCGTAGGTGTTCCATCGCTGGAAGTTTTCAAGAAAAGATTGGACAACCGTCTGTTTGGGATGCTATAAGGACTCCTCCCTTGGCTAGGAGATCTCCCAGATCCCTTCCAGCCCTGTGATTCTTCTTCTTCTCAGATGGGAGAGTTGGCCTTACACAATTATTCTGCATAATCCTTCCTTTTTTTTTTTAACATTATGATCCGTTATTAACTCTCTTTCGTGTTCCCACGATTTCTCTGAATTGCTTAAACAGATCTCTTGTTCTTCACAATCTTTTACTTTCTGCAGTCTGCACTCAAATATACTGCCTTATCTCTCCTTATTGGTTCGGTGAAAGTTTTCATTAAATTCTCTGGTTTTCCCGGGATCTCCTTTGGCTTCTGCCACTTTTCTCTCCGTAGCTATGCCTGTGGCCTCGTTTGATAGCTAGCCTTGTTTCCTGGCTCTTGTTATATGCTTTCTTCTACCTTCATCATTTAAAAACACTTCGTCTTACCACAATTCTTCATGTTCTCTATACCTAGATCCAGGTCTTTAAATCTGTTTCTAGCCTGAATCTTGTGCTGTTCTGGGTTCTACATTGTATCTCATTAGGATTTGATCTTTTCTGGTTCCCCCCCTCCCCCAATCTGATGTATACTCTAATTAGTGCATCATGGTCTGATCCACAGTCAGCACCCAGAGTGTTTTAAAATTCAGCATAGAGCTTTTCTTGCTGTTGCTATGTAAGACGTCAGGTATTTATTTATTATGATGTTGTTCAGAGAAAGCAGAGCTGCGTAACTCATTCTTTGCATCGGTCTTCACTCAAAAAGAAGCGATAGTCTACCCTACCGAAAACATAACTGTAAAAAAGAAAAAAGTGTAAAGCCATCTTTCCTGTCGCTGAAATAATGTGCTATGCAACCCACGGCCCATTTTACATACAGCAGCCTATCAGCTAGTGTTCTGCATCACTGATGGTTTTTGGTATCATTTTCATCACGAGAAGCACATTTCACATTGGTGGGTTTGGAAGTAGGATGAGTGGGATGAGGACTGGTTACAGGGGTATGTTAAAATATATCCAGAGGATGGAGTGTATGGGCCTCTGTATTGCCCGGTCTCTGGTGTAAAAATGTCTTCCTTGGTTTGCAGAAGCAGCAAAGAACTCCTCTTGCAGCCTGTGATCATTAGCAGGAATGAGAAAGAGAAAGTCTTAATTGAAGGTTCTATCAACTCTGTGCGAGTTAGCATTGCTGTGAAACAGGTAAGTCACACGTGTTACAGGTGAGGTGCTTACTGCAGCTTATGCTGGAGAAAAGACTCATGGATTCCTATTTTCCTTCGGCAGGCTGATGAGATTGAGAAAATCCTATGTCACAAATTTATGCGGTTCATGATGATGAGAGCAGAAAACTTCTTCATTTTACGTCGGAAACCAGTTGAGGTGGGAAATATAGAGTCACTGTTGTCCTCTAAGTGTGCAATTCTGTTGACAGTAGTGGTAGTACCAACATATGGGTTATTTCACATCTTAAGCTTTCCAGCAGGCCTAAAATTTCAGTGTGCCTTTTTAAGGCATATTTAAATCAGTAACAATAACTTTTTTTCACAAAATCAAATAATGTGGCTTTATTACACTGTTTGTATCTCTGATTTGGTCTGTTTAACTGTGAATGAATTTTGGGAGACTTGGTTTTTGTGCTAGCTGTCAGGATAATGTCTGTTATACATATACTTGGAAAAAAATAGATTGAGGTTGAATAATAAACTAAACAAATAAATATTGCATAAGTGGTAATGCTTCCTTACTATTAAGTTGAATATTTTCTCTGCTCTCTTGATTCTTTTTCAACTGTAGAACATCTTATGTAGATAGCATAGACTGATTTCAAATATTATTATGGCATACTTTACTTCTTATGCACAAGAAGTCTTTAGATCCCACCCCCCCACCCCCCCAAAAAGGCTAGATTATTTTAATCAATGCTAAATCAATAGTCGACGGTATAGAAGAATTAATGGCCGAGTCCTGGCTTCACTGATGCTAATAATTTGCTATATGTTTTTTTTCTTTTTAGGGCTATGACATCAGCTTCTTGATCACAAATTTCCACACAGAGCAGATGTACAAGCACAAGCTGGTGGACTTTGTCATTCATTTTATGGAGGAAATTGACAAGGAAATCAGTGAAATGAAGCTGTCAGTCAATGCTAGGGCCCGCATTGTGGCAGAAGAGTTCCTTAAGAATGTAAGGGCTTATTAGACACCTTATAGCCGTGTTGGTAAACCTATGGCATGCATGCCGGAAGCGGGACGCAGAGCCAATTCTGCCGGCACGCGAGAGCTCGCCCGGAAATGCCCTACTGCGCATGTGCGCATGCCTCTGCCTCCCGACAACTGATTGTCGAGTATGGCGTGCATGCATGGGGGGCAGGGGTGTGTGGGAGATGTGGGGGGCCGGCACACATTGCCTTCTGGGTGCTGGCATATAAGCCCGCAGGCAATTATCAGCTGAGCAGCCAAAAAAGGTTATCCACCACTGCCTTATAGAAATGATGTCCAAATAGTATGTCAAAAGTCATCAGTCTCTTGTGGCTATTTATTAGGCAGGACTTAAATTATTTAAATGGAAGGTGGAGTTGTGGTCTTTTACAACCTTTAGAATTAAGAAGGGCTTTCCCACCCACCCCCAATATTATCTGTGAGCGTGGGAGTCCTAAATTCAAATCCCTCATCTAAAGGCTTATCACACAGTCTGAAATGAATATGTTCTGCACCAATTTACCATTGAGAATTATTTATTACAGGATGAAAAAGTAGTGTTATATAAAATGAGTTGAAATTTGTGTTTCATTTGTGGAAAAGAATTCTAGTGGGGATCAAATTGTTCCTTGTAGAATGTTATGCTCCATATGGTATGAATATGAGTGACGTGCTAGGAACAGTAAATGCGAAAGCTTTAGGAGAGAATATAATGAAAGGTGTATTTTATTCCGTTACAAAATTCAGAGCAATTTGTGTCTTGCTGATAAGATATTTTCAAACTGCGTTCTGCAAACCCTGGGGTCCTGGGGAAAGATTAAAGACAACAAAGAGATTTGCTCAAATATAGTTGAGTAGGGCATCCATAGTCATTTTTCTAACACACTATAACAGGAAAAAGGAGTAACTGAGAGGAACAGGGGGAAGAGCTGTCACCTAGGCAACAGTCAAGACCATAGGATTCTGAGTCTGGGACAGAACTATAATTTGAGAAAATGTCTCAAACAAAAAAAGCCTCCCTAGTTCTCGCAAAGAAGGAAGGAGGGAGAAAACACAGATTTGCAAAGTTCTGTTACCATCATCTTATTGGCCTGCATGACTTTGGTTTCCTAGACTAGTGTACCCTAAACAGGTGACAGGTAGTTCTCTACTGATGAGAAAAGGGACTTATGACCTGGTTCTGAAGTTCTGGTGTTTGGAGCCCTCCGCAGCCACGTGGTCAGACATCTGGTGCTGGGCAACACAGCTGCATTTATGGACATTTTTCAGCTTCCTGGGATCCTGTGACCATATTTTAGGACAGTTTTGTGGAATGCAACACTTTCGGTTTTCAGCAAATCAACAACAGTAGCAAACGATTGATTACTGTGGCAATCATTTAATGACCACAGTGATTCATTTAAAGACTAGTGCAAAAAGGTCATAAAATGGGTCAGACGTGGCTATTAAATGACCCTTAAGACCTACAACCATGATGGACAAGCGCCACTACAGTCATATGTTGAGGACTACCAGTACTATGAAAAGAGTAGGCCTAGTTCCCCATGAAGAAGCTCCGTCAGCTACTGTTTTGTGGATTATGGTTCAAGGATTTATTTATTTTTGGAACAAACAGGTTTTGCGGTACGGAAGTTTGAAAAGCGCTTAGACTTAGAATAATTTTATTATCGCTCTGAGTGTACACTAATTGGCATATATTAAAATAAAATTTCATTGCATACAGCTCTCAAAGGGTCTCCACCTCTAATATACACTACATAAGCATGATTAAAATACAAAATTATGCATATACTCACATATATGATATGGTGAAACAACACAGTCTAGTTCGGATGTACACATGTACATGGCGAGAGAAACAAATCTTGCGAGTTTACCAGACAGATGGCATAGGGAACAAAACTGTCACAGAATGTGGTAGTCCTGCTAGAAATATTTCCAGACCTCCTCCCAGAGGGGAGCAACAGAAACAGACTGTAAAATGGGTGTGGGGTCCCTAACAACGCTTCGAGCTCTGAGCATGTAGCGCTTATAAGCAGTATCCTGAATGACGGGGAGCGAGCTTCCTATAACCTTGGCTGTCCTTACCGCTCTCTGTATGGACTTTCTATCGGAGACACTGCTGCCACCAAACCAAACAGTGATGCAGTTTGTTATAACGCTCTCAGTCACTCTCAGAGTGGCCAGGACAGAAGGAGAAAGATATACCCTGCTGTAGGATACTGTTCTAAAAACGGCAGTGATAATACTGCGGGGTACCTCTGTGAGAAGACATGGATGGTGTTTGGTTAATTTGTATTATATGAGCAATAGTAATAACAGTTTTGAATTAACTGGTTTCTTTTTGTTCCCTTCCCAGTTCTAGACCAAGGGCTGGAATCCACAGCTTTGCTTTCTCATCCTCTCTGCCCCGCGACCTTAGGGCGGCTCCAGAGAGGCCACAGCTCAGGAGTGAAATGAGAAGCGGCTAGACCTGCAAGGGCTGCCCCAGCTGTTCACCGTTCTCGCCAGTGTGCCCGGGGTCGGGAGGAGGGGAGGGTGCTTTTTAATATTTTTGAAACAAAAAACTGTGCTTGTATAAGATTGTGTTGACTTGATATTCTTCCTCTTCTTTTTTTTTTTTTAAATACACGATCACTTGCTGTAATTTGTCTCCCTGAATGTACTAGCGGAGAAGGTGGGATTGGTTGCTCTAGCAACCCTCTGCAGAAGTTGCCAGGGGAGTTCCGGCTCGGCGATGTGCATACAAAGATTGCCTGCAATCGCTGACAAAAAGGAAGGGAAAAAAAATAAAAATAAAACCCTGCCATTTTTCTGTACTGTGGGGACCAGGCGGGGGGGGGGGGGGAAAGAGAGAGAGAGAGAGAGACCTGGACCATTTCTGTCACTTGATGAATTGATAGGCAGGCTTGGAGCCTTTTTTGTTCAGAGGTGCTTTGCTGGATGACTACCGTGGTCCACCTTCCTAGTGACGTGTAAGGGCCATCAGGATGGCAGGCAAGTTGGGTGTTGTAAGTGGCAACCCTTTTGTGCCAAGTCGCTCCATAACCTGGAGAAAGTGCTCTTTCCCTGTCCATCTTTTCCCCATTCCCGTAGGGATCAAAGCATTCGGAAGACTGCACTGCCTCCTGATTCTACCCTTGGTTTCCCTTTCCATACCTGTGCCAGAAGGAACTAGGGGGTGGGGAGGGGTGGGGGAAGGGAGGGAGGGAGGGGAGGGGGCCAGGCCAGGCATCAGCTGAATGGGACGGAGCTGGAATCTGTAACTCTTCTTTCTTTTTTGCTATGGCACTTGCTGTATCTTTCTTACTTTAACCTATTAAAGCCTTTTTGTCTTTGCCTCCTGAAGTGAGAATTCTTGTCTAGCTTTACTGGCATTTCTTACGCATTTCCATCTTGCCCCAAAAGGTGCTTTTTTCCAAAAGGCGATGTTTCAAACTTTTTTTGCGGATTTTTTTTTTCTTCCTTTGAAAACGTTTTACTTCTCATCCAAGGAGTTTCCTCAGTTCTGTGAATCGGAACGGAAGATGCTTCTTGGAGGAGAAGTGAAACGTTTTCAAAGGGGGAAAAAAAAAACCCCTGCAAAAGTTTGAAACGTTGCCTTTTGAAAAAGCGCCTTTGGGACAGCCATGACTTCTTGGATGATTGAGACTCTCCAGAGACATTTCCATCTTGCCAAGCTATCTGGGAAGGGTTTCGAATTTCTGCTTGTGTCACAATGGCCTAATAGGCCACAAAGAGAGGAATGCAGAATTATGTTGGCATCTTTGTGGCTTTGTTTTTTGCATTGCTCAAGGAAAGCAAATCAGTTCTGTAGACTTTTTCACTGTTATATTATCATTATAAGTGTGTGCCCCTCTCATATCCAGCCCAAATTCCAAAAAAAAAAGAAAAAAAAGACACGAGATTATCTGTTTGTGAGTGCCTATGTTTGAAATAAGAATGGTTTTAACAAGTTGGCTTTGCTATACCTTTTCCTAATATTTAGAAACAGGGAGTTTACAGTTCGATTTTCTCTTCCTACTGGCTTGCAGTGATACTTTCGTGGTATGGTTTCAATAGTACAGTACCTTTTTTCTGAATAAGATCAAGGCATTGTTGGTATTTAGAAAGTTTTAAACAATGAAATAACTTAAGTCACTGGCGAAGCTCTTGAGTAACAAGTAGATGATCCCTTCCCCGCCTCATTCTTGAAAAGATACAAATAAAAACCAACAAACTCTTACTTCAAACTTTTCTCTCTAACACTATTCCCTCACCCAAAGTCATCTGTTGTCTTGACAAATTATAAAGTGAATCGGTTTATGATATTCCCTTCCTTCACATAAAAAGCTGCCTTGATCATTCCTCAGTTCAGCTGCTATTGCAGTTTAGAGACTGTAATCAGTAAAAAGAAGGTGAGGGTTGTTTTGATCTGATGCACTGCTGGCAAAGTGCATGCATTACATATTATGTGTGGGTGTTTCATATTCAAGAGGAGGAAATTTACTTCAAACGTCCATGTGTCCTAGCAGGCATGGCCAATTGTGAGGAATTCTTGCAACTGCCAGCAACATTTATGTAATCACAGGTTCTCCACCCATGGTCTAGATCAGGCCTGTCAAACTGGCAGCCCGAGGACCGGATATGGCCCATGTAGGCCACTGCCACCCTGGCTCCGCAAAGGCAAAAACCATTGTGATACATCAAAATACGGCCCGCGATGCAATCAGGTTTAACACCCATGGTCTAGATCAGGGGTGTCTAACTCAAATTTCATTGAGGGCCACATCAAGGTTGTGTTTGACCTCGGGGGCCGGAGTGGGCATGGCCAGCTTGATGTCACTCGTGTTGGGGGTCCCTGTGGTGGCCCGAGTGCTCTGCCAGAGAAAACGGGCCTCCAAGCTCCAGTTTTGGCTGCGATGGCCTCCTGCAATCCTCTGCCAGCAAAAATGGCGCTTGGGGGAAGCATGTGTAGCTCTCACGAGCTCTGTTTTTGCTGGCAGAGGCACCGGGGGCCGATCTTTTGGTGTTTGCAAAGTGGCCTCGTGGACCAGATTTAAGCATCACACAGGCTGGATCCAGCCCCAGGCCTTGAGTTTGACATCCCTGGTCTAGATCATCGAATGTCATATCTACAACCTGTTGCCCCCGGGTATTACACATAAAGCCTTTTACCTCACATTTTTTGCAATCTTATTGGGTGCCAGGATGACTATAAGAACTCACGGCTGAGGTATTCCTGGTTTACTTTACTCAGCTGGGTCTGGTTCCAGTAGGTCTCACCATAAACAGTGCCCACTCTAGCAGTGTGCCTTCTATAAATCTATGGATAATAATACCAAAATAAAGGCATTATTCCCATCCTTTGGAAGAAATGTAGCAGGCGTCTCCTCAGTTTTGGATTAAATGATTCTGGAAGCAGAAACACAAGAGAAAGAAATAGAAGTTTGGCCCATGAAATGGTTCTGGTGCCTTCTGATGTCATAGCTAAGATACCTTGAACACTCTGTAAGTTCCATGTAGTTGACTCAACAATACCTTTCATCCTCTTTGAAGGTAGTCCTCAAGCTTTAGGGGGCTTGTTTGCTAATGAGCCATAAACAGTCTCACAGGATCCCCTTTGAATTGCATATGCTCTGGACCTGAACATCCTTTTCTGCTTGCTTTGCTTTGATCACAATTCAAGACAGAAATGTGAAATGATTCATCCAAGCTAGCAGGGTAACCGGATGAGAGCAGCATGTTAGGGAAATGCTAGCAAACTCACTTTTGGGATGTTAATGTTTTAAAATACTACCCTCATGAAGCAAGAGAACTACTTACAGCGGCATCCAATCAACAAAGGAACTTGGTTAGTGTGATTTTTTTTTCATAATTTACCATAAAACCTTGCAGAAATATCCAGATGTTTTTTTTTTAATAATCTGTATACACAAGCAAATGGAGGAGGTGGACTTCTTGGATTAAGTCCTTTTGTAATAGAATGCAGTGTAGGAAGAAAATCCAGATGCAGTTCCAAGCCGGGAATAAAATGGAGGCTACTTAAGAAAGAAAAGTTTATTGATGAGCAGAAGTCACCTACAGCATGTGGTTCTGGGACAGCTGATAAAACGGTTGAATGAGTAGATGGATCTTTATAGGTTTCCGAAGTTTGAACTGTTCTGGGGATTGTGCAATGAAGGGCCTTGTGTCTTTTGGTATTTCAGTGGTGGGTTAATTTTATTATGTCTTAAAAAGTCACGTCCTGTCCTTAGAATTTGGCCTGGGGTGTGTGCAAATTCGTAATCCCATCACCTGGAGCTGAAGGTGTTTTGTTTGTGAATAGATTGGCCCAGTGTTTCTTAATGGACACAAAATATCCATCTCTAAAGATTTCAAGCATCTGCTGGGGGCTGTTTTACTATGCAGGAAACTGGGGCTGCTTTCTGTCTTTAAGAGCACGTTTCTCCATTTCTCCTTTGGGGAAATATAATATTCTGCCTCTTAATATTCCACAAAATATTTCATTCTTCTAGGAGTGGGGGACTTCCCACAGCAATTAATGAGAAGACCCTTTTCTTAGCTGGCGTTCAACCAGGCTGATAGATTTCCATCCTAGTTTGTTAAGATCTCTGTCTCTACTTATTTTATTTATTTATTTATTTATTTATATTTATTAATTTTGTCAATCGCTTACAAGATAATAGGTCTAAGTATATACATAGTTATGAATACATGAAATGGGTACATATAAGAAAAATAAAAGAAAAATAAAAGAAACAATAGGATAGGGACGGTAGGCACGTTGGTGCACTTGTGCACGCCCCCTACAGACCTCTTAGGAAAGGGGTGAGGTCAATAGTAGACAGTCTAAGGTTAAAGTTTTTGGGGTTTGTGGAACTACCCACAGAGTCAGGTAAAGTATTCCAGATATTGACCACTCTGTTGCTGAAGTCGCATTTCCTGCAATCAAGTTTGGTGCAGTTTACCTTGAGTTTGTATCTATTGTGTGCTTTTGTGTTGTTATAGTTGAAGCTGAAGTATTCACTGACAAGTAAGTCATTGCAATGTATGATTTTATATACCATACTTAGATCAGACCAAAGACAGCATACTTAGGAATGGATTTATCTGATGCGACTTTCCTAAGGGGTGGCTTACAGATCACACAAAGTCAAGGCCATCCAGTCATCATTTCACCTTGTCCCCTGCGTACCCACACATACACTCTCTCTCTCTCTCTCTCTCTCACACACACACACACACACACACCCTTGGGACATCTCCCTCGAGTTTTACTTCCTCCACACGCATCTGCTCCAAGGCATGTCCAGTTGTTTTCGACATCCTTGCATCACTCTCTGCTCACAACAGAATACCCTATATCACCAGGCTTGAGATTTTGGGCTTGGACAACTTTGAACTACGCCGCCTATGGTTAGACTTAAGCATAGCACACAAAATTATCCGCTACAATGTCCTACCAGTCAATGACTACTTCAGCTTCAACCACAGCAATACAAGAGCACACAACAGATACAAACTCAATGTAAACCACTTCAAACTTGATTGCAGAAAGTACGACTTCAGCAACAGAGTGGTCAATGTCTGGAATGCGCTACCTGACTCTGTTGTTACATCCTCTAACCCCCATGCCTTTAACCTTAAACTATCCACTATTGACCTCACCCCATTCCTAAGAGGTCTGTAAGGAGCGTGCATAAGTGCACCATCCCTGTCCTATTGTCCCCATTTATTCATACCTACCTCCTGTATTCTTACTCATGTTTATACTTATATCTATTATCTTGTAAGCTATTGACAACTCAAATCAAATAAATAAATAAAATAAAAAAAAATCACCCTCTTGCCAGACAGGTGGTCACTCGGAATGGGCCTGCTCTCCTCTTTTCCTTTTGGGCTCGTTTCACCCAAATACAGTATAAACAAGATCATCAGTCACCCAAAAGGAAGGGTGGGCAGGAAGTGGGAAGGGTCTGCGTGAGAAAATGCAGGACCCTTAAAAAGGGGCTTCCCCGCATTGTCCATGGTGCCATTGATTGATCCGGAAGAGGGTAAGTGGTGTCAAAAGAGGGGCATCGCCTTTTTTCGGTGTGTGTGTGTGTGTGAGCGCGTGAGCGCGGGCTTGGGAGCTCCTAGTTATGAAACGTGCTTTCCCCCCCTCAAACCCTCTCCAATCATTGCAATGATTTTCCGGTGTACCGGAATGCATGATGCGTTCTGCCCGAGCGCGATCATAATTAAAACAAAAACATCCATTAAAATGGGGAGAGGGCAAGTAAGCCTCCTCCCCCGCCCAGCGACATCTACCCGGGCGCTCTTAGTTTCCATAGAAACTCCAAACAGCCTCCAGGGAGTTATCTATGGGGAAGGAGCTGTCCGGATCCGGATCGGCGGGAAAGTGGGAGTCAGCCTCGGAATCCCGTCCCCGGCGGTTCGTATTGCCTTGAGAGGTGGGCGTGGGAGGGGCTCGAGGTTGCGGGACGCTGGCGAAGGACCCGGGACACTTTTGGAAAGGCAGAAGGTCCCAGCCTGCGCTAAATAGATCCATCTCTTCTCTCGTTTCCATCTCGTCTTTGGCGTCGGGAAAAGTGCCCTTTACACATGCTCAGAGGCGCTCTTCCCATGTCTGTCATGCAATGCAAACGGTCGGGGTTTTGAATCCCGGTTCAAAGCCGTGGTTTCGTGCACGAGAGGAATTGGGCGTTCGTCCGAATGTGGTGCCTTATTGTTACGTGCATAGTGTAGGAGATGGACGATGAGTAAAATTCCCAGCTACGGAGAGTTGGTGTGTTAACCATTAAGCAGACAAAGCACCTGCTTAGGGCACCAGGCCCAAAGGGGGCACCACAAAGTTGAGAATATGGCTTCCTTTGTACAGTGTGTACAAAGGAGGGAGTGGGGCGCCAAGATTTGTCTGTGCTTAGGGCACCAGTGAGCCTTAAATCCACCACTGGCTATGAAAATGGTTTCAATTTTGGAGGTGGGAACAAGGCCGGATAATAATTCAGTAGCTGGGGTTGGGGGGAGAAATGCATTGGCATGAGGAAGTGCAGGACACAGGTACTTGGGACAATTAAGGCGAGCTTCAGGTTGTTGGTGTGAGGTTCAAATTGTTTTGCAAACTGTCCTCAGCTCTCATGTGATTACCGTGATAGTAATTTTTTTTTTACCCTAGAGCAAAGGAAAAATCGTGAAAAAACATCTGTTAATAAAAAAAGAATCTAGCGCAAATACGATGAATTTAGTTGGGGCACCCATGCAAAGCTGTTTTGACAATCTGTCAACGGCTGTGGTGGGTGTTAATTTCCTACATGTGTCTCTTTTTTTTACAAGTTCAGGGTGGTGTAGATGACAATCACCCCTCAGTTTTGCTCACAATAATCCTCAATCTTGGTTAGATTGAGGGGCAGTGATTGGCTCAGAGTTGCCCATTGGGTTCTGTGGTTCTGTGGGTTCTGTGAAATCTGAATCTTGGTTTACTTGGTCTCAGTCAAGCTTTCTAACCATCACACCTCAATGGCAGCCAGGAATAATCTAAATATCCTTGGACCTAGAAGTGTCTTGCTTACAACAGGGCTTTTTCAAAAACATTCTTTTATGGAGCTCTGGTTCACAACATTTTAATAGTTGTAAATGCTCCAACACTGGAAGTTTTAAAGAAGTAATTGAACAACCAGTTGTCTGAAATGGTATACGGTTTCCTGCCTAAGCGGGGGGTTGGACTAGAAGACCTCCAAGGTCCCTTCCAACTCTGTTATTCTGTTATTCTGCCATTGAAACCGTTCCTTTGTTTTGGGAACATTGCCACTTGTTATTCTATTCTAATAGGAAATGAAGCCAGGTTTGGTGTAGTGGTAAAAGCACCAAGCTTGTAAACGGGGAGATTGTGACTTCTAATCTTGCCTTAGGCACGAAGTCAGCTGGATGTCTTTGGGCCAACCAACCACCAGAAGATTATGAGTTCTAGTCCTGCTTTAGGCACGAAAGCCCAGGTGGGTGACTTTTAGCCAGTCACTTTCTCTCTTGGCCCTGTTAAAGAAGAAGGGAACAATGGCAAACCTTTCCAGAAAAGAAAACCTTGCCAAGAAAACTGCAAGGAGTAGCCAATGGTGGGATTAATTTTGTTTTTACTATTGGTTTTGTGGGCGTGGCTTGGTGGGCATGGCAGGGAAGGATACTGCAAAATCACCATTCCCTCCCCACCCCACTAACCTGCTTTCCAGCTCTGTTCTCCTGTACAGGGCAACAAAAGAAGACCCAGCCAATCAGCTGGGACTCAGGAGGTGGAGCATAGATGGGGGCGGGGCCAGTCAGAGGTGGCATTTGCCAGTTCTCCAAACTATCAAAATTTCCGCTACCGGTTCTCCAGAACTGATCAGAACCTGCTGAATATCACCTCTGGGAGTAGCTCAGGCAGTCAGCAAGGAGTCAAAAACTGACTTGAGGACACCATTAGTCCTTGATTTACAACAGTTCATTCAAAGTTACAACGGCACTGAAAAAGTGACATGACCGTTTTTCATGCTTACGATTCCCCAATGGTCACGTAATCAAAATTCAGACCCTTGGCAAGTGATTCGTATTTATGACGGTTGTAGCTTCCCAGGGTTCACATGATCCCCTTTTGCAACCTTCTGCAAAGTCATTGGGGGAAGCCAGATTCACTTCACAACCGGGTTACTGACTTTAACAACTGCAGTGATTCACTAAACAACTGTGGCAAGAAAAATCATGAAATGGGGCAAAAATCACTTAACTGTCTTGCTTAGCAACATACATTTTGGGCTCAACTGTGGTTGTAAGTCGAGGATACAGACACACACAGACAAAGACAAAAACAGTGAGTAGCTGCCTCAATTATAAGGCAGATTGCGCTGACCCTAAGTGAAATATGGGGTAAGTCAGGTGGAGAAATTAGATAGCACATGGTTACGATGAGCTGTCACTTTTTCCTTTCCAGGTGGCTGTGCAGTGCGCCATGACTGACGTACCTGGTAATTGTGAGTTGCTGTACAGACGGTGGATCTGGCACCTAGAATATGCAGGTCAATTGAGAAAATAGCGTGTGCAAAATATTATGTTTATACGTAGCATTTTGGTGTCATGAATTGAAGGTATCATTTATCTAGGCCATCAAGTACTTGGTTCCTGTTCTAAATTAAAAAAAATCAATGACAGATGGTGGCACTTTTGCATGAAAACATCTAGCACAGAATAGTTTGCTATCTCTCTAAATAATTGTATCATGTATAATTTGATAGATAAATAAATACTGAGTCACTTCTGGTGAGATGGGCAACTATATAAATTTGAAAAATAAGGTTATTTCTACTATCCAGCTGCTATTGTAATTACAAATGTTTTCCTAACACTCAAACATAATTTACTTTCAGTGATTTGAGTGCCATTGCTATTACTTAATGCTCTTTTAATGAACTACATTCAATATCTTATTTATAAAACAGGCATTAGTACATAGCAATAAAAATATTGCAGTCATTCATTCATTCATTCATTCATTCATTCATTCATTCATTCATTTTAATCAAACACCATCCTACTGGCAATATCATTTACATTTCTTTATGTGTACAGGTAACTTAGACTTACTTCTTGTTGTTTCATGACCATTAGAAGTTACAACAACCTTGTTTGGTGCTTTATGGTTCATAAGTGCTTTACTTGTGGCCACTGTAAAACATGTTGACCCCCCCCCCAGTCACATGACTGCATTCTGTTGAAAGGCTGGAAAAATGCCTTTCTTCTGAGGATTTGATTTTCCTGCTGGGAGAGCTCTGGTGCAAGGATACAGACAACTGCTTGAAAGCTGAATCTTTTTATTTTTCAGGAAGGCGAGAGATAGCAAGAAGTCTGTGTTCCTGGGGCTAGGTAGCTTTGTATGATAAGCCCCTGATTTTTATACTTTTTTTTCTCCTTTTGTGTGTGAGTGCTTGTGTTTGTATTTCTTAATGTTTTAAATCCTGTCAGGGGTTGTCTTCATTTCCGCCGGAGGGTAAACTCTGCGGGGTGGTTTGATTGGATTATCAGTTTCGTCCTAATGTTTTCTTATATTTGTTTTGTGGCAATCTCCTGTCTGTTTCCTTTGCAATATATTTTGTGTCTTTTGTCTGTTTGTTTTGCTGATTTGGAATGTTTTCTTTTCTTGTTTCCCTAGTTTTCTTAATTATTTGGGCTTTTGTCGAAGGGGCTTCTTTAATACCTTTATTTGATTCCTTTTCCTATGCAAGTTTGTTTTATGGCTGGCTTTGTTCCCTTTGGGCTTTTCCTGCTTGGGTGACACCATTGTCACCGTGAAGTTTCCTTTCCACAATTCTTTGTAATCTATTTATATTTAGGACTGGCTGCCAAGTACTCTGTGATCATCTGATTGTGAGTCGCGATCTTCTCTACTGGCTTCCCCAGAAAGTCAATGGGAAAGTTGGAAGAGAAGTTGCAAGCTGCTGCCACTTGCTGAAAGGACTCCTTATCTCTTGAGTCTGCCTGAAAGAGCTATTGGCTGAGGGGAGCTGACATTCTTCCATGGGGTAGAGAAATGAAGGTTGGGAACTTGCTCCCTACTCCACCATGCCCAGGAGGCTTCAGTCAGTTATAGGGCTCCATAAGGAGCGTAATCTCAGCCAGTGATCTGGATGATCGTAGTCATCCGAGGTACTGCTGGCGGGTGCCGATGCACACGGAGCCCGACACATAAATTGCAAGAACCTTCCATATGATTATGAGAATGTCACTCACTTACAGAAAGTCCGTGCCTTGCATTGGTTGGGTGTATCTGTCAGTAGCTGCAGAGCAGGGGCGTTAAACTCAATTTCATTAAGGGCCGCATCAGGGTTGTGTTTGACCTTGGAGGCCCGGGATGGGGATAGGCAGGTGGGTATGGCCTGGGTGGGTATGGCCAGCTGGATGTCACTCATCTCGGGGGCACCTGTGGGGGCCAAGTACTAAGAAAGGGCTTCTCTCAGACCCTCCCTCACTCTCATTATAATCTTTTTAAATACATTTTGTTGATTTTACAATTAAAACAGATCAACAACATATACATAAATGTAAGAGAAAAAGAAAATAAGAAAAGAAAAAAAAACAGAAAAGGATAGAAAACAATTAAGAACATTTTCATCTTCAACAGTTTGTGAGACCTCCTTTTTATCCTTATTTTATGCCATATACACACTTAATCCTTACATATATCTATATATCACTACTACGATTCTATCCTATCTTCTTTTGCCTTTTAGTGTTAACTCTATCTTTGGTCTATCCATTTGTACCAGCAGTTCCAGCTGTCGTAGTATATTGAAGTGTCTTTATCTTTTCATGCCAAGGTTAATTTGTCCATTTCTGCACAACTTGAAATTTTTTGAATAATCATCTCCTCTGATGGAACATGAGGCTGTTTCCAACATTGTGCAAAAGTCAATCTGGCCGCTGTCAAAATATGTAATATTATATATTTCACTTTTTTTTGTATTTGTTTATCAAAGATCCCTAATAGAAAGGACTCTGGTTTGAATTCGATCTGTTCTCTTGTCATTTCCTCCAGCCAATTTCTAATTTTCTGCCAATATTTTTGAGCTTCTGTACAAGACCACCACATATGGAAGAAAGTTCCCTCTCTTTTTTTTGCATTTCCAGCAGTTCAGACTCATATTGGAGTGCATCTTCACTAATCTCAAAGGAGGAAGGTGCCACCTATAAAACATTGTATAGGCATTTTCTTTGTATGCTACCGATTTTGTAATTTTGTTATTTCTACCCCAGACCTTTTCCCATTCTGTTATGGTGATACTACGTACTATATTCCTACTCCAGGCTATCATGTTCCCTTTAACAATTTCTTCTTCTAATTCTACCTCTAATAAATAATTATAAAATTTGGTTATTTTTTTTTTGCCTGATCCTAATAAAATTTTATCTAATTGCTGGAGTTTATTAATTCCAAATTCTTTCTTGTCCTGTTTATATCTACTTTGAATTTGAAGATATGCTTACCGATCAATTTTTAATCCCTGATCTTGAAGGTCTTGCCACGATTTCAGATTTCCTTGCGTATCCAATAGGTCCTTATATTTAATAATTTTAGTAATATCCAGATTATTTGGGTGGATCATCGCCTCCATTGTTGAGATCCAAATTGGTATTTTTAAATAGTGTTTTTTTCCGTATTTTCTTCCAATTAATCAATAATTAGGTTAGGTGTCTGTGAAAATATTTCTGGCTAGTTTTCCCAACATCTCATAAAAAAGCATGCCACCCCCTCTGTAAGTCATGGCCTTCTAAGAGTAATATTCTCTTATTGGTTAAATTCACCCATTCCTTCAACCATACTAAAGAGGCCGCACTATAATACAACTCCCAATTTGGGAGTGCCAGCCCTCCCCTGCTCTTCGTATCCTGCATTGCCTTTAAATTTATTCCAGGTTTTTTCCTTTGCCAGATGAATTTTACAGTGATTTTATTAATTCTTCAAAAAACTTTTTGTGTACTTTAATTAGAATCATCTGAAATATATAGAGGAATTTTGGAAGAATATTCATTTTAATAGCAGCAATCCTGCCTAATAGTGAAAGTTGCAGTTTGCCCCATGTTTCTAAATCCTTCTTTACCTGTTGCATTAATTTGTTATAATTGTTTTCCTTTAGTGTTTTACAATGTGCTGTCAACCATATTCCTAAATATTTAACTTTCTTTATCACTTGTATTCCCATAACTTCTTCTAGTTCTAATTTCTGTTCTCCTGTTAAATTTTTAGTCATTAATTTTGTTTTCTTCCTATAAATTTTTAGTCCTGCTACTGCTCCAAATTCTTCTAATTCATTTATCAATTTTTGTCATCTTTCTGTTGGTTCTTCAATGAAACAAATCATATAATCCACAAATGCTTGCAACTTATATTCTTCTTTCTTAACCTTTAATCCTTTTATGTCTGGGTTCTGTCTAATTCGCGTTAATAATGCTTCTAGTGATAGTATGAAGAGCAGGGGTGAGAGTGGGCAGCCCTGTCTGACTCCTTTTTCTATTTTTATTGGGCCGGTATATTCCCCGTTTATTATAATATTCGCCTGTTGTGTATCATAAATGGTTGTTATAATATTTTCAAATTTGATGCCTAAATTAAAAATATAAGTGCTATTTGTTTTTCAGGGTGGGCTTTGTAAAATTCTAAAACATATTCCTGATTTGCCCGGTCGGGAGAAATCCATTTTGGTCTTCATGTATATGCTCATTTAAAATTCTTTTTAGTCTACTTGCTATAATAGAAGTAGATATTCTGTAATCAGTATTTAGTAAAGAAATCAGCCCATAATTTTTTATATATCGGGGGTCTGAATCCTCCTTCGGGATTAGCGAAATCAATGCCCCCCCTCCATGAGTCCAGCATCCTGGCTGCCAATAAGACATCATTAAAAACTTCCACCATAAGGGGTCCTATTTGTTCTGCTGTTGCCTTGTATAGCTCCCCTGAGATCCCACCTGGTCCCGGGGATTTGTTGTTTTTCTGGTTCTCTATTGCTGATTTCAATTCGGACCAAGTAATGTCTTTGTTTAATAGTTCTTCCATTTCTTCCCCAATTGCTTTTCCCTTCATTTCATCTAAATAGTTTCTTATCCTATCTTCATTAACTTCTTCCTTTTTATATAACTCTTCAAAATATTTATGGGCAATTTCTTTTTTCTGTTCTATCCCTTGTTGTATATCCCCCTTTCCATCTATTAGCTAGTAAATCAATCTTTTTTCTTTTTTAAAGTCTATATGATAGCCATCTCCCTGGCTTGTTGGCATGCTCAAACTGAGTTTGTCTGGTTGTATTCAAATTTATTGTTCAATTAAATTCAATTTATGTTTAATTATTGTTATCTGATTTTTCAATCTTAAATCCTTTGGGATACTCTGTAATTGAGTTTCTAATTCCTTAATTTTTTCTTGTAGTTTGTTTTGCTGGGCGTATTTTTCTTTGATCTTCTTGGTGTTATAAGAGATTATTATACCTTTTATTACTGCCTTCATTGTATCCCAAATGTTTTGTTTCGTAGTTGCTCCATTATTATTTTCTTTTAAAAAATAATTTAATTCCTCCTTGAGTTTGTTAGTGTATTCTTTTTCTTTTATTAACTGAGTATTTAACGTCCATCTTTTCTTGGGTTTTTCCCTATCCTTCCATATTATCTGAATTGGATTGTGATCTGCCCATTCATTGGGTAGGATTTCAATCCCTTTTATCTCTCTTGCTATTTCCCCATTCATCCATGCCATGTCAATTCGTGTCCATATTTGTTGAGGATTTGAATAGAATGTAAATTGTTTTTTTCTCACGATTTAATCTTCTCCATATATCAATCAAATTTAACTCCATCATTTCCATGCATATTTTGGGAAGCTCTCTTTTTTTCCCTTTGTTCCTTCCCCCATTACTGTGGTCTTTTTGATAATCAGCAATAGAATTAAAGTCCCCTATAATACAAGTATTTCTTTTTTCCAATCCTACTGTTTTTCCATAAAGATGCTTAAAAAACTCTTTTTTTTCTCCATTCGGGGCGTAGATTACCACTAAGAGAATTGGGATGGCATTAATCCAGATCTGCAAAACCAGAGTTCTTCCCTCAGGATCCGACCATATTAAATTTGCTTTTATATCCTCTTTAACATACACTGCAATTCCCTTCTTTTTCCCGGCGTCTGCTGGTGCGGTGAATAGCTTTCCTAATTTCAGGCATTCTAAGTATTTTTCATCTGATTTCTTTATGTGAGTTTCTTGTAGACATACTATATCAGCATTTTGTTTGATTAATTTGGCTATTATCCATTTCCTTTTTATCGTTGAGTTTAAACCATTTATATTAATTGATAGTAGTTTCTTTTCTTTTTTCATTTAATTAGTTCTGTTTCGCTCTTTGCCTTGTGACTGCTCCGGTCTCTCCTTGTGCCTGAAGATGTGTCCTACTTTCTTCACTCTCCTGTTGTAATTGAGTATTTTCTTGATTTCCTAAAGTTCTGTCTCTGTTCTTATGATAACCTTGGTCTTCCTGGGAGTTTGTTTCCAGTTCGTCCTTACTGTTCTGATCTTCCAGGCCTTCCAACTGTTCATAAACTTCCTGGACCTTTTCCATGGAGTCTATTTTGATTTTCCTCTCGTCCCATGAAACTAACATCTCCTCTGGGATTAGCCATTTAAATACGATTCTTTTCTGATTTAGGTAAGCCGCTAAAAATTTATAATATCGTCTTTGTTCTCTTACTCTTCTTGGTATTTGTTTGAGAACCAAGACTTCTTTGCCTTTATACATGATTGATTCATCTCTTGACATCCTATATATGATGTCCTGGACACTTCTTGCAAATTGAATATGGATTTCTCTTGGGCATTTGTGGCATCTTGCATAGTTAGTGCTAACACTGTAAACTTCATCAAACTCCCTCAAAATGTCATCTTTCTCCTTTTCCAATAGTCCTGCCAATATTCCTGCCATTAGTTGTTCCAAGTCTTCTTCTTTTGATTCCACTATATTCTGGAATCTTAAGTATGTAGCAGCCTTATCCATCTCTAGGTAGACCAGTGAGTCCTCCATTTCTTTACTCACATTCTTTAATTGTTCATCTACCCTTTTTAATTTCCTTTCAGTTTGTTCTGTCCTTTTCTCTACCTCTTTTATTGTTGCTTCATTTTTCTCCAAGGCCTGCTGTAATAATCCAACTTTGTCCTCTACTTTGGAGATGTCCGCTTTCATTTCTGCTTTTAGTTTCCCCATCTCCTCTTTTAATTCATTTATATCTGCTCTCGTCTCATTATGGTTCTTCATCATTGTTTCTTGCAGCTTCATCATCGATTCCTGTAAAGTAAGCAGAATCGATTGGATATTGGCATTCAAGGTGTTAGCTTGTTTCTCCACTGGTAATGTTTCTTCAATTGTTTTTTGTGCTATAGGCGAAGCTGTTGCTGATGTGGTTGTTAACATCGGGGTGACCTTTCTTCCAGTTTTCAGAGTTGTAGTTGTTGTGGAAGTCATTTCTTTTAAGATTTGTTTTTGTTGTTGTAATATATTAATTATATTACCCCCAAATTAACATTCAGTAATAGAATCTCTATATTAGGATTAACCAGTATCTAATTACTTAATCTATCTATCTACTGGATATCTGTAGTCTTTGCCAATTTACTGGAGTATAGGTTCTTGTAGATAAGAATATTATCACCATATTATTTTAAATCCAGATTCTAAATCACATATATAATTTTGTAAGGCCTCAATTCTCAGCCTCTATACATAACTTCCATGTAATAGAAAAATATATATAAATATTATACCCAAACCCAACTATATTTAAATATTATAGATAAATATATGTATTATATAACCTTATTTTGAATATTCTTAAACACAAACAGTATTACATTCGTCCCCAAATGGATTAATTAAATATTTAGAGTGATCGCACAATGAATTGTAATATTAATATATAAAATCCTCTATAGTTATTAATTAAATAATACTTAATGTTCTTACTATTTTTCCTATATATCTAAGCAAAGTATAACTATCACTATTATTAATAAATAAATTAAATCAGTTAATTCAATTATTTAACAATCAATTACAACAATCAATTTTCCTTTCCCCAGGTGTACATATTTATGAACATTATAAAGAGAGATTGAAGGAGGAGAGATAATTCATCATAGCACCGGAGGGTGGGGGAGTAAAGAAAAAAGAATAGGTGTATTACAGGAGAGAGGGAATAAAGAAGGGGAAAAAAGAGTTTTAAAGTAAATTTTTAGCTTTCTGTCTCTAAGTTTTAAGAGCTTACACTCCAAACACACCGGAAGTGGGGAGGTAAGAAATGCTGAGTAGTGACTGTAATTACACAGTATCTCCACATATTCAGAAGCTTCCACTTTTCCTTTTCGTCTTAGCGTTCCTAAGTTCAATTTTCCTGATTTTCTTCAGATGGAACCACCTCCTCAGTTAAATCAGTATACTCCCTGAAGGGCAGTAATGTGGTTTACATCAGTTATATTGTTACAATAACTTCAGGATTTCTAAATATCGCCTGTAGCTCCTCACTGTTTCTATTCCGCCGGCTCCAATCTTCTTCCCATCTCCAATTTAATACAGTCTTTCAGAGTAAAAATCGAATGAAATAGTCTGAATCCCCACACCTTCCAGTCACCTTCCAGCCACAAGATTCCCTTCTATTAATATCGGTGTGGTATATCTCCCGACCTTGTAAGCTTCCCTATTTACTTGTTATTGTCCTCTATCTTTCTTCTGTCTGCCAAGCCCCTTCACTTTCATTTGTCTCGCATTCACTTTTTAGCCACTTCCTTTAAGGGCTCTGAACAGACTCTTGTAGCAGCCTTATAAAAGTCTATAGCATTCCAATCACCCTCTCCACCACTAATTTTCTCTGACACACTCTCCACCAAAGATCCCACAAACTGTCACTCACTCGCTTCTTTACATCGGTTGCAGTCCGGACTTCGGAGCCACCATTGATGAGCGGCTGTTTCTTGCTTGTTGGGCTCTGGAGGGCTCCTCTTTGCTGCAGGGGGGTTGCCTTCCTCACACTGCAGCTCGAGTCTCCCCCACGCCGGCACAAATCTCTCCGGGACTCGTGCACCCTCAAAGAATTGCACCAACCGCAAAAAGAGGTTAACTGAAACCACAGGTGGGCTTCTGCACCTCTGCTCGTCCTTGCCTTACCACTGGAAGTCCTATAATCTCCTTCTTTCTTTCCTCCCTCCCTTCCTTCTTCATTCTCCTTCCTTCTCCTTTCCTTCTTTGTCTTTTTCCTCTTTCCCTTTCTCCATTCCTGTCTCTTCTTGGATGCTTTGAGTGCAAAAGAGGAAACATTTATCCTTTTGTTTTGTTTTTATTTTTTTTTCCGCTAGCCCTCTGTCAGTGAAAATGGAGCTCATTGGGGCATGTGCTCCTCTCCCAAGCTTCATTTTAGCTGACAGAGGGCTGCAGGAGGCTGTTGTGGTTGGAAACGGGGGCTGAGAGGGCCAAGGTTGAAAATGGGGCTGGTCCTTTGCTCTTTTCAGGTCGGCCCGAGGGCCAGATCTAAGTGGGCCTTGAGTTTGACACCGTTGCTGCAGAAGGTAAATGGAGCATTTTACATGTGCTGCTGCCTCTGTAGGCAGCTGAGGCCCCCCAGCCCACACCAGGTTTCCACATGCTGCTAGACCCTGTAGGGTCTGGTGGTCTGGTGGTTTGGGGTCTCCAGGGCTTTCCCCACCTTTTGAGGCACCCGCATGTTCTGTTTAACAACCTGTATGGTTGCTTAACAACCACAGCTGGGAGAGCTGAGATTGTGCTCATTGAGAAGCAGTCACATGGCCACCTCACTTAATGATCAAGATTATTAATTATTATGATTATTAATGTTTCAATTGCGGTCATAAGCTGTACTTTTAGCATATGGGTGGAACTTCTACACATTTTCCATTGCTTCTGTTCCTTTTGAACATATTGTACACTTCAATTGCTACGTTCCAAATATGGGAGTCATCCTAACAGGTCACAGTTACATTTATGAGTCATGTGTCTTTTTGTACTAGGAATTCAATCTCATCTTATTCATGTGCCATAATTGAGGCATCAGTGTATTTTAAAAAATGCCTGTGCACTTCTTGTTCCAATGTTCTTTCTGGCTTTTTTTTTTTATCGAGTGGCTGATGTTTCGTAACAGCCACATTCCCACTTTCTTCTATAGTGCATTAGACTTTAATTTTGATGTTTCTTTCTGTTTTTTTTCTTTCAACCCTCACAGGATTCAATTTCAAGCCCTCTTGAAAAAGATCTTTGCATATTTGGCCAGGTATATTTTTACCAGACCATGTGCAGTTCAATCTATCTTTCACCATCCATCCATCCATCATTCCTATAACTTAAACCATGGTCTCAGAAACTAAATCTCCCTAGTTGTAAGGAATGAAGTTGGGGGGAATATAAGCATCCACTGAGTTGGAAAAAGAGGAGGGAAACATTTAGCTCTTTGACTTGGTACTAATAAAGGAGGATATCTGTAGCTTAGGGTTGACACACAGACATTCTTGCAGATGTTTCGTTACCCAAACTAGGTAACATCATCAGTCCTAGGACATGTCTGCAGGAAAACAAGCAAGATCAAGAGCCCCAAGGACCCTTCTGACTTGGCCTATACAGTGGTATCTCAGGATTCACCCTTAATTGTTTCTAGGAGGAGCAATGAATACCAAAAACAATGAGCACCCAACAAAAATTTCCCATAAGGAATAATGTAGTGAATCACAAAAAAGCCGACATCAAAAAGTTCTAGCTTGTGTGTTGAGTACCAAACAAATGATGAGTAGTACTGTGACAAAATTTTCACGTCAGAATGTGTAGAGTACCAAATTCGATGAGTTTCAAAGCAGTTGAGTACCAAGGTATCACTGTATAGAATTTGATTTTTGTGTACTACAGCGGGCAAGTCTTCTATGTACATATGCGACTTCATTTTTTGTCTGCTAATAAAGAGATTACATCTAAACAAGTCATTATCTGAGAGCTTTCTACTGATAAGCAGCTGTGGTGAACCCAGTGGTTAGAATGCAGTATTGCAGGATAACTCACTGCTCACATCCAGGAGTTCGATTCTGACTACCTTAAGGTTGACTCAATCTTCCATCCTTCCGAGGTTGGTAAAATGAGGACTCAGATTGTAAGCTGTTTAGAGAGGCCTGTAAAGGACTATGAAGTGGTACATAAGTCTAAGTGCTATTGCTATTAGTCAAGCTCTGAAAAAGGGTTTAAGTGGAGAGCTTGGCTAAAGCAAAGCGTGGTATCAAGCTTGATATATGTGGACAACATTTCCAAAAGCAAGTGTTTTCCTATTTTCTTCTTCTTTTCTTTGCTACTCCTATTCTATAATCTGAAAGGAGGCTGAGAACACCATTGTTGTGTCTGCAAACAAACACACTTTAGGCTTATATACTGCTTCACAGTGCTATACAGCCCGCTCTAAGCGATTTACAGAGTCAGCATATTGCCCCCAACAATCTGGGTCCTAATTTTACCCACCTTCGGAGGATGGAAGGCTGAATGAGACGGAGTGAGGCTGGTGAGATTCGAACTGCCAAATTGCAGTCAGTCAGCAGAAGTAGCCCGCAGTACTGCACCCTAACTACTGCGCCACTGTGGCTCAAGTAAGACAAATACTTTTGAGGAAGTCCCATCTACCCTTGGATAGCCTCCTACTGGAGGAGCAGATTCACTGTTGGAGGTGCTGCTGAATTGGTCAGGAATTTTTTTTTACATGTTTTAAATAGTTTTCCAGAGAACTTCGGATTTTTTAAAAAAATGAATACCTAACTTTTTTTTTTTTTTTTTGCAGGCAGGTCTGAAGTGTAAAGGAGAAGGAGATAATGACACAGAAGGCAGAAAAAGACTTAAAAGAGGAGGTGAGGGAGCAGCTCCTCCAAATTAAATTAAGATTTATTGATTTAAAATCTGTATGCTAGATTTCTACCTTGCTTTTTCTCAAGGACCTTAAAGCAGCTTACTTGAGAAAATCCTTTTGTTTCTTTTTTCTTTCCACAAAAACAAGAAATATTTGGGCTCCATAAGCCTGTATCTGACAATAAGGGGGAAAATGTGTTATGGCCTTCAAAACAATGGGACTCTGAGGGTCGTACAGCAAAAGAGTAAACAAATAAACCCCCAAACCGAATATTATTAAAAACACATGGAATAATATCATGATGGGACAAACGCCTTTAGGGTTGTTTTTTTGTTTTAAAATCCTAAAAGCCCGAACCTGTTTGTTTCATGACAGTAACAAAGATTCTTTGGGATATCAATGTTTTGGTTCAGTTTTTTTTTAAATTACCACAGGAGGTGGAAGTGCTCAAGGCTTTCATTTTTTATACATGCGGTAGAAACATTCTTTGTTCGATGCAAACGTTTACCTTAAAAAAAATCTTTATCTAAATGAGTTCAGTTGGTAAGATTAAAGCCGGATGGAGATGTGTTCTGCAGTGTCGAACGTATGCGCCAGTCATTGACTGCATCTCATGCTAACAGATACAAGCCAGAAGGTAAGTGGCCAGGATCCTGCCAGGTCCTATTTAGTGTGAGCAATGCAATCCACAAGCTTAATGCTCCATTCAGTAATAATGCCTGGGTTAGGAAAAGGCCGGTTGATGCCCTTAGGAAAAGCTTTAAGGTTTTAGGATATTCTTCATCTACGTCAGCCATCACATTCTATTTAAGAACATCAGGAGAATTCTGCTGAATTAAATCCATGACACCTAGCTCTGCGCTCTATTTTTGTGTGTGTGTATCAAATGGTGACTAAAAACACAGCAAATGGTTGCCTTTTGTTCTTGGGGTAGATATATAATCAGCTGAGGTTTTCGTAGGCTTCTTTTTAGACTCTCAAAGTTTGTTAAAAAGCACAAGCTATTGTGAACTGTAGTTCATTTCATCAAGTGGGCTAGAGTGGTGCAGAATTTAAATCAGGATGAGGTAGAGAGAAAACAAGATGTTTAGGCAGATACGGATTACATATAAGACTGATTACAATACAGTTAAAGGTAAAGGTTCCTTCGCGCATTCGTGCTAGTTGTTTCCGGCTCTAGGGGGTGGTGCTCATCTCTGTTATAAAGCCGAAGAGCCAGCGCTGTCTGAAGACGTCTCCGTGGTCATGTAGCCGGCATGACTAAACGCCGAAGGTGCACAGAATGCTGTTACCTTCCCACCAAAGTGGTCCCTATTTTTCTACTTGCATTTTTACATGCTTTTGAACTGCTAGGTTGGCAGAAGCTGGGACAAATAACGGGAGCTCACTCCATTAGGTGGCGCTAGGGATCAAACCGCCAAACTGCTGACCTTTGTGATTGACAAGCTTATTGTCAACTAAAAAATACTTCTTTGGTCTTTTTAGTTGCCAGCAAAAAGGGAGTGGGGGCAAACAGTGCATTCCTCAAATGCTTCAGATAATTGCTAGGCAGACGAAGCTGTTGGAACCCTATCACGCAGTGTCTTAGCCACTAGATCTTGTCAACTAAAAAGATACTCCTTTGGTTTTTTTAGCTACCAGCAGAAAGGAAGTGGGGGAAAATAGTGCATTCCTCAAGTGCCTAGATAATCACCCTGGAAGCCCAAAGTTGTCGGAGCGCAAGAATATTACTGGAGAGCATGATTGATGGCTTTTGGCTATGGATGTGTCCCATTGGAGAATATACATCCAGGTGGTGGTGGGAAGACCAGGATCAAGAGGGAAATGAATGATGTATTTTAGTATCGGCTGCATCCAGCCAGTGCCAACATGGCCACTTCTAATAAATCAATTTTCTTTTCTCTGAGAAATGCACCTAAAAACTTATGATTTGAATGGGGGTGGATTTGTTGGAGTCCATTATGTTTGTTTGTCAAGCATGTATTAGATAACAGATATAAGTACCGTGTTACTCACAAAATAAGGCCGGGCCTTATTTTTTTTTGACCCCCCCAAAAATGGGTAGGCCATCTTTTCGGGGGTGACTTAATTTCCCCCCACTTGCATCCTCGGGTGGGTGGGCAGCGACAGCTTGGATGTTGATTTCGGCGTTGGTAGGGCACTTCGTATCAGGAGACCTTCCACCACCGTTGCTTTCCCTTCTCCCTTGCTGCCGCGGCATTTAGAGCAATGCTGTGGCATTTGGCGTAGCCACGTGTGGCCAGTCAGGGCTCCTCCCTGCAACTGGAGCCTGGCAGAGACACTCGGCTTCAGGCGCTCCTGTCGCCACCTTCCCTTTGCCTTCGAAGGCAAAGCCAATTATTTTAAAAACGATGCCCTACTACCGGTACAACAAAGACCACCCTGCCTGAGAGGGCAGCCCAACCCCATGTGGGGAGGCGAATCTCCCAGGGCCGCAGTGCAGGATCGGCCCACCTCAGGAGAAGTGCCCAGCTGCCATCCCTGCCTGGCGCCCGGTCAGAGCGTGAAGAACTTAGCCTGGGGCGCCCAGCGCAGCTGACAGGTGGGCCCTCCTTCCCGGCAGCAGAGCTCTCACCAAGGCAGCGAGCGCTTCCCCTCCGGACGCTCCACTCATCCCGCCAGGGCCGCGCCAGAGCCGTGTGGGCTGGACAGAGCCAGGAAAGCGAGCTGCGGGTGAGCGCCCGCCTGCCAAGCAAAAGAGCCGGGCAGACCTGAACTTGGCTTCCTTCCCAAGTCCCTCCAGTGCAAACCTGAAGGGGCCACCGGGAGAGGGTGCCAGAGGCAGTGATAGCACCCACCCGTCTGCAGACAGGGAGGCGAGGTGATGGCAGTGCTGCTTCCCTGGCCGGCAGAGCTGCCCGTCCTTTCCACCCCTTGCCCAGCCCGTCCCCATCCCCACGCATCTCCAAATGGGCTGGCAGCTCCAAATGCTGCAGTGGAATGGGCATCAGGCAGAGGCACTGATTCAGTGGGGCTCAGCTCGGAGGAAGATGAGGTGCAGGCCGTCGCCTTGCCTCCCTGTCCACGGATGGGTGGGTGCTATCACTGCCTCGGGTGGCCTCTCCTGGTGGCCCCTTCGGGTTTGGGTTGGAGGGACTTTGGAAGGAAGCCAAGCTCAGGTTGGCCTGGCTCTTTCACTTGGCAGGCAGGTGCGCACCCGTGGCTTGCTTTCCCAGTTCTGCCCAGCCCGCATGGCTCCGGCGTGGCACTGGTGGGATGAGCGGAAGGCCCGGTGGGGAGGTGCTCGCTGCCTTGGTGAGAGCTCCACTGCTGGGCAGGAAGGCCTGCCTGTCAGCTGCACTGGGCGCCCCAGGCGAAGCTCTTCACGCTCTGCCCAGCGCCAGGCAGGGATGGCGGCTGGGCGCTTCTCCCGGGGTGGGCCGATCCTGTGCTGCAGCCCCGGGAGATTTGCCTCCCCACATGGGGTTGGGCTGCCCTCTCGGGCAGGGGAGGCTTTGTCGTACCTGTAGTAGGTTGTCGTTTTTAAAAGAATTGGCTTTGCCTTTGAAGGCGAAGGGAAGGCGGCGACAGGAGCACCTGAAGCCGAGTGTCTCCGCTGGGCTCTGTCTGCAGGGAGGAGCCCTGACTGGCTGCACATGGCTGCGCCAAACGCTGCAGCGTTGCTCTAAATGCCACGGCAGCAAGGGAGAAGGGAAAGCAACGGTGGAGGAAGGTCTTCTGATACGAAGTGCCCCACCAACGCCAAAGTCAATGCGGGCAGCACCATATCCGGGTATGCAACAAAAGTACTTCCTAACGGCAAGCCCCCGCCATTCCCCCCCATTTCGCATGTTTAATATAGGCCTTAATTTGGGGGGAGGGGCTTAATTTGATTTTATGCCGATAAAACATGCTGGGCCTTCCTATTGGTGGAGGCCGTATTGTTGGGGAAACACGGTATAAACATGATTATTAATACATGAAGTGGATAAGAATAAAAGGGAGCATTAGGACAGGGGCAATAGGAATGTTGGTGCGCTTATGCACGCCTCTTAAAGGCCTCTTAGGAATGGGGTGAGGTCAACAGTAGACAGTCTGAGGTTAAAGTTTTTTGGGTTTTGTTTGTTGAGATCCTTCTGAGATAATGTCATGATTCCAAGTAATGATCCCAATCAGTTCAGGACTCTTGGGGCTGTAGCTTTTCTCAAAGATCTCCTTTATTGGGTTTGTTCCAGTGTGATTCCAACTCTAAATATTTCCTACAATTTGGCATAATTAAAAAATTACATATTCCCCACCCCCACCCCACCTGGTTGACCAACCAGGTAAGTGGCGGACTTCTCAGCTGCTTCCTCCAGCTGTTATGAGTGCTCATTGAGATGACCTTGGTTCCCACCAGCCCTATCACTGTTATGTCTGGCACATTAGAAGAAAACATTTCACAGTCCCTTGGCCCCCTCTTCCCCCCATACAGTATGTATGGCAACTAAGAAATGAAGCAAAAGAGAATGTGACTTCAGCTAAAGTAATTTCGAGAGTTGACAGATAAGCTGAAAGCTTTTGACATTATATGTGTTGAGCCATCTGTTGTTTAATTATATTGGCAAACTTTCTTTTTCCCAAAATGGCTACTTTACAGCGTATAGAATAACAGAGTTGGAAGGGACCTTGGAGGTCTTCTAGTCCAACCCCCTGCCCAAGCAGGAGACCCTATATCGTTCTCTTCCAATTGCTTCTTAAAAACCAACCCAATCTTTATAATCTAGCATGGAGATTCTGTGAAATTGAAATGCTTTAACATTTCTTTGTCCTTGTTTTGATCCATCTCATTACCCAGTTCATAGGGTTCTAATTGCTTCTTAAAATGGTTGCTAATTTCCTTAATTGGATATCAACAGGATACTGATTTCACCCCAGATTCCAGATGACCTCTACTGTGGCTTAGCACTATACAAGTGATGAACAATGCGTGGGACAACGTGGAACTATACAGGGCACTAACAACCAGCAGCTCACGTGTCAAACTGATACTAGACCTGTGGCATGAAATAAGTTTCAGAGTTATGAAGCTAGGAAAGCAAATTTTGATTCTTTTTCTTTTTTCTTTTCCTTCCTAGGATATACAGCTTCATTGATAGATGGGCGCACGCAACGCAGTATCAATGTCACCTTTTCTCTCAATCCAGATCGCCTCAAGCAAGCCAGACAGTATGTGGAGAGAGCTATCAAGGTAATGATACTGACTGAATTTGCCTCCCTAGATTAGCTTCCCTAGATCAGCCTCAGAGTACAGAGAAGGGCAACAGAGAGGATTGGGGGACCAGAGGCTAAAACCAGGGGAGGGCTTCAAAAATTTTAGCAACAGGTTCTCTGCCCGGTTGCTGGGTGGGCGTGGCCTGGTTGGCCTCCTGCACCATGGTGGGTGTGGGTGTTATTGCCCTCCCTGGGCTCCGGAGGCTTTCCTTGGGCCTCCAGGAGGGCAAAAATGGCCTCCCCGGGCTCTGGAGGCTCTCTGGAAGCCAGAAACGGGCCCACTTTCGGCCTTCCCAAACTTCTGGGAGGCCCGTTTATCACCCTTCCTGAGCCTCCGTGCACACCCTGCACTTACCTGCATCCAAAATGGGCCACCTGGGGACTCCTGGGAGGGGCAGGGCGGGGTGGGCGGGGCCAGGCAGTTAGTGGGGTTTGGGGGTTCTCTGAACTGTGCATAATCTTAGTTAGGGGATCTCCCCAAACTCCAGCAGCCCATCCCTGGCTAAAACATATGAAGAATAGTTGCAGGAACTGGGTATGTCCAGTTTAACGATAAGAAGGACTAGGGGTGACGTGATAGCAGTGTTCCAGTATCTAAGGGGCTTCCACAAAGAAGAGTATGTCAGCCTCTCTTCCAAAGCACCAGAAGGCAGGACAAGAAGCAATGGATAGAATAATCAAGGAGAGAAGCAACCTAGAACTAAGGATAAATTTCCAGTGAAATGGCTTCCCTCCAAAAGTTGTGGGTGCTCTGGAGGTTAAAAACACTGGTGGTTTTTAAGAAGAGATTGAACAGCCATTTGTCTGAAATGGTATAGGGCAGCGGTCCCCAACCTTTGTAGCTTGGCAGCCTGGCGGGAGAGGGGAAGAGGGGAATCAGGCCTGCCACTTGCACAACCCGGTTGCGAATAGACCATGGCTTGGTAGTGGGCCACGGCTTGGGGGTTGGGGACCCCTGGTATAGGGTTTCCTGCTTGAGCTGGTGATTGGACTAGAACAGGGGTGGCCAACCTTTTGGACTTCAGGGACCACCAAAGTCATAATTTTAAATCCCGGGAACCACTAACCAGTTCTGTGGGTGTGGCCTAATTTGTGGGTGTGGCTTGGTCATGTGACTGGTTGGGCATGGCTTGTATGTAAATATTATAAATATTTATATAAATATTGAATTTTGTATATAAAAAAGAGCAACTTTTACCCCAAATCAGGCAAAGCAGGCAGGCAGATTGAGTTGCTCACAGAATCACAGATTCACTTAGAGATCTGTGTTTGTGCCATCAGCTACCTGAGTCCGTCACATAAAATTTGCTTAGAAGCAAACTCAAAAAATTAACTTCCAGCACACCATGTATATAAATATTGCATTTGTTATAAAAAAAAGAGCAGCTTTTACCCAAAATCAGGCAAAGCAGGCAGGCAGATTGAGTTGCTCACAGAATCACAGATTCACTTAGAGATCTGTGTTTCTACCATCGGCTACCTGAGTCTGTCACATAAAATTTGCTTGCAAGCAACCTCATAAAATTAACTCACAACGCACCATGTATGTAAATATTGAATTTTTTATTTTTAAAAAAGAGCAACTTTTACCCAAAATCAAGCAAAGCAGCTTTGTGTTCCCACACAGTCTGGATTAATTGCTTTGGTGGGGAGGTGCTCTGGGGGTGACATTTCTCTGCGGACCACCAAAATTTTCTCTGCGGCCCACTAGTTGGCGACCACTGGACTAGAAGACCTCCAAAGTCCCTTCCAACTCTATCATTCTGTTATTCTGCCATTGAAACTTTTCCTTTGTTTTGGAACGCTGCCCCTAAGCTCCACTTGGTCTTCCTCCTGCAGTGCAAAGTAGCATAATCCTCTAATTCTCCTGCCAACTCCTAGCAAAGGAAGATCTTTATGGTCCATGGTCCGTACCCCATCATCCGAAGACAACTTCTTGTCAGAGGCTGGGTGGAGAGGAAGTTCCCAAAGATGCCAAAAATGGTTGCTAAGCGGGAACGTTTCCCTGACGGCGAAGCTGATGAAGATGGTGATGACACTGATGTAACTGATGATGGTAAGCCTCAACCACTTGTCTGGAATGGTATAGGGTCTCCTGCTTGAACAGGGGGTTGGACTAGAAGACCTCTAAGGTCCCTTCCAACTCTGTGATTCTGTAATTCTCCAAATTCACTCCTGCAAATACTTTGGTTTTCATTTTGCATTACTCCTGGTGACCAGTGAAAATAGATCATACAACTTGCCATCTAATTATTAATTACTGAGTCTGTCATCTGCACCTCTGTAACTGTCTGGTTTGGCTCTGCAACCCAACAGGTCAGACACAGACTTCAGAGGATAATTAGGACTGCAGAAAAAAACAATTACTACCAACCTGCCTTCCATTGAGGACCTGTATAACGTACGAGTCAAAAAGAGGCCTGTGAAAATATTTACAGACCCCTCACATCCTGGACATAAACTGCTTCAACTCTTTCCCTCAAAACAACGCTATAGAGCACTGCACACCCGAACAACTAGACACAAGGACAGGTTTTTCCCATACGCCATCACTCTGCTAAACAAATAATTCCCTCAACACTGTCCAACTATTTACAAAGTGTGCACTACTATTACTGTTAAATCTTCTCATCACTCCTTATCACCCATCCCCTCCCACTTGTGACTGTATGACTGTAACTTTGTCACCTATATCCTTACGATTTATATGGACTGTTTCCTAGTATGATTTGATTGCTTATTGTACCCTATGACTATCATTAAGTATTGCACCTTAAGAGTCTTGACTCTTGAATGTATCTTTTCTTTTATGTACACCGAGAGCATTTGCACCAAGACAAATTCCTTGTGTGTCCAATCATACTTGGCCAATAAAGAATTCTATTCTGTTCTAATATATTGGAATGGCAGCAGATCAGGGAAATTTATTTTATCCTGTCAATATTTATTTTGGCTATGCAATCCTTTAAATTCAATTCCATGTAGGTACCGTGGAACATGCAAGGGCATAAAATACCACTGTCTGTAATTCTTTAAAAGAAGACACCAATTTCCCCAGGACTGTGTAGCAAAAGCTGATACTTTCAGGGAAAGTTGAAGTTGCTTTTAAACATTTGGCAGGCAGGTGCTTAGTTCATGATCTCATATGCCCCAAAACAGCAGGATATTTTTTTTATTGTTTGTTACATTTACAGTTATGTGAAAAAGAAAATACACCCTCTTTCAGTCCCATGGTTTTAGGTATTAGAACATAATAAAAATCAGCTGGTCCTTAATAGTTTTTAAAATTAGGTGAATGCAACGTCAAATGAACAACAACACAGGACTTATTACACCATGTCATCATTTGTTTTTGCAAATTTTATTTTACAAAAAGAAAGTCAAAATGGAGAAGCCGTTGAGATGTTCAGACTCTCAAAAAGATGTTGAGACTCTAGAAAAAGTATAGAGAAGAGCAACCAGGATGATTAGGGGACTGGAGTCCAAAATATATGAAGAACGGTTACAGGAACTGGGCTTGGCTAGTCTAGTGAAGAGAAGGACCAGGGGAGACATGATAGCAGTCTTTCAATATTTGAGGGGCTGCCACAGAGAGGAAGGGGTCAAGCTATTTTCTGAAGCACCCGAAGGCCAGACAAGGAATAATGGATGGAAACTGAACGAGGAGAGATTTAACTTGGAAATAAGGAGAAACTTTCTGACAGTGAGAACAATCAACCAATGGAACAGAAGTTGCCCTTGGAAGTTGTGGGAGTGCCATCACTTGAGACTGTCAAGAAGAGGTTGGACTGCCATTTGTCAGAAATGGTGTAGGGTCTCCCGCTTGGGTGGGGGGGTTGGACTAGATGACCTACAAGGTCCCTTCCAACTCTGATTATCTGTTATCATCTGTGTGTGAATAACTAAGTATACCTGATGACTCGGATGCTGCAACTGTCATAAATATGAACCAGTTGCCGAGCGTCCAAATTTTGATCCACGGATGGGGATGCTGCAATAAAGGTGAAAAACGGTCTGAAGTCACTTTTTAAAGTGCTGATGTAATTTTGAACGGTCATTAATGAAGTAGGTGGTAAGCTGAGGACTATCTGTATGTCCATTGTACGGCAGCTCTTTCTTTCTGATTTTTATTCCTTTTTTTTTCATACTACAGATTATGAAGAGGAAGATGAGCAGGATGATACTGATGGTATCTATAACCTCATGGTTAGTTTGGGGTACCAGAGTGATCTGCCCTTTAAACGCTTCATTTTATTACTGCGTATTTTTTCCATTTTCCTCCCCATAAAATAGGAGCAGGTTCTACTTGGTTCTCCCTTTCCCATCAAATTAATTTTGCACAGAAGGCCTGAGAGGTAAGCTGCTTTAGAGAGCAAACAGACCCCAATGGTATCGTAGTCCAACTGTCAGAATTCTGGCAGTTACTCCCATTTGAATCATGAGTCTCTAGCTGAACTTCCAAAACATAAAGAAGATTTATTAGGAGTAAACATGCCGGCGCTGCCTGGGTGTAGCTGACTCTGAGACACATCATTCTTTGTCACCCTTGACCCTGGTTTTCCCTCACCCCCTGGGTGTATCATAATTCATATTCTCCAATGGGACACATCCATAGCCAAGACTCATCAACCATCCTCTCCAGTCCAGGTAGAATTCTGCGCAGCAGAAACTTCAGTCACCTAGAAACTATCTTTGAAAACATGTATGGAATGCAAGATTCCCACTGTTCCCCCCTCCCTTTCTGTTGGCAACTCTAAAAAGATCATAGAAATATTTTATGAGTTGACACCAACAGGACTCTCTCGATCCAAGACACAGCATCCTTTGATTGCATTCATGTAACAGGCTCAATTTGATTATACTGAACTTAATGCGTTAATTATAGACTTACACAATATATTATATAATAAACTAATCCAAGCAACTGAAGTCCCCAAACATGCTAAGCCAGCAGTCCGCAATCTTTCCAGTTTGGCAAGTCAGTGGGGGGTGGTGGAAAAGATGGTTTTGTGTGAGTGGCAGGTGTGCACAAGTGTGAACGCCTGCTGCTTGTGCAAATGGGGCTGCATGTGCACAAGTGCTCACCCGCTTCTTGTCTGGCCCAGTTCCAAATGGGCTGCGGCCCAGTAGTGACCTGCAGCTCTGGAGTTGGGGACCCCTGTACTAAGCCACAAAAATCTGACTCCTGCTAAACCAGTGATTCCTAAGCTTTCCAGTTTGGCAGAGCAGTGTGTGTGTGTGTGTGTGTGTGTGTGTGTGAGGGAGAGAGAGAGAGACGGGACCTCTGCACTAAGCCACAAAAATCTAACCTGGATTGGAATTCAAATTTAGTACACTGCAATGAATGGAGTTGCTGGGCCTTTATCCATCTATGCATGTTTACAGATCCAACTTGTCTCTTCACCTGACACTCATTTATTTTGAATTCTTACAATTATTTGCCACTGAACTCTTTACTATGCCCTATTAATTTTCAAACGATGTTGACGTGATTTCTTATTATTACACGTCAGTCCTTTGTCTTTACCCGCTGTTCCTTTTTGCCCCCTTTCGTTGGCAGTCAAGGCTGGTTCGTAACCAGATCCCCTACTTCATCTGGACCAATCGGCGAGATGTGATCGATTGTCGCTGCCTGCGCAAGGACCAGATGATGAATCACTACGCCAAGGCAGGGACCTTCACTACCAAGGTGAGCAGAGGACCATTACATAAACATCTGGACCACACAAGTAGTATGTATTTGTTAAGAGCCCTGGTGGTGCAGTGGTTAGAATGCAGTATGGCAGACTAACTCTGCCCATTGCCCAGCAGTTCGATCCTGACTGCCTCAAGGTTGACTCAGCCTTCCATTCTTTTGAGGTCAAACACTTAAACCAGTGGTGTGTTTCAAAATTGTCTACCACCGTTTCAGTGGGTGGGGCTTGGTGGGTGCATTTTGTGCATGTGCACACACTTTGCGTGTACGCGTGTGCCAAATGCGCACTTTGCGCAGGTGCAGAGGTGTTCCAACTCACCTCCTGCAAGCCTGCACTCTCTTGGTCGCTTCAGCAGCTGCCGGGCGGCTCTCTTCTGTGCCGCGCAAAGCAGCTGCGCTTTAAATTCAGAGGATAAAGGTGAGTATGGGAGCCCGGGTGGGCAGGTGGGCCCAACAGGAGAGCAGCGGAGAGAACCAATTCGGTCTTCATTGGTCATTGGTGCTACTTGGCTTGGCAGAACCGGACCGAACCAGTAGAATACCACCACTGACTTAAACCCAGATTGTTGGGGCCAATATGCTAACTCTGTTTAGAACTCGCCTTAGAACAGGGGTGTCAAATTTTTTCAAAGGCTGGATCAGCATTGTTGTCCTCTGTGGGCCAGCTGAGTGTGGGTGGGAGATGGGATGGACACCTCCTGCAGTCGTCCCTGTGCCCTGTTTTGGCTGGCAGAGTGCTACAGGAGACTGTCCAGGCCGAAAATGGGGCACGGGGGGGGGGCGCATGCATCCCCCCGTTTCCCATTTTTGCTACCAGAGGCACCTCAGGCTGATTCTTTGCTATTTAGAGGGCCTTCAGTTTGACATCCCTGGCTTAGAGAGTGTTATAAAGCACTGTGAAGCGGTATATAATTATAGGTGCTATTGCTATTGCTATATCCTCTCTCTCAGGTAGGGCTGTGTCTTAACCTGCGTAACCTGCCATGGTTTGACCAGGCTGATGCAGATACTTTTTTCCCACGGTGTTATCGTCTTGGAGCTAAAGATGAAAAACATGCTTTCATTGGTAAGAAGTATTCACAACAACTGGTCGGCAGAAATCTGTTTCGCATTGGCCAAATAATCACACTGTTGTGGTTCGGGGGCAGCCTGTGCAGACAGCAGTGGAATCGGACAGTGGGGAAGAACAGGGACCAGTCAGGGAGTCTGGAGAGGACTCTGATGAGGGTCCTGCGTCCAATGCAGGGATGGGGCCAGGACCATCTGGGAGTGGGGTGCTGCCTCTGGAGCCTTTGGAGTCTGGCAGCAATGAGGCAGAGGACCCAGGGGAGCCTGTTCCCAGTGCACGTATGCACAGAGCTGCTAGAAGGCAGCTGAAACAAAAGAGGCAACTTAGGAGTAAGGCTGGGAGGTGATTGCCCCTCCCATAAGATATAAAGGACAGGCAAAGATGACAAAACCTTTGCAGGAAGCAAAATAGTTCATTTGATTCAGATTCATTTTTAAAGCTCTTCAGTTGTTTTTTTCTAGTTCATTTGACACTTCTGTTATTGGCAGCACTTCACAGAAAAGAAAGGTGGGTGCTTATCTCAAGGGACTGTTTGAGATTCATTATCAGCTGGGAATGAAAACAATTCCCAGCATTGCAATAAAACAAGACTTTTTAAAATAAGTGTGTGCATAATTACAGTCTTAGAAGCCTTGATCAGAACACACACTGGTCAGCAGATTAATTAGAAAAATAGACAGAAACTCCTTTTGAATCCCAGGGGAAAAGGAAAAAAATATCCCGACTTACATGTGAGAGTTGTGTGTAGTTTGCCGGCTATGATTTGTGTACCACTGCTATTAAATTCTTGGGATGAAGCAAGTTTAGAAATGGAAATAACTGCTTTGCTAGGAATTACGCAGCTTTCTGCTTTTTATGGTAGAGGACTTCCAACTCACTGCAGCCAGGAGCCTCCTCAAAGTAGTGGTGAAACGATACTGGAAAAAACCGACTTTCCTGACAGCCTTGGATGAAAATCAGAATGAGTTCCTAAGTGGTCCAGGGTCTTCAGGTGGGTACAGCTAGTAGAAAATCTGGGGGAATTAAAAGAACTATAATCTCGTGCAAGGGTGGGCTTCATAAATTTCAGCAACAGGTTCTCTGCCCGGCTGCTGGCTGGGCATGGCCATGGTGGGCGTGGCCTAGTTGGCCTCCTGCACCACGGCGGCGGGTCTTCACCTTCCCTAGGCTCCAGAGGCTTTCCTCGAGCCTCTGGGATGGCGAAAACTGCCTCTCCCGGGCGCCAGAGGCTCTCCGGAGACAGGCCCATTTCCGGATTTCCAGAACTTCCGGGACGTCCATTTTCCCCCCTCCCCAAGCCTCCTATGGGCCCTGTACTTACCTCGTATCCAAAACAGGCCGCTTGGAGACTCCTGGGAGGGGCAGGGGGCAGGGCCAGCCACGGGTAGGATTTGGCGGTTCGCCGAACCAGCAAATAATGTTAGCAATGGGTCCTCCTGAACTCGGGCAAACCCGTAGCAGCCCACCCCTGATTTCGTGCCAGAGTCTATGGAAAGTCTGAAAGGCTGGACTTCATGGAGCAGGACAAATGGCGAGAAGCTCGAGGGTTTTAAATGCTTTTTGCCTTACTACTTTTCTTAATGCGTCATGATGATTACATCCTGTAGGGAAATAGCCTTTGTGATCTGGCTATTTTAAGGGCTTGAATTCTAGTTTGTGAATCAAAGCAGCACAACTGGAGTGCAGAAAGACTTCGTTTCCTATACTTGAACGCTTTGTTATCTTCCCAGAACCATTTTAGGGATTTTATCTCATTTTCCTTATTGTGAATGCCGGTAAAAATGCACTCCAGCTACTTGGATGCAATCTTCACTTGCTCAGCTCTAATTAGACCAAGGATGTAGAGGTATTATTCTGCTACTGATCTGAGAATTATTTTAAGAGGAAGTTTGGTTGTGAAATTGGGGTGTTAGAACCACACCGGGGACCTTGACGTAATCTGAGACACATTTACTTCAGATTCAGAAGATACAACCCTGGCCCTTGTGAGCTTTGTTTTCACTGGCAGAGGTACTACGGGCCAGTCCTTCAATGTTTCCAGCCCCGGGCCTTGAGTTTGACACTCCCGAGGTAGAGCAAGATGGGGAACGTATTATGATAAATCGGACCTTTTTGTACATGTAACAAAATGACATCTAGGCACTCATCAGGAGTCAACTCTGGCTTGAGATATTTAGGTACAAAACAGGCAGAGCGCGGGGAGGGGGCTTATATCCTCTACCTGTTTGCCTTTTTGCCCCTCACCCTCCCTTGGACACCAGTGCTCAGGCTGTCACCTACCCAGGATTGCTGGGTGTATAATCTCTCCCTTCTAGAAGCCAAGCATCGTGGTCGCCACAAGAAAGGGCCCAACTTCTCAGCCCAGCTGATTGAGACGGCAATACATGCTTGTGAGGAGCACTTGAGCAGCCTGAAACATCAGGACATCGACAGAGATTCTGGATCTGCCTTGCAACTTTCAAAAGGACACTGGCAGGACTTTCTGCACAGCTATTATCAGATAGCCCAGTAAGCACAAACGTTTGAACTTTGTGGGGGGCAAGGAAGCCACCAGTTTCTGCAATCAATAGACCCAGGCGTGGGATTCAGCCGGTACGGACCGGTTTGAGCAAACCGGTAGTTCCGTTGCCGAGTTGGCCCTGCCCACCTGCTCCTGCGCTAGTCTGTCCTATATTTCCTTTGTTTGAAGCCCAGCTGATAGGCACGGCAGAGTGGATTGCCACGCCTCACCTGTTTTACTCACCAGCACTGACGGTAAGGTAAGTTTTAGAGCTGTTTTCTAATGCACCACGTGCGCTCACTGAACTAGTTGTTACATCAGTTGAATCCCACACTGAATAGACCTCATTGTCAGGATTCTAGCAACCGCACTAATTAAATCATGATTCTGAAGCCAAACTTCAAAAAACATCAAAGGATTCATTAGAGGCGACATACTCGCACTGCCCTGTATGAAGCCAACTCTGCCATACATAATTTACAGTCACCTGTGACCCTGTTTTCCCCCTCCCCCCGGGTGTCTCATAAACCAGATTCTTCAATTGAGTATATTCATGGGTTGTGTGTCACCAATCACATTCTCCAATTAAGGATTTTCACGGGCTAAAACTCTGGTATTTTAGTTACAGTCTTTTAAAGATAAGAGTTGAATGTACCTTGGCTTTCAACTGCTCTTCCAGATTTCCTCCCCCGGTTAATGGGGGAGAGCCAGATTCACTTAATACTGCATGAGTCCCTTAACAACTGCTGCACTTCATTTAACAATGATGACAAAAAGGTCGTAAAATGAAGCACAATGCTCTTAACCAACTACTTCACTTAGCAATGGAAATTTTAGACTCAATGGTGGTTGTGAGCCAAGGACTTCTCCTCAATAAAAAATAAATAAAGAAATACATAGGCAGCCTTCTGACAATCAAGGGCTATAGTAGGGAAACAGTGGCCTGATGATGCCAAGGGACTATTTCCAATGGTCTTCCTGTTGAGGGAGGTGGATGAGAACTTTCAGTATGTTGACATGAACGGTGTCAACTCGTAAAATATTTCGGTGGTCTTTTTAGAGTTACCAACAGAAAGGGAGGGGGAAGCAGTGCAAGAGCTTGCATTCCATAAATGTTTTCAAAGATTGTTTCGAGGTGATTGAAGTTTCTGCTGCACAAAATTCTAACTGGAGAACATGATAGATGACTCTTGGCTAGGGATGTGTCCCATTGGAGAATATGAATTATGATAACACCCAGAGGGGTTGGGGAAAACCAGGGTCAAGGGTGACAATGAATGATGTGCCTCAGAGTTCAGCTACACCCAGGCAATGCCACATCTTTTGACTCCCATTAAATCCTTTTGGAGTTTGGCTAGAGACTCATGATTTAAATGGAGTTAAGCGTCGGAATCCTGACAGCTATCCAACTCTGAGGCACATCATTCATTGTCACCCTGGACCCTGGTTTTCCCCCCGCCCCCTGACAAACGGTTTATGACACATTTTTTGTCTCCATATGTTAGGAATTTATTTATTTATGTATTTATTAATTATTAAATTTATATGCCACCCATCTCACTAACAAACGACTGTGGGTGGCTTACACATTATGCTGTTGTTTCTTAATGGCTTGCCCTCAAATGTTGTGCAATAACACAATTTCTAGGGGCTCAGAAGCCATTTGCCACCCCTAGGCCATAGGTTCTCTCTCCCTGGCACAGGTTACGACCATAGAAGGGCATTGTGTTCAGGCTATTGAGTCAAACGTTTGTCATTGCAGTGAAGGGGCCCAGATGACGCACACAGATAGCCTCATTGAGCGCTGTGAAGATATCTTGCAACGGCTGCAAAAAGTCGTCCCTCAGTTGGACATGGAAGGGGACAGAAACATCTGGATTGTCAAACCAGGAGCTAAGTCCCGTGGCAGAGGTAAGTCTGCTGGACATGAATTAAATACCTCAAATAGCCTGAGAGATAGAATTGACAAAGCAGTTGGGTGATGCTTTAGGCTGTGCAGAGGTTTTGGCTGGATTCATACATCATATCAAACTGGTATGACTCCCCTTCAAAATTCAAACGAACAAAACAGAAAGCAGCCATTTCACAATTAAATCAAACGGAAAGAAGTCTTACAAGATAATGGCTGGCAGAAACCACAGCATAAATCTTTACTCTGTCCGGCAAACCAGTCCTGGCAATAAATCTCAAGTCTCAGAGCTTCTTGCTTTAATGTCCTCACTCAATAAGTCACTTCGTTCCTGGCAAATTTTACCAGCCCAGCTGTGTCCTTTTATACTCATTGAGGCAACCTGCTAATTTACTGACTCGCCCTCCTCCTTCGTTCCAGCTGAGTTTGCCTTCTCAACCACTTCTGTTCCTTACATTTAACCACAAATTTTCCAAGTTCTCATTTCCACTAGAAGACTCTCTCAAAACTTCCCTGTCAGCTATTCCCGGCTGTTGATCAGATAAGGAACCAGAGGAGGTCAAAGGTCCTGACAATTCTAATACATCAGGTCTGTCTTCCTTTGTCACGTCCATCTCCTCATCCTGGTTATCAGTCCAATCACTGAGCCATGCCGGCTCATATTTTTCGGCCATGTCCTCCTCACTTGAACTCATATCAGTCACAGGAGCTGAATCCAAGCCCGGAGCCACAACATCAAACCATCCCTTAATCATGGTTTGTTAGGCAAGAAACTATTGTACTAGATGAATTTGCATGAGTAAGACTAAGAAAATCATATTGTGGCTCAGTATGACATCTGGACTCAGATTCTGTATTTCCACATAATTGGTAAAGGACATTGAAAGCTGCCGGGGAACTGTTCAGTGTAATTTAACGTCAACAGACATCATTCAACCCTAATTTTGGCCTTGTCAACTTCATGGCCCTCTGGCTTCCCAAAGCTCTTCATCCAGATTATTTGTAAAAAATATGCTGCACTGGTAACAAATTGTGGGTTTGGATTTTAATCCATTATTATTGTGGTTGGTTACAGCCAGTAAGATGAATGAGGCATTCAGTAAAAGGCATGTATAAGGTATTTGAGCAAAATTTAAAAGGGCACTTCCCTTTTATCATGCTTCTAATTGTTAATTTACTTTATGATTTGTTTAGTGTTAATTTTGATTTTATGTTTTTAATTTTCTACACTTTGCTTTTGCCTTTTAAACATTTTGTTAGCTGGCTTAAGTACTCATCAGAAAACCAATCTAATGCAGTGGTTAAAGTGCTGGCCTACAAAGTAGGTGATTATAAATTCTAGCCCCACTTTAGTCATGAAAGCTAATTGGGTGACTTTGAGCTAATCCCCAGGAGATTGTGAGTTCTAATCCTGCCTTAGGTACGAAAACCAGCTGGGTGATTTTGAACCAGTCACTTTTTCTCAGCCCAACTTACCTCATAGAATTGTTGTGGGAAAATAGTAAATATGGGAAAATAGTAAATATGGGAAAATAGTAAATATGGGAAAATAGTAAATATGTAAATAAATATAGAAAGGCAGGGTATACATCAAATAAACAAAGAGCATTTTCCAATAGGCATTATGTGCATGGACCGCTTAGAGGAGATTGTGAAACTAGTGGACTGTGACCCCATGATTGTCAAGGACGGCAAATGGGTGGTACAGAAATACATCGAGACACCCCTGCTCATCTTTGGCACCAAGTTTGACTTGCGGCAATGGTTTTTGGTGACTGATTGGAATCCCCTCACCATCTGGTTCTATCGACATAGTTACATCCGTTTCTCTACACAGCCCTTTTCCTTACACAATCTGGATACGTGAGTTTGTCTTCTTGTTGACTCTATCATCTTATATTATTCCATGTGTGGATGCACACAAGAGCAAGAAGAAGCAGTGAGATTTTCTGCCTCATTAAGAACTTCGGTTTAATTTAGTCACTGTCTTAATTGGGGAGGGGGGAGATTGATGTCCCCTTAAAACCTTCAGGATTATTCATGTTAATCCAGAGTAAATATTTGGGGAAGTCTATATGAAAACATTGGAGCACTGCCTCTAGCATGGGCAGCTTCACATGGTCATATGCTTCCAGTGACTTAACAGGCAATCCTATTGTCATTAAACTAGGGTCCTTTCTATAGAAAAATTTACTGAACAGCAGCTATGAAATAGTATGTAATTAGGTTTGTCCCTTATAGAAAAGACAAGAAAAAGAAGCAGGATTGTATGGGGTGACTGGAAATGGAAAAGGAAAAAAAAGGGGAAACACAAAGATACTAAGAATGTGAAAATGAATATCAGTTCAATACAGATATGAAAAAAATCACCTGAGAAGTAGATATATATTTGAAGGAATTTTTAAAAAGAGCTGTAAATAATATATTTCATAGCAGAATGAGCAAGGAAATATTGCTTCAAAGGAGTGTTATTTTGTGGGAATCAAAAGAAGATGAAAAAAACAAGAATGAAATCTATCTATTAATTAAAGCAAAGACGTGTGTGTGTGTGTGTGTGTGTGTGTGTGTGTGTGCCCAAAAGGCTGTCTCTGCCTGTTATAGTAGATGAAGTGCTAAAAGGAAGGACTCCGGGCTTAAATCTTAGAAAACTATTCTCATTTATTATGGCAGACTATGCAGAAATACTGTAAATAATAGATCATTGACGTGACTCTGTAGAACATTGCATCCAATATCTGTTTGCTTGATTTTTCCAAATTGAACTTGTGTTATTGTTAATTTTCTTATATTTAGTACTGCTTAATACTTTTCTTAATGCCATTCCACTCTACTACAAACAGAGAGTCAATTTGGTCTAATGGTTAAAGATTACCTAGTTTAGGTAATGAAATGTCTGCAAGAAGACAACCAAGCTCAGAGAGCACCAAAGATCCTAAATAAAATATAATAATTACGAACTTCAAATCACAATTATCATATGATAAATACCAGTAGGAAAGATTAGTAAAATGAGGTATTTTTATGACTTTTCTAAAAAAACAGAGGAAGTGAGGACTGATTCCAGTTCCAAAAAAAGTATGTTCTATAATTTCAGATCGAGACAGGAAAAGGACCTGTCCTATGTGCCCAATAAGGAGTTTCTATAGGCTGCGCGTTGTTGACATATCCTGTGTTAAAATCCTTTGCATATGATCTGGTCCCAGTTATTGATCCCTTCTTCTTCTTCACCCCAGTTCCATCCACCTGTGCAATAACTCCATCCAGAAACATTATGAGAATTCCCTGAACCGCCATTCTGAGCTTCCCTCAGACAACATGTGGTCCTCTGATCAATTCCAGATCCACCTGCGGAAAATGGGGGCGCCCGAGGCCTGGTCCAAGGTGATTGTGCCTGGTATGAAGGCGGCCATCATTCATGCCATACAGACCTCTCAGGACCTCGTGGAGTTCCGCAAAAACAGCTTTGAGCTTTATGGGGCAGACTTTCTCTTTGGAGAAAACTACCAGCCGTGGCTGATTGAGATCAATGCGAGTCCCACCATGGCAGCTTCTACGTCTATCACCACTCAGCTGTGTGCCAGTGTGCAGGAGGATACCTTACGAGTGGTAATTGACCGCAAATACGATCGCAATTGCAACACAGGAAACTTTGAGCTCCTCTATAAACAGGTGAGCGTTCCTGTCTGAATCCAATTCCGTGGAATGACTGCCTCATGTTTTCCGGGTTGATTCTCTTTCTTTCGGATCTACCTAATTTGGGGTTCTACCTGTGCAACTCAGAGTACAAAGTAGTCCTTGACTTACAAGCACAATTGAACCTCAATTGTTTTTGTTGCTAAGCAAGACAGTTGTTAAGTAAATTTTGCCCTTTTTACAAGCTTTCTTACCATGGTTGTTAAGGGAATCATGGTAATGATATGGTGTAATATGGTGGTTAATTAGTAATATGGGGTTTAAATGGATTTGGCTTACCCATTGACTTTTGGTTGCAAAAGCTGATCACATGACACTGGAACTTCTGGGAGGGTCGTTTTTTGCCTTCCCAAAGGTCTAGAGGCTTCTCTCGGGCCTCGGGAGGGTGAAAATGGCCTCACCCGAGCTCTAGAGGCCCTCCGGAAGCCGGAAACAGGCCTGTTTTGCGACTTCTGATTCTTCCAGGGAGAGAGGCATTTTTCATCTTTCCAAGGGTCCAGAGGCTTCCCTCGGCCTCTGGGAGGGCAAAAATGGTCTCCCCTGGACTCTGGAAGCTTTCCGGAAGCCGGAAACAGGCCCGTTTCTGGACTTCCGGAAGGCCCATTTTCTCCCCTCCCAGAGCCTCCACATGGACCCTGCACTTATACCTGCATCAAAAATGGGTCACATGAAGACCAGGATGGGCAGGGCCAGCCGGTCGGTTCAAATACTGGTTCGGTGAACCAGGTGCAAATTTAACATCTGGTTCACCTGAACCGGTCTGAACCGGTAGAACTCCACCCCTGGCTGGGACGTCTGTAGGGGTGCTCAATGCTGGGGGTAACTGATAGAAGCCTCCACCCCGTGCTGTCTGCCCCCTTGGTCTTTAGTTCTTTAGTTCTAATTTAAGTCTTATTAATGTTAACTTTTTATATTTTTCCGGGTACCATTTTGTCAACCACTCAGAGTTGCTTTATTGGTGAGATGTGCGACGTATCAAAATAATAATTAATAAATACATTTCCGTGCAACTTCAGTGGCTTAATCAGTTGAGCCTTTTCCCCCTTCATTTCTTTAGCCAACAAAGCCCAAGGAATAGGCAGGGAAATCCACACTGGTATAATTGTAGCACATGAGTCTAGATATTTTCCCTGCTTACATTCTCTGTGTGTGTGTGTATGTTTTGTTTTTGTTTCCTGAGTTGGAAATAAATTGTATCTATGGCCCATTCTGACGCCATCTCAGTTGGCATCTAGATCTCAAATATGAGTCAAAAAAGAGCCCACCAGTAGAAATTGCATCTTATGTTTCTTTATTTCAATAGCGCTATAGAGCTCTCCTGCAGGGCATTAAATAATGACTTCATTGCTTAGCAACCAAAACTCCGGTTACAAGTCAAGGACACCTGTATCTACATAACATTAGTGATGGCAGTAGCACTTAGATTTATATACTGCTTCACGGTGCTTTACAGCCTTCTCTAAGCAGTTTACAGAATCAGCATGTTGCCCCGCAACCATCGGGGTCCTCATTTTACCGACCTCGAAGGATGGAAGGCCGAGTCAACCTTGAGCCGGTGAGAATCAAACTGCTGGCAGTCGGCAGAGTTAGCCTGCAATGTTGCATTCTAACCACTGTGCTACCACGGCTCTAGTGAAGTGCTGCACCCTGCCTCATTCAGTTGTGGTGTGGTAATCAGCTATATTTCCTGACTTATCATTTGCACCAGACTAAATAGTTGGTCAGATGTTTTCTCCTGCGCTTGCTTTGCCCTTGGCAGAAATTCATAGATTCCTTTTGGCCCACCCGCATCATTCCTCTTCTTCTCACGACAGGCTGCCGTGGAGATTCCCCAGTACATTGGCATTAGCCTTTTGGTAGAAGGATGCACAGTGAAGAAGCCTCAACCTCCACCCCAAAGAAGCCCCCCGCCAGCCACTGACACCAAGAATGGCTGCCCTGCTCCACAGCCGCAAAGAGTTCCTAAACCGATTCACCGGCGCAATAACCAAAGTCTCCCTCGGGCACCTACCCCATGCTGGACAGCAGCAAACAACAAGACCGCAGAGCCAGGAGCTCCTGGGAAGGAGAACAAAGTCAAAGAGAAACCCACCCCTAGCAAAGTCGCTCCTTCAGGCTCGGTGAGGTTTAAGCTGCCCAACAAGCTCAAAGCAGACCCCCGTAACCGAAGAGTGCTGATGGCACACAGTATGGCTACGACGACGGTCGTGTCGGAAGATAAAGTGTCACAGCCAACTCAGCTCTGTGCCAAATCGAGCTCTCAAGAATTGACTGCTAACCCCCAGGAACCTACTGTCAATCATGCCAAGCTCACCAGTATGGTAGGTAGGAAGCCGGGCCTGAGGCTACATCTGCAGGAAATCCATACTGTCTCCGGTGAGCTGCCTCTTTCTCATGCTCCCTTTTCTTCCTCCTATCCGGTGAGGCCCAAAGTGCAAGCCCGTTTGCAATGCTTAGGACACTCCTTCCTACATAACATACCCCTGCCCTCCACGCCTTCGTCCCCCAGGGGGGTGGATTTAGTTTCCACTGTGGAATTCAGTGCCATTAGAGCGTCTATGATCAAAAGGCGACTGTCCAAGAGAGCCAGAAACTATCCAGGACCCAAGAGCAACCCTCCCCTCAGGTTGATTGCTGTAGGCAAAAATCAAGCTATAGGGCCCAAGGAACACTTCTTTGTGCCTACGCAAACAGGAAATCATGTCGTTGGGAGTTGAACTCTCCTCCTTCCCAATAAAGTATTTTTTTTAAAAAAACAACAACTGGCCAGGATGTGTAATAGCAGGGTGAGTTCTAGGCCAGGGTGACTGAACAGCTGTTAGGATGATCATCTTCGGCAGCTGTGTGAAGAGAGGAAATAAGTAACGCTTAGGCTGGGAGTCAGAAAGACATGAGAAAACCAGGGGCTACATCAAGAGTAGAGAACGATGGCCCCTTTCTTTACAACTTGTGGACTTCAACTCCCAGAATTCATGAGCCAGCAGGAATTCTGGGAGTTGAAGTCCACAAGTCATAAAGGGGCCATCGTTCCCACCTCTAGACTACATGGTAGCTTGGGAAAAAAACCCAGGGTCGCATAGGTTTTCATAGGTGAAGAACTGAGAAAAGCAGAGTATAAATGTTGCCATAAATAAAATAAAAATATAAATGTAAGCAGGGATGGTTCTAGAATCTAATGCAAATCAGAAAACAGTTGTGATACACTTGACTAAATATGCTCAATGCCTGAAAGAAAGAAAAAAGTTAGCCAGCATGTTGAATTCAGACAGACAGGGCTAAGCAGGTTATAATTAGCATGCGTGTACTGTAATCACTCTTGGCCTCAGAGTACTGTTTAAGCCCAAAAGGAAGGTGACTTCTGAGGAAAATGGGTAAGAATTATGCCAGTAAGAATGGGCATTCTTGAGGTTTTTAAAATCTCCAGTGTAATGCTAGGACATGTAAACAGGTGCATTGAATAAGAGTGCTATAAAAGGGTACAAATAGGATTTGGTCAGAGAGACAATATTTTTATACTGCTGGTCTTTTAGGTGATGGGAAAAAAATCACCTAAAATAGTTTTTTAAATCACTCAGATTGATCTTGCAATTGATATATCAAAATAGACCCAGAAATAGATAAGGGAGCCCTTTCTAAAAGATATAAGGTAGCTAAGAAGCATCTTCTATCTTTGTTTAAAAAAAAATATGGCACATTGGAAAACTAGCTCTTGGAAGACTAGAACTTTTTTCAGAAATGATCCTATTATGTTTTTAGAATAATTCTAACATTTTAATGGTTGACTAAAAACTCCCTTCAACCAAATTGCAGAAAGCAAGTGAAATCTTCAATTTCCATCACATTTCCCCGCTCCCAAAACAGGACAAAAATTTAGCTTGGCTTCATTGCACTTAGCATTTTTTAGTGTTGTGAATCTGCCAGTGGCAAAATGTCCCAATCCATTCTTTTTAAAATCCCCTTTATTATCCAGAACTCCTCATACATTGCAGCACATTGCTTCTAACACTGACACAGAAAGTTTTGGTCTTTTAAAATCTTTTGTAAAATTATAAAAATATAAAGGGAAATGTGTGTATAGAATGATTACATGCTTTGCCTCTCTGGAGCCAGCTTGATGTATCATGTTCCTCTTGGTATATTCATCCATAAATCAAAAAGCAGGGTGGCATAAATTGGTTGGCATGATGAGAACCGTATTTGGCCTTTAAGTGATGTGTTTGGGGACACACTGCAAAAGGTAAGCAAAGGCAAAACAAAAACTGAATTTCATGAATGTGGTGCTTTGGATTTCATTCAAAAAGGTACTTTAAAATATGTAGGTCACTAAATATAACAGCTGTCTACAATTCTTTAGAGGCGCCTTTTGGAATTAAATTCAAAGTATTGTACAGACTTATTAAATACAGCTAGTATGATTGTTCCCAAAGGGACATGGTGGCTCAGTGGCTAAGATGCTGAGCTTGTCGATTAGAAAGGTTGGCAGTTCGGTGGTTTGAATCCCTAGTGTTGTGTAATGGAGTGAGCTCCCATTACTTGTCCCAGCTTCTGCCAACCTAGCAGTTCGAAAGCATGTAAAAATGCAAGTAGAAAAATAGGGACCACTTTGGTGGGAAGGTAGTAGTGTTCTGTGCGCCTTTGGCGTTTAGTCATGCTGGTCACATGACCACGGAGAGGTCTTCGGACAGCGTCTTCGGCTTTGTAACGGAGATGAGCACTACCCCCTAGAGCTGGAAACAACTAGCACATATGTGTGAGGGAACCTTTACCTTTATGATTGTTCCCACACATTTAAGAGTGCCACATTGGTATCTCGTAAACTAAAATAGTTCAGCAGCGAGTTTTTAAAGAGTTCTGCTTAAAGATATTGAGAGGTGAAAATTTGAGGCAAGAACTTCAAAGAAAAACAAACCAATGAGAAATGAGCTTGTTCAAGAGCCCCAAAATATTGGCTTAAAATATTATTAGGGGAAGCAGAGAAGGAGCAGAGCTGAGAGTGGTTCTTATTTACAGGGCCTGGCAATTTTGTAGGCAGAGTGATTGTAAAGTAAATTGTCATGTGACCATGTCGACATGATGTCATTTTGGGCTCCGGTTGTTAAACAAATTACCTATGGTTGTTAAATGCAATATCACGTGACTGTGACTTGTGACTTCCTGCCAGTTTCCCCCTTAACTTTGTCAGAATCTGGCTGTGAAGGTCGCAAATAAGCAATCATGTGAGTGTGGATTTCTGTGAACATCATTTGTGTATGCTCGTTGCCAAGCACCTGAATCACAATCATGTGAATGTGGGAATCACTGCAACAGTCACAAATTAGCAGACTGGTCATAAATCTCTTTTTTCAGCACTGTCTTAACTTTGAAAGGTCACTGAACAGGTATTCGGTAAGCAAGGAGTACTTGTATTTTGTTGTCCCAATAATGTGTACAGGGATCCTGTAAACTAAATCTCTAGCAGCCACTATGTGGGAAATCCCCAAGCTGAAATGACAGCTTTGGTTGTTGGCAAGGACTATCCATTCTTTATAGAAATCTGATCTACTATCTCTGTGCATTTTGTGACTGATATTATTGCGTTCTACAGAAGTTTCCGATCCAATCCTCATTTTGAGTGGGAGCCAAAGTGCATTTGTGTTGGCTGAGCCGTCTGACAGCTAACTATAAAAGGGAGCTGTCAGACGGTATCAGCTGTTGCCCGTCAGCTGGCCATTCTGTTAGTTAGTGGCTGCCGCGGGTGTCTCTGTGAATTTCATGACTGATATCAGACGCTATCCAGTTTGTATTCTCAAGCCATTATGCAGAACCATCTCTGAGATACAGTGATAGAAATATTGCAGTTGAGTTTCACATTCTGAAGCAGAAAAGGCCTCTCCCCAACACCTTCTCACAATTATATCACTGGAGTGGTCATAGAAGGAATTGCAATACAAGTTTTGTTCATCCACATCTCCTTTCCTAGACAACGCAGCAAAAGCATCCCTCAGTCAGCCCATAAAAACCCAAGAGAATCTTCCTCCCCTTCTTTTTCTCTAGATTTCCTTCTCCTCCATTTTGTAAAGTGCTGCTCCCTTTTTTCCATAGTTCACATAACATTTACTATGCTCAAGATATTTTTAGCCTGCTATTTGAAGAGTTCCTGCCCTTAAGGAGAATTTGTGATTTGTGACTAGTGTGTAGTTCTGGCATGCCTTGTCTTTTGTGGGCCCCTTTGGCTCGTGTGAACAGGGCGCAGTGGCTCAGTAGAGGCTGAGCTTGTCAGCTGGACAGCTTGGGTTTGAGACCTGCCTACCTAGCAGTTTGAAAGCATGCACATGTGAGTAGATAAATAGGTACCACTTTAGCAATAAGGTGACAGTGTGTTGTGCACCTCAGCATATAATCATGTTGGCCACATGTCCATGGAAGTGTCTTCCAACACTCCTGGATCCCTCAGCTAAGAAACGGAGATGAGCACTGCCCCCTAGAGTCAGGCAGGACTGAAAGAGGAAACCTTTACTTTTTTGGCCCATGTATACTTCTCCCAGAATTATCCTTTTACCCCCAAGAACTGCATCCCTGTCAGATTCCAAAATCCAAGAAAGAGATGTGGAATTACTTCCGAGCAGTTTCCTTTATCGTTCCTCCCCTATAGACAGAATCTTGCCAAGCCATTTGCAGCACAGAATATATACAGAATATATATACAGAATATAGAGAACTATCTAAGCTGTATTGACTCTTGGGAATGCAGCCCCTCCCTCTTGGGAATCCAGACTACATCCACCACAATCCCCAATTGTTGCCCTCCGACTATGTGGAGATACGATGCCCAGTATTCTTAAGAATAGCCACTTCTGGACAAAACCAGGTTGGGGATGGTATCTAGAAATTTGTCTTGATGGTTTTCTAGTAAGTATGACTTAAACCATAATTAGTTTGGGAAGGTAGCTTAATACTGTCTACTGCCAACCTTCAGTTGACTCAGGCAATTTCTAGATAATTTCTAAGTCCACTCTGTAGTTTTGGGTGGTTGTTTTATTTTCTTTGACTGAACAGCTGCATTGAAAGGATGTTTCACTGTTTAGAGCCGTCCAGGTACTCGCCAGTAAGCCCATGTGCTGTATTATTGGTTCCTCTCCAGGCCTGGCTGTTTCCCGCAGGCTCCCCTGCCTCTTCTGCAGAGATGGAAAGGCTGTGGCAAATTTGCAAAGGCTGAGTTACTGTTCCAGAGCTGGGCCTTTACTTCCTGCAGCTCCCAAATTCTTCTACAGCAAAGCAGTCACCACTTGCCCGGCTCAGGTATATTATGAATCTTTTAAGTGCTCATAGAAGAGCGCATTCCACTTGCCTAGGAAGATTTCCTGGTTAATCCTGCATGTCAAACAATGATGGCCTCTCTGTGGTTCCTCCCGCATCCCTGCCTATCAAGAGAATGGCCCAAACCTATTTACGGCTACAGCCTCTTGCAAAGATGTCACCCCACCCACCCCTCACCCCCAATGGACCTGTTTCCTTCTCCCCATCCCGTAACCATTCGTCCTTTCTCCACCCATGTGCCTAGGATCAGCAGCAGCTGCCACCTCTTGTACCTGCTTTTGACAACCAGATGTCTGTCTTGCCTCCTGTGGGGGGGAAAGATTCTGAATCCGCATTGACTAATTCTACCCGAGCAGCTGACTCTGTGTCTTCATTCTGATAAAACAGGGAGGAGTTGCTCCATGTGAATTGCCCTTAGGAATTCACCTTGCTTGGCCAAGCCAATTTTTTTTTGTTTTTCTGTTTTTAGTGGTTAACATTTTTTTTCGAATTGGTGCTGGGAATCTGAAAAAAAATAATAATAAGTGTCATTCAGAAAGGGGAATTCAATTCCTGCTGTGGCTCTCTTCGGGAGCTTTTTTTTTTTTTCCTGTGATTGGAGGATGTTCTGAAGTTCTCGCTCACTTGTCCTGGAAAATAAGTGGGTTTTTTTGTGTTCCTCTTTGACACAAAAGAAGGGAAATGACTGAAAACCGTGGGAAATGATTATGGGGAATAATAATAAGACTGAATTCGTCAAAAGCAAAGAAACCTCCGGGCCAATGAAGCAAAGAAGAGGGGAAAACAGCATTCGAGATTCAGCTACAGGCTGTGCTTGCAACAGAGAAGCTAACTCAGAAAATAATCCTTCATTCTTCTCAAAAACGGTTTCTAACATTATTTTAATGAAAAGTTTGTGCAGTTTTATAGCAGTGGTGGTGGGTTTGGTGCTTCTAAGTGCTGTATTGGGAGGAGACAAAAATTATTTTGAACATCCTGCTCCAACAGTGTGCATATTTCACAATAATTCTTTGGTACCACCCAACTGCTCATATGTGCCTATGTATGTGTGTGTGTGTGGGGGGGGCAGTCAATCCCCCATCTTGCTAAAATACATCTTTCTAAATGTTCTTTCCACGGCCCTGCTTTTCCTCACCCTCCCCTTTTGCACAAGCCTGTGTTTTCCTGCTCTACTCATTATTCACCTTCTATTTTACTTCTTTTTTCCAATCCACTGGACACAAACATAGTTCAGCCATTTGATTCCTCTACAACAATCTGATATTCAGTAAGAAAAATGGGCATCTGCAGGGAAGGCCAGCGAAGAATGGGAAACAATTGGAAACCCATGCTGGCTGTGGTATTTTGGGAGTTGAAGCCCATACATCTTCAAGCCAGCGAGGTTGAGGAACGTTGCTTTAGAGGGATGACGTTGGCAGTATATGTCCTGAAAAATCATCTACAAGACTTAAAAAGGGGGAAGGATGGTTTTCCATCTCCAGTGGTCCCTGTGCCTGCCTTAACTGTGCCCAAGAGTACAACCTGCCTCAATTTGGTTACTTCTGATTGGCAAGGCTGTGAGAGGTTTCTGTGGTGATGCCGAAAAGATGATAGAGTATGTGGGGACATGCCTACAGCACTTGTCTATGACTCAAGAAAGTAGCCGTGCCCGTTTCCAGAATATTGGGGAAAGACATGGCTGCTTTAGTGAGTTGTAGCCAAGTGCAGTGGATGCATTTGTAACATTGTACAACCTACTGATTGATCCTGGTTGGACATGCCATTTGGCCACAGCAGTACATTACCTTGAATTCTGTTTTTGGGTATTATAATCTAGGATGGAAAGTTTGGAACTGGCCTGGATTGCTTCAGTTTGTCATTCAGGTGACAGTGCAAGCAATTGGCGTGTTCTTAAACGTTTAGCTGCCAAAAGACCTTGAGATCTGAGATGACCCATAGATTTGGGTATGCTAAAAATGTTTCAATAACCACTTTATTATAAATAAGCACGCTTTTTACTAGGTGTCCCATAGTTTCAGTTCATGATATGCTCCCACAAACAGAAATGCTCCACTAAAGAGAAAAAAACTGGCCCACCAAAAATGACTGGACTATAAATACCAATTTTCCATCGTTCATACTGACTGGCAATGAGATCAGAGTACAACAGCACCTGACATTCCTCACTTCTGTTCTTCCTGTTACCTTCCATATTTTGAGGCACAATCTAGGTTAATTCTTATTCTAGAAAGCTCTAAATCAATAATGAATCTCCACGCTCTCCATGAAACTGTATGTTCCTGTGCCACAGCCTATTCTTTTCCTTGATGTTTCCTCCATCTATTTCTCCTTCAAAATTATTCCAACGTCACTAGGAGATTCTAAAATGGTTCTCACTCGCCTTTCTAAATACTTCAGAGCTTTCTCAGGATCTTCTCCAGAGAGCGATGTCCTTAACAGCAATTCAAACTCATTACTTTGGGGACTTTTTCCTATCTTCATATTATTGTATTTAGTCATCATCAAAATTATAGTAAACGTCAATTTTTTTCTGTTTACACTGGATATTTGAGAATGGAAGAAAAATAATTACCAGTTTGCTTTCTTTTAAGCCACTAGCTAATTTTGATTTTTGCTGGTGGATGTATTATTTGACTGACTAGCTTTGGAGGTCTCATTTCCTATTAGAATTTGGTTAATAGGACCTTTGGACTGATGTCTTCAGCAAATAAGTAATCAAAGTATAATATGGTTAATTTTGATTTAGTTTATGCAATGCATGTAAAGATGGAATGTTGAGGTTTTTTCCTCTTTGGTTTTTTTGGGAGTAATTCATAATCTTTACTAGCCACAGCATATTCAGCCCCTTAAAAATATACCTTTTATTGCTTTTGCATGATGACTCAGAGTGGAGGTAAGGCCATAATCTACTCTGCCGTCTTGGAGTATGACTATAACTGTATTTGTACTGGGTCTTCCAAGGCCTTTCCCAGAGATTAAATTCATCTCTTGAGTGAAAGAAACCAATTGATTGTAATGGAGTACACATTTTGTATTCAAAAAATTCCAGAACCCACAAAATGTCCTTAGATGGGACTTGTATAGTCTTCTGCTTGTGATCTTGGTGAGATATTATCAGCCACAATGTTTAATCATGGCTTTGGTGATTCCTAAGCTTAGGTTTCCATGCATTATAGGACTGAATCTCTCATCAATTTGAGATCCAGGGTTAGAAATCACTAAATCAGATGGACTTATTTATTCTGACACAAGACTGCTTCTTAAACGAGTTTGAAGTTCCCACCTATTCTAGCATGCCATTTCCATAAAAATATATTCCAAATATATTCTATATATTTCCTACTAGCCCTGGCACCATACATAAAAGGAGCCAGTGTCATACAGTGGGTAATTCCTCTCTCCCCCAACTCTGCTAAATCTCAGATTTCCATTAATATGCATAATATGTTTTTCTTAAAATGGGAAAGAATGCAATAGGATACCAAAAGTTTTATATATTTATAAATTTTATTACAATCCATAAAGTATGTATTTTAGGTAGTAAGTATATCTTCCTTATTTTACTATTAACATATTTACACTGAGGTCTTGTAACAGCATGGTTTGTAAATTATTTGTAAAACAATAAATTTTACTTTTGTAATCCATTAGTCTAATCCTTGGAGAACTGTTTTAATATTTAAAGCAAACAAGTCAAAACCATTTTCAGGGCTATCAAAAAGAAGAAAATTGGATAATCATGTATATAAAGTAACAGAAGCTGAAACAAGCATTAATAATAATGTTTTCCCCATTAGCAGTCCTTACTCCATGTGAGATAGAGCTATTTATGTTCTCCACATAGAAATTTCCTTAGAACAGTAATCTTTTAACCCTAGCAAGTTTAAGATGTGTGTGGACTTTGATTCCCAGAATTCTAGGAATTGAAGTCCACACATCTTAAAAGTTGCTAAGGTTGGGGAACACTGCCTTAGAACACAAGTAACTTTTAAATGTCTATCATTCTTTACAGAACTACTCTTACAACTAACAGAACCGCTTTCTCAAACACCTACATTTATGCAAAATAAGAGATGGGGAAGCTGTGTTCTTCTGGATGCTACTACTGGATTCCAACATTAAGCCAACACATTTAAGACATAGACATTATATATATATTCTAATTCATAATTTAAGCCACTTTCTGCAGTCGCCAAAACATTACCATACATGCTCATGTATAAGCCATACTGCAGATAAACTGACCCTTAAAATTTCTGTATGTTTTAATGTTTCACAATTGGTTTATCTGCATGTGATGTATTTTATGATGCTTCGGTTAAAAATTCAAGGATTGACTTATCTGCAAGTGGGCTTCTACATTGGTATAGATGAGATATAAGGGTACTTTAAAAATAACATTGCCACATATACTTTCAGAACCCAACCAAATTTTGGAGCTTAATTTTGGCTCCCCAAATTCGTGGTTTATCCATGAGTCTCTACGGGATTCTAAGATCAAGTATTTTAGATCTTCAGCCTAACAAAAGTTGCATATCATTGATCTACACTTTTTCCAGATGTTGCAAATGCTATGTACAAGGATAAATTCCACTTCCTCTTTATCCTCTCTTGTCCATATAATATAGTTGCATCAGGCCTAAGACCACATATAATTTGCTGCTTCTTTCCCATTTCTGAACACAACTTGTATTCCTTGTTGTAGCAGGGAGAATGTGCAGAACTTGGTGACTGGAATAAGCTGTGTACAGATATGGGCAAAGCTTGTGAAAAATATCTAGGTACTGGCTATATCTCACTTTAAAAGTCTTCCCACCTACTAGTAGCCAAAGATTCCAATTGTTTCTGCAGAGGAAAGCTTTTGTAAAGGAAGATAAACCTCTGGCCCTGATAACAGTCTCTGTCCAAAGTCCATATAGGAGCCAAGTGATTTCCATATTAATCATGCTTCTCCCTTACAAAACAGGGAGAGAAAACTTTCATGTTAGCAGAAGATAAACTTTCAAATCACAAACGGCCATTCACACAGAACAATAATGAAAAAGAACCAGCTGCAAGGGATAGGCACATGTTTGAATATGTCGACTTATTTTCAACTTACGAAAACTGCAAAACTTAAATGCCTGTGTCCAGAAATGATAAAAGAGGTGAAAAGATGAGGAAGATCAGATGAAGCGCCTGCTGTTTATCATTAGTTGAAATTTAATAATTAAAAGCCTTGGAAAAAAATAAACTCTGCTTTATTGCTCTCGCTCTATCTCTTAATTAATATTTACCTTTTTTGTTTGATATCTCATCCAAGCGACATCAACAGAACCCATGCTAGTCATCAAGACAACTTTGAAATAATTTGTATCCTGAAAACTAATTAAAATGTTTTATAAAATGCTGACATCTTGTATAACTAGGCTATTTTCAATTTTATTATTTTTAATCCACCAATACAGTACAATAGCAGCTGAAAAAATTCCTGTTCCCTGATTTAAATCACTTTGAGAATATTTAAGAGTGGATTAGATAACTTTTTGACATGAAAACTCTGAGCTCCATGCAATTGACAACAAGACATAAATATTTTCCTCTGGAATCAGCAACAACCGCCTACTGTACTGTACGTCAAAGAAGTAATTGATTGGCAAAATCGTTCTGCAAATTCAGAGCTCTCCTTGGTATTTTTCAATATGGTAGCTAATTTGATAACTAAAAACAGTTGGAAAAAAACATTCCCCTAATTTTTCTCTGCCTGGATGTTCAGCTCCTTCCTATCCACCCAGGGGGCATCAGTCCCAAGTCAACATATAATTTGTTCAGTGGTGGGCTGCAATTTTTTTAACAACAAGTTCTCTGCCTGGGTAGGCCTGGCTGATTATTCATGTGACTGGGTAGGTAATGTCACTCATCACACGCAGCACCGCCTCCCAGGCACCCCTTGCAAAGGAAGAGGTAAGGTTCAATTGGTTGGGGCTAATCCCACCATTGGCTGGCTCCACCCCTGCCCATTTTCCAGCCTGTTTTGGAGCAGTTTTCAGGCCATTTTCCAGGCCAAAAACGGCTCAAACAAGGCCTGAAAATGGTCCAAAAACCAGGCCGTTTTTCAGGCCTTTGGGGGGCTGAAAATGGCCCAGAAAAAGGCCCCCAAACCAGGCTGAAAAACGGGCAGGGGTGGGAGCCAGCCAGTGGTGGGGTTTACCAAACTGTGTGTGATCTTAACTACCAGTCCGCGAGAACCGGTGCGAACCGGCAGCAGTCCACCTCTGAATTTGCTGCTTATTGCTTCTTAATATTAAGAAAACATTAAGTACATTTACCTTCACATAATATATTATCTAGATATTAAGAATGCATAAATCCTAATAATAATAATAATAGGATCTGGGTTCCCGTGACACTACCACACTTTAGGCATAAAGATGGCTAAAAAAAAATCAATTCCATGGGTATAGGAGCACCTTTAAAAAACAACAACCAACCAATCAGAAATGCCCACCTTAAAATATGTTCTGTAGCCAAATTATACCAGCTAGTTACAAAATAGGTTTTTACTTAGAAATTTCCTTCTTATCACACTTTCTGATAAGAATGTTTTCATGGCCATTTGTATGCCACCTATTCAAGCAATTCTGGGGGAATACGATATATAATCTGAGCCTCTTTCCAGAAGGAGCAGAAGCTTTCTTCCACGACGACAGGACTTTTTCCTTGTGTGGGGCCAGATTTTAATAGTGGCTGCATCTGCTTGACTGGGCTGCCAGCAAAGAATGAATCCAGATCAGCGCTTTGCAGACTTCTTTCACGGCTTGCTGCTCATAGGGGGCAGGTTAAGTCCGAGGTGACGAAGAGTCTGGAGGAAAAAAGGAGGGGGAGGGGCCACCAATAGAGTGCGAGAAGAACAGCAACCATCAGGGAGGAGAAGCTGGTGGAGGTGGAGATGAAGCTGCAAGCGGAACATCACTTGTTGCCGTAACCGGAGCTTTTGCATCAAATGTTCCTCCAGAACCTATCAAGAGGTTGGGAAAGGAAGAGAAGGAATGTTATTATAAATAATTCCTAGGTCAACCTACTTACAAGCATTATGTCAGGATTCTGGCAGTTAGCCCAATCGTGAGTCTCGAGCCAAACTTCCAAAACTTCAAAAGGATTTATTGGGAGTTAACATGTCCGGCACTGCCGACTCTGAGGCACGTAATTCATTGTCACCCTTGGCCTTGGTTTTCTCCCTCACCCTCTACGTGTATCGTAATTCATATTCTCCAATGGGACACATCCATAGCCAAGAGCCATCAATCATGTTCTCCAGTTAGATATTTGCACGGCAGAAACTTCGTTCACCAAGTTACTATCTTTGAAAAACGATTTATGGATTGCACTTTCTGTTTGCAAGCTGCCGTGCTGCTCCCCCCTCCCTTTCTGTTGGCAACTCTAAAAAGATCATTGAAATATTTTATGAGTTGTCACATTATTTTACAGGTGGTCCTTGACTTGTGATCATAACTGAATTATGGTCGTAAGTCACCGCCATTATTAAGTGGACTATCATGTGAGTGGACCTGTTTTTTTTACAATGGTTGTTAAGTGAATATATTTTACCCAATGGGTGTTTTTTTGGATCAGAAAACAGAAGTAAAATGCTGCAAACCAATTTAAAAAATGTCAAAAATTGTGTCCCGAAAAGGGCTTTTTCAAAAGGCAACTGGACTTTGTTTTTCCCTTGAAGATGTTTTGCTTCTCATCCAAGAAGCTTCTTCAGCTTCTGACTGAAAAAGTTCAGTTGCCTTTTGAAAAAGCACCTTTGGGACAACCGTGACCTGGATGACTGAGAATCTCCAGATGTCAAAAACTGTGGTTTTGTGACTGCGGGTGCTGTGAAGAGCCATTAAGTAAGCTGGTTGCCAAGCAACCAAAATGCACGACAGTGCCTGGAATGTCCCACAGTCCTGTGACACTGTTTCATGATAGTTTTGTCAAAAACCAAGGCTTACGTGTGGCTTTCGTCAAAACTGCAAACCATTGGTTCGCTTAAAGAGCTTGTATTCACTTAACAATCATGTTGATTCGCTTAACAACCACTACAAAAATTCATAAAATTGGCTCAATCTCATGACTCCCCCTTTTTATGACTGTCACATCATACTACTCTAAGGGGCACAGGCTCCATTACAGTTGAATGTCGAGGACTATCTGCATGGAACGTCTCTACCAGAGGTGGTATTCAGCAAGTTATGACCAGTTCTGGAGAACTGGGAGTGGAAATTTTGAGTAGTTCGGAGAACTGGCAAATACCACCTCTGACTGGAGAGTTTACAGTATCCTTCCCCCGCCATGCCCACCAAGCCACGCCCACAGAAGCGGTAGTTAAAAAATTTGAATCCCACCACTGGTCTCTACATTTCTCAGACTCCAGGATCAGCTTCTACCAACCTGCGTCCGAGGCGGAGTCGTCTCAGCAGGCATGAGAAAAGGTTCTCCAAGAACTGTTCCCACCCGAGAAGAATACACATGATCTCCTAGCACAGGGCTCAGGATCTGGGTCAGGTGTACCTGCAGCTGGTTCCGGAAAGCTGCAACAGAGAACACAAGAGAAGAAGAATGACACCTAGAGCTGGCTATCCCCTCTAAGAAACATCAGCTCCAGCTCCAATGGTTTGGCATGAGCTGCTAAGCTTTTCCATTTATTTTATTTGTTTGTCAAACATGTACAAGATAACAAATGTAGGTATGAACATAAAGATGACCAAAGGAAGTAAATACAGATAAATGGGGACAGTAAGACAGGGACGGTAGGCACGCTGGTGCTCTTATGCATGCCCCCTTTAAGGACCTCTTAGGAATGGGGTGAAATCAGAGGTGGTCTTCAGCAGGTTCTGAGCAGTTCTGAAGAACCTGTAGCGGAAATTTTGAGTAGTTCGGAGAACTGGCAAATCCCACCTCTGACTGGCCCCGCCCCCATCTATTCTCTGCCTCCCGAGTCCCAGCTGATTGGCTGGGTCTTCTTTTGTTGCCCTGCACAGGAGAACGGAGCTGGAAAGCAGGTTAGTGGGGTGGGGAGGGAATGGGGATTTTGCAGTATCCTTCCCCTGCCATGCCCGCCACACCACACCCAGAGAACCGGTAGTAAAAAATTTTGACTCCCACCACTGGGTGAGGTCCACGGTAGACAGTTTGAGATTGAAGCTGTGAGGGTTTGAGGCTGTAACAAAAACTTTATAAGAGAGTCTATACACGACATTCAAAAATAAGATTAAATAAAAACAATAATGCTTTCTCACTCTCTCCCAATCCTCTGCCCCAAAATATGATCTACACCGGAAGAAAAGAGGACTTGAAAGGCCAAAGTTTAAGTACATATTTTTTCCCAGCATGCATTTTGCAAAGCAGTTGAAAATAAGTAGAGAAACAACAAAGTGATGGAACATGGGAAACACACAGGAAGCATAAGAACAGGTAATTTGGGGTGGAGTTGTAAGAGAAAGGGCAAAGAAAGAGCATTAAAATGAGAGACAGACAACAGAAACTAAGAGGTACAAGAAAAACATAACAGTCAACTTGCCAGAAAAGCCTCATCCTTTATATAAATGAGGATACTGTCAAATTCCATTCAGTTTGTGGGAAATCACTACTACAAATAATAGTTTCTCTACAACCATGAGAATCACAACCTGATCCTTGTTTTTAAATGCCAAACGCATGCTGTAAAGCTTTTTTGATCCCCAAAAAGGAGAAGATAATAAGTAGTCCTCAACTTACAACCGTATGTTCCAGATCATGATGGCCTCAAAAAATGGTGCTTTACAATCCATAAAGCTCTTCCAGGCATCATAAAATGTCACTCCCCAACTTGTGGTCATGTGACCAATTTCTGGTGCTTGGCAACCAGCTCTCCTTTACAACCAGTTGCCAAGCACCCTTCAGTTATGTGGCCGCCATTTGCAATCCTCTTGGGAGGCAAGGAACATTGCAAGCAGAGGGGACGGGGTGAGCCGAAATCCTTTTGTGGGCTATAGTAACTGAGCTGAAACCATCCAGCTGAAAGATTTCTCCTTCATGCATTCTAAAGATTTCAGCTCTGTTCCTGCATCCCTTTGAAGGACCTCCCCTCTGTGCACAGAAGGAAGGACAAGTCTCTTAGTCGGTTACAGGAACATTTGTGAGTGAAAGGGCTACCTGCCAGCAGGATTTCAGCTTCATACCAAACTGAATTCCTCCCGGCAGGCAGCTCTTTTGCTCCGTCTGCTTTACAATGCAAGAGACGGCTTAATGACTGTAATCAGAATGCTGGAATTGCTGTTACTGAGCAAAGCAGTCGTGTGGGCGCCTCGCTTAACAACCGCTTTACTCAGCGACTGAGTTTGGGAATTGTGATCAAGAACTCCATCACTAAGCAACGCAGTCATAAGGGACATAGCCATGTGGCCGTGCCAACTTATAATGGCTGTTCCACCAATTCCTGTTGCTGCCATTAAGTGAAACCTGTATGGTCACAGCATCCCAGAGTCATGTGTTTATGCGACCTCCTGTAAACTTCTCAAAGGTTATCAAAACTCAGCAGGGAAGGTGGCAAATAGCAATCACATGACAGCCATCCTAATTTTAGCTGGCTGCTGAGGTCCCACATAGCAATCATATGACTGCAGCGCAATTACAAGGACCATTGTTAAGTACCTCTCATTCAGCACCATGACTTCTAATGGTCACTGAACAAATGGACATTAAACAAGGACTACCCGTAATCCACTTTTCAGGAAAGTTGAATTGCCCACTTTGGGTGAATGCCCCCTCATGCCCCCTCTGCCCTACTGAGGCTTTGTAACTCACTTGTCACTGGCTGCAGCTGCAACAGGGCACAGCCGTCCTTTGAGTCCAGCACTTTGTAGTATGTCAATGTCTTTTTTACCACCTTTGTTTGGAGACTCTTACGAGAAGGGGAAGTTACTGGCACTACCTGTAATCCAGACAAACATCAGCATTAGCACATGCTCTGAGCACCTAGTAGACCACCTGTCACCTGCCTATAAACAAGAATCTAGTCAACTAACGGCCTGCACTAAACCGGTGCTAGATAAGAGTCAACAAAATTTAGAGGGGGGAGCTAGACTTGGATCTTTTGTGGTGATGCAAGGATTCCAAACTGATAATGCATTTAACTCCGCCTTCCCCCAACTCTGCTTGCTCTTCTTCCACATCACCTAACTAAAACCTGTGTCCATGGGAGGAAGTGCAATCCCAGACTAGCAATCCTGGGATTCTTTTGAACCTGTTACCCTTCTTGTCCAGAATAGCAACTATAAGGCTTCCAGAACCACTGTCCAGTATCCCTGCCCTTACCAGGTCAAAGCCATCAATGTCCACCATCTTGAGGCCTATATGAATTTCTCCTTCCATAGCTACTGGAGTCCTGGTAGTAACAGCACTGCAAAGAGAAGGATATCAGGCAATGCTTTGGAAACAATAGGGAAGGTGAATGGAAAAAAAAGTTCTTTAGGAAAAGCTTTCCTCAACTGATGCACTCCAGATACTTGGATTGCAAATTTTCCAACTGAGGAAATGAATGATTCCACACTTTCCCTTTCATCCACCAAAAGGAAAACAGAAAATGTTTTCTCACCAGTAAGTAGCAACTGGATGTTTTTTCTTCTTATGCTGACTATAAAAATCTTGGATATATTGGGTGGTTTTGGGGCAGCTTGACAGCAGAACAAGTCCAGAACCTTCCCTATAAAATGCAAAGTCTTTAAAAAATATCCATCCATTCTTTAACAGGAGGTATTAATAAATAGGGATTTGTTTGAGACCACTCAACTAATTTACAGAAGTGATGGGATCTGAACTTTGGACATTTTCCATTCTAAAATGCAGCCTGGGTTTACATCAAAACCAGTCATGGCTCGTTTGACCGATAGTCCTGGATAATCATATAACTGACTTGAATTTATTAACCAAATCAGACAAACTACAGGTAGTTCTTGACTTGTAAATAACCAATTAATTCAATAATTACGTTGGGATGATCATTAAGCAGGTCACCACGTGACATACCCAATTTTATGACCCTTGTTGTGAAAGTCAGTAAGTGAATGCAATGGGCATTAAGCAAATGTGATGGCTTTTAAGCAAACACATTATTTCTATTGGGCCATTTTTTTTTTTTTGCTGGAAAACAGAAGTAAACACCAGTTTCCATGCTGGCTGGGAAATTCTGGGAGCTGAAGTCCCCAAATTTTAAAATTGCCAAGATTGGAGACCTGATTAAGTGCATCATATGATGGTCTATGAAAAAGCAACATCGTTTTTAAAATTAAGCAGGCCTGGAGGCTAGATGATGGTAGAGAGGAATGTGTGCACATATGAAATCATGATGTCCTGATATGACTTTTCTCTATCACTTTTACATTTCCCCCTGGAACTACCGTGTTTCTCATATAATAAGGCTGGGTCTTATTTTTTTTTTGAGCCCCCCAAAAATGGCTAGGCCGTCTTTTTGGGGGTGACTTAATTCCCCCCCTTGCATCTTCAGGTGGGCAGCAATGGCTTGGATGTTGACCTCGGCGTTGGTGGGGCACTTCATATCGGGGTCAATGCAGGCAGCACCAAATCCGGGTGTGCAACAAAAGTACTTCCTAACGGCAACCCCCCCCCCCACCATTCCCCCCATTTCGCATGTTTTAATATAGGCCTTAATTTGGGGGGAGGGGCTTAATTTCATTTCATGCCTATAAAACATGCTGGGACTTCCTATTGGGGGAGGCCAAATTGTTGGAGAAACAGGGTAGGATTCAGCTACTTACTTTTCTGGTGCTTTGATCACCTGGAGATCTTGTGGGAGATTTAGATTCTGGCTTAGCTGTGGCAGAACAGATTGCAAAGTCAGGTCTTCTGGCTTGCCTATTGGAGGAAAAGAGAGTTTATCAATGGCACACATTCCAACCAAATCCCTTTTACCACTCCTTCGCTTGCAGGATATCTTTTCCCCTTATCACTGGAAGTCTGCTTGTCCTCCAGATTAAAATTAATATCAGTTCCCAACTTATTTTAAGAGAACACCTGTTATCATCACGTCTCCTAAATTATTTGGAGAAGAGTGCTAACAGAGCCAATATGCAAATACTTTCACTGATTTATAAATAATGCTTCATTGTTTCATTTATAAGAAAAATATCCAAGGCAGCCGTCCCATACCCCATTCAATCACAGGACTGCATACCTGATACAGGGATACCACAAGGTTTGTTAATAGCCACGAGGGTACCTGAAATACAAAATTGAAAGGATAGACAGCAATGAGTTCAAAATAATTCCAGAACAGGCTAACAGACTGCTCCAAAATTCAAAACAATGCTATGGTGGGATTTTATAAGTCAGAGGTTATAGTGGACTTGGCTTTGGGAGAGTGGCTATCTTATTGCACTTCACAGTTCCCATGGTCATTCCTTCCTTCCCATTTTCTTTTAAATTCAGGGGAAGGATTGAGAGAGAATATGTACACGTTTAAAAAATGTACAAAGTGACTCAAGTTGTATTCTACCAGTTTCCCACATAGGTAATCCTTATTTAACAATCACAAATTGTTTGTTAAGCAATCACAAATTTCTTGTTAAGCAAAACAATCACTAAGTGAAATCACAACCGTGCTAATGATTTTACTTCAATTTTTTCTGCTTTACAGTTCTATGAAGGTCATAAATGCAACGCTTGGCCGTAAAGTTAGTTTTTCATCACTGTGGTAACTGTGAATGATGCTGAATGAGGACTACTTGTATCAGCAGAAAGGATTCCATTGCAAATGTCTATGAATGACAAAAATAGCACTTAGCAATAGCAATAGCACTTAGACATATACTGCTTCACAGTGCTTTACAGCCCTCTCCAAGTGGTTTACAGAGGCAGCATATTGCCGCCAATAACAATCTGGGTCCTCATTTTACCCACCTCGAAAGGATGGAAAGCTGAATCAACCTTGAGCTGGTGAGACTCGAACTGCTGGCAATCGGCAGAATTAACCTGCAATACTGCACTCTAACCATTGAGCCACCAGGGTTCTTCTCTGTCCTTTGTGACTATTTCTTTTTTTTCAACAATACAAAACCACTTCTGATGTTCCATTGAAAAGTTTAGAAACCTGCAAGTCCAAGTGTACATGCAGGTAGTCCTCGACTTATAACCATTTGTTCAGTGACTGTTCCAAGTTACAATGGCATTGAAAACAAAGCAAAGTCAATGGGGAAGTCAGATTCACTATAACAACCGTGTTACTAACGTAACAACTGCAGTGATTCACTTAACAACTGTGGCAAGAAAGGTCGTAAAATAGGGCAAAGCTCACTTAACAATTGTTTTGCTTAGCAACAGAAATTTTGGGCTCAACTGCGGTCATAAGTTGAGGATTACCTGTATACGAGATTCAACATAGTTGAATTTACTCAGCCATATCATTTACTAAATAAACCACACTGGCTGAGATCACACAGACAACATCAAGCCACATTGTAACTTAGTCTTAGCTCATATCCCTCCAATAGTCTTAAACAGACTTGTGCTCCACCAAGCAAGAGGAAGCTTCCTAATCAAGTATGGTAGTACATTAAGGCTCAATAAAACTCCAGTTCCCCTACTGGAGCCAAGCAGATGTCTCTGGATAAACCCAATGAGGTGAAGGCAAAAGCTTGCAACTCCTTTGCTGCTGGGTACTAATTTGAGATATTGTATGAAAGTTCTGTTATAGTCTTCTGCTCGTTCGAATCTCCTGCCATTCGGTCTTAATGTTTGCCCATAACTTCCAGCACAAGGATGATACATCAGGCCTTCCAAATATTGTTGTGGTCTTCTGACCATAAACCCCAGCTGGCACAGTTAACCAAGGATGATGGGAATTTGAATTCAGCAACATCGGCAGGTTTCCCTACCATTGGCTCAAGAATGATGAGAGAAGACACATACCGTCCGCATGAATTATAGATGTTTTCAGTAGTTTCAGCAACGAATCAGGCTCCAGTGACTTTAATGGCTTCAAGTAGCTTATTTTATTGGGGGTTTCTCCCATTGACTTGTCTACTTTTTTAAGGTTCAGCAAGTGATACCTAAGTCAAATGAAAGTTGTTTAAAAAAACATTTTAAGCCATCTTCATATTATTTTTTTCCCAGTAATTGTTTTTTTTTTATTACACATCAGGGGTGTCAAACTCTCGTCGTCACGGCAGTGTCACGTGAGTTTATCGGGACTTTTTTCTCCTTTGCTAAACCGGGCGTGGGCAAGGCCAGCACTTGACGCATCAGGCCTGCAGGCCAGGAGTTCGACAGCCCTGTCATAGATGAATATCTTACCACCATTAGATATTCTTGGCAGTTAACAACTGGAATTATGCTCATCAAAACGTTCACAAAAGGTAACGAGGGGGAAACCTGTGGAAGTCTAGATGTGGTTGTATTGCAGTTGAGTGTTTGGAACTGCAGAATAGCAACATCCAAACCACCACCAATTCCTTTATTGTACATAAGAGATCAAGTAAATGGACAGCAATACCACTTTAGACTTATATACTGCTTCACGGTGCTTTTATAGCCCTCTCTAAGCGGTTTTTCAGAGTCAGCCTATTGCCCCCAACAATCTGGGTTCTCATTTTACCCATCTCGGAAGGATGGAAGGCTGAGTCAACCGTGAGCCTGGTGACATTCGAACTGCTGGCAGTTAGCAGTGAATTTATTTATTGATTGATTTTATATTGCTGCCTATTCGCCCATGGCAACTCAAGGTGGCTCACAGAATTAGCCTGCAATACTGCATCCATGGATGCCCAGGGAGGAGAGACATTTTAACATGAACACAATAAATGAATGAATGAACTACTCTAAAGATTCATTCCATTCTAATTTTGAAACAAAGTTAGCATCATTGACTTCATCTGTCTCGAAATTCTCACAGGGCAGCTAGGTGTTTTATATGTAGCATGGCTGAAAACAGAGCTTTCTATATTTGTTGAATGAACAAATTTTAGATTTTAGAAATATCCATTCTTAGAACTGGAAGCTTATGTAAATACATATGGATTTGCTATTCTCTCTTCAAGTTCAAACCAGGAAACAAGAGCAAGCTGTATATAGATGAAACAGTTACTCATTTCAAATTTTTTAAGACATACATTGAAATACAACTACAGCCACCCAATACTTTTCTTGCTCACTTCCCATCAATTTCATTCATGCATTTATTTGGAGAGGCAGAAAATAGTAGCTCAAGGTAAATAGATTCCCATTTATAAACCTGGAAAAAAAACCTATCCTGCGCACCAGATGTGGTATTCAGCAGGTTCTGACCAGTTATGGAGAACCGGTAGTGGAAATTTTGTGTAGTTTGGAGAACCAGCAAATGCCACCTGTGACTGGAGATTTTACAGTATCCTTCCCCTTCCACACCCACCAAGCCACACCCACAGAACCAATAGTGAATAAATTTGAATCCCACCACCGCTGCACATCAATGTTTCTCAACCTTAGTAGCTTCAAGATGTGTGGACTTCAACTCCCAGAATCCCCACATTCTGAGGAACTCTGGGAACTGAAGTCCACACATCTTCAAGCTACCAAGGTTGAGAAACATTGATGTACATGCTGAACAAGGTTGGTGCATGCAATAAACAGGTCCAGTCGAAACCCAAAGGACAGCTGTCTCGAATTGTCTCTCGGCTACTTTTCCTCTAATAGGAGAACTTCCAGTCATTCCGGAGGTATCTCCCTGCGTCCCTCTTTGCGAGATATGTAGGCAGGGGGTGCAGTCACTGAAGAAGCATACAGGTAGTTGTTGACTTACAGCAGTTCATTTAGTGACCGTTCAAAGTTACAATGGCACTGAAAAAAGTGACTTATGACCACTTTTCACGCCGACGAGTTACATTTGGAAGCTTGACAACTGATTCACATTTATGGCGGTTGCAATGTCCTGGTGTCACGTGATCCTCCTTTTGCAACCTTCTGACAAGCAAAGTCAATGGGGAAATTCAGTTCATTTAACAACCGTGTAACTAATTCAAGAATTGCAGTGATTCACTTAACGAATGTGGCAAGGAAAGTTGTAAAATGGGGCAAATCTCACTTAACAACGGTTTCACTTAGCAACAAAAATTTCCGGCTCAATTGTCGTTGCAAGTCGAGGACTACTTGCATCTCTTGCCGGCACTAGTCATGCCTGTTGAGTTTCTGCTGTCACGCACTGCACCGACAGAAGTCCGGGTGGAAGAACGCGAGTTAAGGCGGTAATCGGCAAGTGACCGATTTTTCTTACCAAGCCGGCGGAGTAGTGGAATGCGCGCGCAGCCTTCCGCGCGCGCGGACCACGCGGCGGAGGCTCAGCCCGAACATCCCGAGCGCGCCGCGACCAGCCCGGAAGCATCTACTGGCCGGTAGACAAGGAGTGTGACGTCCTCATGAGAAGCAAGGTGCCTGCTGGGAGATGTAGTTTCTTTCGAAGGAGAGGCATATGACGCATAAGCCCCACCTTTTTTCCCTGTTTAAAAAAAAAAAAAATCTAGGAACGCCCGCCCGCCCCCACAGAACAGCCATTGACTGACGTACAAATTCGCAGGAGGCAGGGCTCCAAGAACAACTCGTTAACACATGCTAACGCGCATGCGCTCTTCGCCTTGGCGGTCGCTCTCTGCCCCTCGTGAAAATGGCTTCGCGCGCGGGACCTCGAGCCACGGGAACCGATGGTAGCGACTTCCGGCACCGGGAGCGCGTGGCCGAGCATTACCAAATGAGGTGGGGTGTGGGGTGTCGCGCTTATGCACCCATTAGGAAGCCCCAATTTTTTTTTCCTTCCTGTCTTTAAACCTGCATGTTGCAGCGTTGGTAGCTGCCGCCTGCCTGCGTGCCCTGCCTGATCCGTGCTCTGCAACCGACTCGGCAGGATATATATTAAAAAAGGGGGGGGAAGAAGTGCTGATATATATACAACAAACGGGGATAGCATGTTGTTAGATTGCATTTGAATAATGAGGTTAAACATTAAACATTCATTTCTCCTCAATACTTTATTCTTGATGGCTTGTCCTCTACGTCACAAGCCTTGAGGATATCTACAAAAATACACAGCAGGTACCTGTGGCAGCATTTAGCTCAGCTCAAAACAGCTAAATAGGATTAGTACTTGAGTGGGAAATCCCCAGGACTCTGGGCTGTAGAGAAGCCCGAGAAGTTGAAAAGCTTTCTGGAAGAAATAGTAGAAATTTATTATTGCCCAGATGATGTGCCTTTGAGGTCAGCCAAATTTGGCTTGCCTGGAGGACCTCTTCATTTATAAGATGCTCTTGCAAGGTTTGAATGAGAAATATCCAACGAAGCCATTTCTCGAGATCTAAAGGGAGTTTATTGGGAGAAGAAAACAAGGAAAAACAAGGGTGGCAAGTATCACCTAGACAGGCTTTCAAATGGAACACAACCATTCAATCCAGCTAACTTTTAATGTCTTCGTTTTCACCACATTTCCAATATTTGTTTTGGAGAGGTTGGCTAGAGAGGGAATCTGGGCCTCTTGCTTTGGTATTAATCAAGACTTCCTTGTTTTCTTGGCCATTGTCCTCTGCTTTTTGGAGTAGAGAAAATAGCTGCCTTAAAGTATCTTTACTTGTAAACCCAGGTTTTAGCAGGATTATTGTTTTATGCAAGTCACTTTCAACTCATGGAAACTTTCTGGAGGAGTCCCTACAGTCCTCATGGCAAGGATTTTTGATTTCAAGGGTTCTCTGATGATGTGAGTTTGGCCAACTGACCAAAATATTATTTGGTACTTAAGCCCATCTTACTTACTGATTTATTTATTGCATTTTTATCCTGCCTTTATCACTTTATAAATATATCAAGATGGAGAACATATATAATACGACTTCCTCCTCCTCCTATTTTCCTGCAACAACAACCCTGAATTGGCCTGAGAGAGAATGACTGATCAAATCACCCAGCCAGCTTTCATGCCTAAGGCAGAAATAGAACTCAGTCTTCTGGTTTTTAGACCAGCACCTTAACCACTCTGGATTGATACAGGAATTGACTTGGTTTTTACTATTGGCAGGGGTGGAGTTGAAGAGCCAGGGTACAAGTGGTTTAAGTAAATATTGTGTACTGCTGTCACACAGTGGTAATTTAGCTGATGACATTTTTTCCATTGCAATATCATTACATTGGGAAAAACACTCACTGAATGTTTGCTTGTTATGCAATGATAAAAGCCCTGGGGCTTTGGGAGAAAAACATTTTTTATGAATGCCTCTTGACCTTTCTCACGAAACAGTTTTCCTCAAAGAAGCAAATATCCTGTAATTGAGGAATGGGTAATGAAGCACCCATTGGTGATTTTTCTTAATAGCTGCCAGATTGTCTGCAGTAGCTGGATACTTTTTCAAAAGATTATTTTAAATGAAATAAAAGGAAGTGCCCATTGAAAAATAAGTACTAGTTTTATTTATACAGGTAGTCCTTGAAAATTGAGCCCAATTTTCTAGGCAAGACAGTTGTTGAGCGCAGGATCAAACTCACCCTTCCTCCTTCCATCTTTTCTCTGCTTTCCACAGCGTATCTCTCAAGTCTGAGATTAAGAAGTTGATCTACATGCAGGTGGGCCTGTGGCTGTTGGTGGCAGCACAGATGTGCGTAGCTCACTTCAAACTTCTACCCCATGACAAGGTGGCCATGCCTTACCAGTGGGAGTACCCATACTTGCTCAGCATCATCCCTTCCCTCTTTGGCCTCTTCTCCTTTCCCCGAAACAACATCAGCTACCTGGTGATTTCCATGATCAGCACCGGCCTCTTCTCAGTGGCGCCTCTCATCTACGGCAGCATGGAGATGTTCCCGATGGCTCAGCAGCTCTACCGCCACGGCAAAGCCTACCGCTTCATCTTCGGTTTCTCTGCAGTCTCTGTCATGTATTTGTTGGTCGTGGTGGCAGTGCAAGTTCATGGCTGGCAACTGTATTACAGCAAAAAGCTCTTGGACTCCTGGTTTACCAGCACTCAGGAAAAGAAGAAGAAGTAAACAAGGGGTTGGCAGTCTCCTGAGGGAGAGGGAGATAGTGCTCTTGGGTTTCTCTCACAGTCATACTGAGCTAATGGGAGATCCAGGGGTTCCAGCTGCCTGAATGAACATTGGACTCGGTGTGGTTGTTTTCCAGCTTGTGTGATTTACAACTGGGAGTTGTAGGCTTGGGTAGTGTTGATTTGGAAGGGATTTAGGGGATCCTCCTTCCAAAGGAGAGGCAACTGGTACCCTTTAGAGCAGGGGTGTCAAACTCGTGTCGTCATGTGATGTATCACGACTTCCCCCCCCCCACCTCTTTGCTAAACCGGGCATGGGCGTGGCCAGCATGTGATGCATCCGGCCCGTGGACCGGGAGTTTGACAGCCCTGCTTTAGAGATAATGCTTTCCTCACTTGACTTAGGCAGATGAGACTCGCCGGAGTCTCCTGTTGGTTTGAACAAACCAATATTGAGCTATGCCACATGCACTTTAAAAGATTCACCGGTGCACAATAATTGGATCCTATTAGGGATAGGAAAGCAACACACAGCAAGGCCAGGAACTAACTCCCTCCCTCCCTCCAGCTCCCACTTCAGTATATTATTGGGTCCAACCAAGAGATGTTTGCCATGTGTGGTCATGCTTCCCGGAGCAGCTATTTACCCTGGCGGTAAGAGCTGCCACCCAATTTTACTCTTTTCTCCAGCCCTACCAACAAGGGGCTGGTACATGCCAAGCACAGAGACCTCCCCTGCTGAATTTTCCCTTAGCTTGACTTGCCATATACCCCGTCCAACCTCAGAGAACCACGTTCCAGGGACTGTTCGCCTTTTGTTACAAGCTGTCTAGGTTGCCACCCATCTCTGCTCTCATGCTTGTGAACCAAATAAAATGCTACCTTAAAAGTCTTGCCCCAGGGTCTTTTGTGGATTGGAAGTGGGTGGGTGGTGGTTGTGATGGGCAGGTGATAGCAGTCATATCAGTATTTCTCAACTTGGTTACTGTTAAGGTGTGTGGACTTCAACTTCCAGAATTCCCCAGCTGGTTGAGGAATTCTGGGAATTGAAGTCCTCACTTCTTAAACTGGCTAGAGTTGAGGAACACTGAGTTGCATGCAGCATTTTTTTTTCTTCTTCTACTCTGGCTTCCTGGCAGATGTTCTTTAACTCAGGCAACCCGGTGGACAGTGCAATGGGAAAGACTAAAGTTAAATTTAAGCAGATTCTTTGCCCCCCTCTCTCTTTTCTCTTTCTCCCTGCTCGTCAGGTTGCCAGCTAAGCGACAGATATTCAGGTGTATCTGTCAACACATGTTTAAAAACACACCATGCACATATATGTAGTTTTCCTTGATGACAGCCATCAGATTCGTAGAGATGTTTTTGCCTCCACAGAGGAAGGAACAGCAGAACCACAAGGGCGGATTTTAATTTCCTTGGGAGGGAGGATAACAGGAGGAAGAATGGCAAAGAAGCGCCAAAACTACTTATTTTTCTTTTGGCTTCTGATAAACACTTTTACTTGATGGAAAGGGATAGTGTATATTTCAGGCAATCTTAAATTGCCACTCCAATGGATCAGCCTATCTGGGTTTGCAGAATGACAAGATAATGTGTTTGATTTCTCTGTGAAACGATGTTTTTGACGTAATGTTTAATACTATACCACCAATCTTAAGAGGCTAATGAAAATCCTGCCCTGAGGAAGTCACAGTTGCTGAGGATTTTTTTTATTAATGATAATGGAGTACAAATTAATCCTTTGTGATTTTGTTTTTCCCGTGGAGGAGCTGAAGAGCAACCTCTTATAAAAAACACAAGCAACAAGATAAAAGAATACATTTGTATGGTTCGGTTAGGGATAAAGTTCAAGAAATTACATAGGATTTACTAGAAAGCTTCAAAATAAGATTTCAAATAGCACAGGTTATATTATGCAAGATGTCCCACACAAAATAGGTCAGCAAAAAAACAGAATGATAATGGGATATCTGAAGGGTGAGGCTGCCAGGGAGAAAAGGAAATCCAGTAAAAATTAGTATATTGTTCTGTTCTAATTCTGCTATACTTTGTCATGTCTCACTCAGGCACATTACATAACTTTTTTTAAGCAAGAAAATATACATTCCATTGCTCCATCCCCACTCAACAATTCTGTGAGATAGGATAAACCGGGTGGAGTTTCATAGTTGAGCAGAAAGATTTAAATCAAGATTTTGGTTTAAATGAGGCATTTCAAACACTAGATAATTATTTTATTTCTTATAATTGAAATAATTTATATTTTCAAATAATAGGAAAGTAAACCAAATTCGATTTTGTTCTCAGTAATAAGTTTTTTTAAAGTGGGTCATGTTGTGTCTTTTGCTTTATTTTATGGTTTATTGTTCCAACAAATTCAGCCATTTTACTATTAGACCTTTAATCCTTCGAAGAAAATGAATTAGCTCCTGTAACAGGTACGCTTGAAGTACAGGATGGGATGACATCTATGTAGTAAAAGGTAAAGGTTTCATTGTCCAGTTGTGTCCAACTTTAGGGTGCAGTGCTCTTCTCCGTTTCTTGGCCAAGACATTTTCTGTGGTCATGTGGCCAGCATGGCTATACACCAAAAGTGCATGGAATTCTGTTACCTTCTCACTGAAGTGGTACCTATTAATCTACTCGCATTCACATACTTTCGAACTAGGTAGGGGAGAAGTTGGGACAAGAATGGGAGCTCATCCTACTGCATAGACTAGAGCTCAGGTTTCAAATCCAGGCTATCCACTTGCCAGCTGACAAGCTCACCATCTTTAACTGCTGAGCCATCATACCCTCTAATCTTCTAGCACAGGGATGGCAAACCTTTTTGTAGTGGTGTGCCAAAAGCACGTGTGTGCTGGCACCCACAATGCAATGCGTCCTGTCCCCTCTGCGCATGTGCATGCAACACCCCCGTCCCACCCCCTTACCTGCACTGCAGATGCACGCACCTCCCAACTGATTTTAGGCCTGTTTGAGGCCGTTTTCGCCCTCCTGGAGGCTCAAAAGAAGCATCTGCAACCTCGGGAGGCCAAAAACGTGGCCATTTTGGCACTTCCGGTATTTCTGGAAGGCCTGTATTTTGGCCTCCGGAGGCTGCAGAGGCTTCCCACTAGCCTCCTGGAGGGCAAAAAAGGCCTCAAATTGGGCTGAAAATCAGCTGGGAGGTACACGCATGTGCAGTGCAGGTAAGTTTGGCTGGGGCTCATGTGCCTGCACAAATGGCTCTGAGTGCCACCTGTGGCACGCCTGCCGTAGGCTCGCCATCATGGTTCTAGCAGATCATTTATTTTGAAGTAGGACATCCTGAAGTATCCAAATAAATAAAAGACCTCTGTTGGGGAAAAAAACAACCCTCACCAGCCTCCAAAGTCATTAAAAATTAAAAATGTTCCTGGTGTTCAAATGAAATCTAAGTCAAGTCATGGACTCACCCCTGTATTTCCTGTTGTGAAGGAGATATTTGCCAGTGCCTTTTCCTGGGCAGTTATTTTATCAGCCTAACTTACAACCCATCCAAGTATTACTATGATCTAATCTTTGTTGTTGTTGTTGTTTTGGTGCCCTTCAGTTGGTACCGAGTCCTGGTGAGTGCCCGAACTCTAGTCCCCTGCAGTGATCTTGGCAAGCTTTCGGAAGTTGCCTCCTTCCTAGAGGGAGGGACTGGCATAAGCTCCCAAGCTGGCTTCATACCTAAGGCTGGAACTAAACTCACAGTTTCCGAGTTTCTACCGTGATGCTTTAATCATTACAACAAACTGGCTCTTTGGTTTAATGAAAATCAGCCAAGGCCAGCTAGGTGCAGCTATTTCAATGCAGATCGGGAGAGGGGGAAAAAAATAATCACAGGGCAGTGATTTAGCACTAGCAGGTGATTGTTATGATAAATGGAGAAGTGAACGATGAATCGTGAAGTGCACGATTTAAAAGTTTATTCCTGGAATGTTGTACCGTAATTCTAGGAAAGTGGTGGGCATTTACAACAAGAAAAGCCACATTTTTCTTCCACTGAAATACATTAAAATGAGACGAGAAAAACTGCGGGCAAATCAAGCAACGTTTTGGCTGGGTTTTGGGTCGGGGCCAGGATGTAATGAGTCTGCTCCAGCTGGCTCTTAACCAGAGGTGGTATTTAGCCAGTTCTGACCAGTACTGGAGAAACCGTAGCGGAAATTTTGAGTAGTTCAGAGAACCGGCAAATCCCACCTCTGACTGGGGATTTTACTGTATCCTTCCCCTGCCACGGCCACCAAGCCACGCCCACAGAACCGGTAGTAAAAAAATTTGAATCCCATCACTGCTCTTAACATGTTTTGATACACCTAAGTTACTTCTTGCCAGCCACCCTTTCCAGAAGAGATAGTCAGTTTTTCCCTGCCTACTGTCAGGATTCCAGCACCTACTTTTGGTGTACTGCGGTTACAGTATATATCTGTTCACAGTTGCTTTTTTGCATTCTTGAAAAAGTTTGTTTCTCCTGGGCTACTTGCCGGTTTATTCAGTTACAAGTGAAAATATTCTGTTTTATGCTTTCTTTTATCCCATGGATTCCCTCCTCAACCCACAGTTGAAAGTACAGGTATATTCATTTAGTGACCATTTGAAGTCACAACAACACTGGAAAAAAATGACTTATGACTGTTGTTTACACATACAACTATTGCAGCATCCCTTGGTGACGTGATCAAAATTTGGACATTTAGCAACTGGTATATATTTATGGTATATAGTGTCTCGAACTCATCACCTTTTGTGACCTTCTGACAAGCAAAGTCAACATACTGTCATCAACTTAACAACTGCAGTGATTCACTTAACAACTGCATCAGCGAAGATCGTAAAATGGGGCAAAATTAACTTGACTGTCTTGCTTAGCAATGGCAATTTTGGACTCAAATGTCATAAGTCTGGGATTACCTGTCTACAAGCAGACCCAGAAATACTGAAAATATACACGGACTTTAACGGGGAGCGATGACTCAGCGCTTAAAGATGATGAACTTGCCAGCTGGAAAGTTGAGAGCCCAGATTCGAGACCCTAGCATTGTATGACAGGGTGAGCTCCCTTTACTTGTCCCAGCTCCTGCCTTTCTAGTAGTTTGACCGCATGCAAAAGCAAGTAGATAAATAGGTACCATATCGGACGGAAGGTAACAACAATGTTAAGACCCTTTCTGTGATCTTATGGCCACCATGACTATATGCATATAGCATGCTGGTCATAAGACGATGGAAAAGGTCTTCAGACAACACTGGCTTCTTTGGCCTGCAAGAATCAGACATGACTTGATAGGGAAACTCTTTATCTTTATACTGTACGTGGTATTGCCTATAAAAGGGAGAGAAATGCTATTTGAGTCAGTACAAAACTAACTTGTAAAATAGCTAGTTCACACAAGAGGGAGCTCTTGACTGATTTTTATTTCCTGCAGCAAGCAAGTCTAAGTTAGTGCTTTGGCAAAAGCCCAAACATGGATTAAATGCAGCCAGAGGCTTTCATTCTGCACCTAAAACATTGAAGAGCAGCGAAAGGCAGTGGGAGGAAAGCAAATTAATCTGTCCTCCTTTCCAAATAGAACCTGGCCCAGTTTTTCCTATTTTTTCTCTCTCTCTCAGGGCCCCCTCTCACTTTATAAAATTATAGACAGCCCCAAGAGAACTTTTATTTGTATGCATTATATTTGTCAATATTATTGTGAAATATTAAAATGAATATTGTACAATATTTACAACACTGTAAGTTGTAGTAATGCAATAAATAATATACTTATTGGTATCATTACTATAATTAATATTACTCTGTTGCTTTCCATGTACACTGACAGCTTTTGCACTGGAGACAAATTCCTTGTGTGTCCAATCACACTTGGCCAATAAAGAATTCTATTCTGTTCTATTCTATTCTATTCTATTCTATTCTATTCTATTCTATTCTATTCTATTCTATTCATCTGTTGCCACTACCCATAATTTTTGATCCAATTTTAATGTTGTATTATTTTTCAACATAAGATGGCCAGTCTTTTTGATTGAGGGGACGGGACACTTTAAGAAATACTATCTTGTTTTCTCCTTTGGCTTTTAAGGTGGTTGGCACTATAATAAAAGTTTGAACTTCTTAGGCAAGCTGTTTTCCAGTCTGGAATGGAAAGAGTCTGCTAAAGGCCTCTGATATCATTCCTTATTTGCTCTCAGGTACAGTATTACCTCTGCAAGTGTCCGCCCTAAAAGATAGACCAGACTAAAAAAATAATGTCGTGTAGGTAAGGGCTACTTTTATTTTAAAAGCTAGAAGTCCTTTATTTCAGAAAGGTGTCCTTTAGATTTGATTATTTTTCAAAAACTCACTTTTGTCTTTTATTTGGCTTGTTTAATATGTCAAACTTGCCATGTCACGTTGTCATGTATCACAACATTCTCTCTTTTTTGGCAGCAACCAAAAAAGCTAATGCAATCCTAAATTGTATTAACAGAGGGATACAGTCAAGATCAAGGGAAGTACTAATACCACTCTTTAGAGCCTTAGTAAGACCACACCTAGAGTACTGCATCCAGTTTTGGTCACCACATTATAAAAAAGATGTTGAAACTCTAGAAAAAAAGTACAGAGAAGAGCAACCAGGATGATTAGGGGACTGGAGACTAAAACATACAATGAACGGTTGCAGGAACTGGGCATGGCTAGTCTAGTAAAGATAAGGACCAGGGGGGACAGGATAGTAGTCTTCCAATATTTGGGGGGCTGCCACAGGGTGGAAGGGGTCAAGCTATTTTCTAAAGCACCCGAAGGCCAGACAAGGAATAATGGATGGAAACTGAACAAGGAGAGATTTAACCTGGAAATAAGGAGAAACTTTCTGACAGTGAGAACAATCAACCAATGGAACAGCTTGCTCTGGGAAGTTATGGGAGCACCATCACTTGAGACTTTCCAGAAGAGATTGGACTCCCATCTGTCAGAAATGGTGTAGGGTCTCCTGCTTGGGCAGGGGGTTGGACTAGATGATCTACAAGGTCCCTTCCAACTCTGATTATCTGTTATCATTGCAGAGCTGGGGTGGGTGTGGCCTGCGCATGATGCATCCGGCCCACAGGCTGCCAATTTGACACCCCTGGTATAAATAGTGCCAATCATGTACCATTCATTTACATTCCTGTGCATATTTTCAGAAACTGAATTGTCTTTTTAAAAACAAATTTATATATAGTGTTTGATTTTAAATATTATTATTAGAAGGTAAGATTTTGTAGTTTTCTTGGTTTTGCTCTTGAATTTTTATTTTTAAAGCAAAGTTATAAAGAGAAAAAAAAATTAAATTCCCCGTGAATATCTGTCACATATGCCTCTTTTTCATGTTTCTCCTCTATTTTTCCCCCAAGAAAATATGGTCACCATACTTATGGGCTATAAGGAGGAACTGAGCTAAATAGGCCCCAGAGTCAATTCCCAGTGCAGGAAGTCCTCAACTTATGACCACAATTGAGACCAGAATTTAATTTGCTAAGTGAGATGGTTGTCAAGTGAGCGTACTGGATTTTGCAAACTTTTCTGACACGGTTGTTAAGTGAATCACTGCCATTGTTAAGTAAATCATGCAGTTGTTAAGCAAATTCAGCTTCTCCCATCAGCTTTGCTTGTCTGGAGCAGGCTGGGAAGGTCTCAAATTGCTTTCATGGTGTGAAGAAAATAACTTGGTGCTCAACACCAATAAGACCAAGGAGCTTATAGTGGACTATAGAAGGATCAGATCAGACATCCAGCCCTTGATTATCAATGGAGACCGAGTGGAGCAAGTGGCCAGTTTTAAGTTTCTGACTGTTACCATAAAAAAGGACCTGACCTGGGGTGCTCACATTTCAGCACTGGTCAAAAGGGCCCAGCAGAGATTATACCACCTGAGGCTTCTCAGAAAACAACACCTGAATGAAAAACTGCTGGTGACCTTCTACCGCTGCACCATAGAGAGCTTTTTAACTTACTGCACCTCTGTATGGTTTGCCAATTGCACAGTGGCAGATAGGAAAGCACTCCAGAGGGTTAACATCATTGCCCAGAAGATCATTGGTTGCCCTCTCCCCTCTTTGGAAGAGCTTTATAGCTCCCGCTGCCTTAAGAAAGTTCAAAACATTCTCTAAGATCCATCTCATCCTGGGAACCCTTTTTTGGAACTATTACCACCCGGCAGATGGTACAGGATAATAAAAACAAGGACAAATAGGCTGAAAAACAGCTTCTATCCCAGGACAGTAGTTCTTTTGAATTCTACTGCATAGTGCAGTGTTGCTGTGGTGTTGGGGGTTTCGGTTCAATGTGTGGAAAATAAAGGATGTGTGTTTGTGTTTATTTTCATGGTCATGATGTGCACAGAAGATGATGTTTGATTTTGTTGTACGAGGTGCAATGACAATAAAGTAAACTAAACTAAATGGAGATCACATGAGTCCTGGTTGCTGAAACCACTGTAAACGTACGCTGGTTGCCAACCTCCCGAATTCTGATCATGTGACCATGGGGATGCTGCCACAATTGTGTGAGGACCAGTCATACGTCATTTTCTTCTAGCTTCAAATGGTCACTAAATGAATGGTTACAAGTACAGGTAGTTCTCAACTTATGACCACAACTGAGTCCAAAATTTATGTTGTTTAGTGAGACATTTGTTAAGTGAGTTTTGGCCCACTTTACGACTTTTCTTGCCACCATCGTTAAGTGAATACTGCAGCTGTTAAATTAGTAACACAGTTGTTAAGTGAATCTGGCTTCCCCATGGACTTCGCTTGTCAGGTCACAAAAGGCGATCAGGTGACTCCGGGACACTGCAACCATCATAAATGTGAGTCAGTCATCAAGCATCGAATGTAACTCCCATGACAACGGGGAGGCTACAACGGTCGTAAGTGTGAAAAATGATCACAAGTCACTTTTTTCAGTGATGTTGTAACTTGGAACGGTCACTAAATGAACTATTGTAAGTCAGGGTGGAAAGAAAAAAAATGTTCTTCCTGAAATTTGGATGAAATGAATTCCAATTAGGGTCAGCAATACTAGGATGGGCCAGACCAGAGATCTGACACTTGTCTTTATCCTTGTTTCTATATTCTTCTGATAAAAATTATTGCAAGTGCTGCTGATATAGTATATGTCAAGTATCCTGCAACAAGGAAACTCTAGTAATAATGCCAAAGATTATTATAAAAAATGATAGCTGGTTAGATATGGTCCCAAGCGTGGTAGATTTTTAAAAAATAAACTTTATTAGTCTTTTATGTCTTTTAAAAACAAAAAGATAATCATTACATTAACAGTTTGGTGATATCAATCTCATACATTTCTATCTTTTGTGCATATTTACAAATATATATAATTTGTGCAAATATATACATTTAATCTATAAATTGCTTATCTTAAATTCCTTCGTTTTTCATCTGTCTTAATTCAATCCAATTATACCATTTTCCCCAGATTTTGTAATATTGAGACTCATCTTTCTCTTGTAACATTAAGGTCAGTTTGTCCATTTCAGCACATGTCATAATTTTTTGAATGATCAATTCATCTGGGGTATACAGTTGTGGTAAGATTTTTTTAAATGTTGAAATCATCATGACATCATTATCATTAATCTTTATTTTGACTGTAGAGCAATGGAAAATGGGTAAAATTGCAATCATTCTAAGAATAAGAATTTAAGATATGGAATAAAAAAATTCATAATAGAATACAGGTAGTCCTTGACTTACAACAGTTTGTTTAGTGACCCAGGTTACAATGGCACTGAAAAAAGTGAGTTATAACTGTTTTTCACACTTATGACCATTGCGGCATCCCCATGGTCACGTGAACAATTGTGGTCATAAGTAAAGGACTACCTTTACAAGAATTATTAACACAAAACTCTGTAACACTGAGATCTAACTATAACAATTGTATAGTATTTACTATTCATGTTAGAGTTACCTTTACTGTTTATATTAGAAATATAATGGCTAAGATAAGGTTATACAGTGTAAATAAAGCAAGTAGCATAAAATCGATGGAAAAACAAACATCAACTAAAAACAGTAGCAGATCACCTATCCGAGCAACGTTTTATTAATTTATTTATTTGTCAATTGCTTACAAGATAATAGGTATAAGTATAAACATGAGTAAGAATACAGGAAATAGGTACGAATAAATGGGGACAATAGGACAGGGACAGTAGGCACGATGGTGCACTTATGCACGCCCCTTACAGACCTCTTAGGAATGGGGTGAGGTCAATTGTGGATAGTTCGAGATTAAAGGAATGGGGGGTTAGAGGATGTAACAACAGAGTCAGGTAGCTCATTCTAGGCATTGATCACTCTGTTGCTGAAGTCATACTTTCTGCAATCAAGTTTGGAGAAGTTTACTTTGAGTTTGTATCTGTTGTGTGCTTTTGTATTGTTGTGGTTGAAGCTGAAATAGCCATTGACTAGTAGGACATTGTAGCAGATAACGTGGTCACCTTTCATAGATTTCATGACTTAAGAAATACACTATTTGCCATAAACGTGCTATGTGAAATTACAGAAAAAAAGAATGTAACATATAGAATAACAAATCAATAACAACGTTATTGAGAGCTGTCCCAAAGGTTCTTTTTTTCAAGAGGCAACTGGACTTTCTGATTGTTGAAGACGTTTTGCTTCTCATCCAAGAAGCTTCTTCAGCTCTGTACATTGGGGACAGAGGACTAGATACTAACCCTAACCCCTAACCCCAGAGGTGGTATAGAATAGAATAGAATAGAATAGAATAGAATAGAATAGAATAGAATAGAATATTTTATTGGCCAAGTGTGATTGGACACACAAGGAATTTGTCTTGGTGTAAATACTCTCAGTATACATAAAAGAAAAGGTACATTCGTTAAGAATCAAGAATCATCACGTACAACACTTAATGATAGTCATAGGGTACAATCAACAATCAAATCATACTAGGAAACAGTCAATATAAATCGTAAGGATACAAGTGACAAAGTTACAGTCCTACAATCACAAGTGGGGGGGGATGGGTGATAAGGAGTGATGAGAAGATTAACAGTAATAGTAGTGTACACTTTGTAAATAGTTGAACAGTGTTGAGGGAATTATTTGTTTAGCAGAGTGATGGCATTTGGGAAAAAATTGTTCTTGTGTTTAGTTGTTCTGGTGTGCAGTGCTTTATAGCGTTGTTTTGAGGGAAGGAGTTGAAACAGTTTATGTCCGAGATGTGAGGGGTCTGTAAATATTTTCACAGCCCTCTTTTTGACTCATGCAGTATACAGGTCCTCAATTGAAGGAAGGTGGGTTGTAATTGTTTTTTCTGCAGTCCTAATTATCCTCTGAAGTCTGTGTCTGTCCTGTTGGGTTGCAGAACCAAACCAGTTATAGAGGTGCAGATGACAGACTCAATAATTCCTTTGTAGAACTGTATCAGCAGCTCCCTGGGCAGTTTGAGCTTTCTGAGTTGGCGCAGAAAGAACATTCTTTGTTGTGCTTTTTTGATGATGTTTTTGATGTCAGGTGTCCATTTTAGGTCATATGATATGGTAGAACCTAGAAATTTGAAGGTCTCTACTGTTGATACTGTGTTGTCTGGTATTGTAAGAGGTGGTACTATGGGAGGGTTTCTTCTAAAGTCTACCACCATTTCTACAGTTTTGAGTGAGTTCAGTTCCGGATTGTTCCGGTTACACCACAAGGCAAGTTGTATAATCTCCTGTCTGTATGCAGATTCATCGTTGTCTCGAATGAGACCAATCACTGTTGTATCATCTCTGCAAACTTCAGTATTTTAAAAGATGGATCATTTGAGATGCAGTCATTGGTATATAGGGAGAAGAGAAGTGGAGATAGCACACAGCCTTGCGGGGGTTTCAGCAGGCTGACCAGTTCTGGAGAACCGATAGCAGAAATTTTGAGTAGGAGACAATGGCTAACCACTTTTGAAAAACCTTGCTAAGAAAACTGCAGGCACTCTTCAAAAACTGGACACAATTGAACAGAAGAAAGAAAAAACAAAGTTATTACAGTTATACACAGTTTCCTGGGAACTTGTATGCATTCTAGAATTGTAGCTTTCACAACCAACTATCTAAGGCAGGCATCTCCATACTTGGCAGATCATAAAGTTGCCAAGGCTGGACACCTCTAGTCCAGTGGTGGGATTCAAACTTTTTTACTACCGGTTCTGTGGGCATGGTGTGGCAGGCATGGCAGGGGAAGGTTACTGCAAAATCCCCATTCCCTCCCTACCCCACCAACCTGCTTTCCAGCTCCGTTCTTCTATGCAGGGCAACAAAAGAAGACCCAGCCGATCAGCTGGGACTCGGGAGGCAGAGAATAGATGGGGGTGGGGCCAGTCAGAGGTGGTGTTTGCCAGTTCTCCAAACTACTAAAATTTTCTGCTAACGGTTCTCCAGAACTGGTCAGAACCTGCTGAATACCACCTCTGTTCTAGGCTAAGGTATTGTCTAGTCTAAGGTACTGTCTACTCTAGTCTTTAGGAGACTGGAGACTAAAACATACGAAGAACGGTTACAGGAACTGGGCTTGGCTAGTCTAGGGAAGAGAAGGACCAGGGGAGACATGATAGCAGTCTTCCAGTATTTGAGGGGCTGCCACAGAGAGGAAGATCAGGCTATTTTACAAAGCACCCAAACGCCAGACAAGGAATAATGGATGGAAACTGAACAAGGAGAGATTTAACCTGGAAATAAGGAGAAACTTTCTGACAGTGAGAACAATCAACCAATGGAACAGCTTTGCCCTTGGAAGTTGTGGGAGCACCCTCACTTGAGACTTTCAAGAAGAGATTGGACTCCCATCTGTCAGAAATGGTGTAGGGTTTCCTGCTTGGTCAGGGGGTTGGACTAGATGGCCTACAAGGTCCCTTCCAACTCTGATTATCTGTTATCTGTTACATCAGGCTCACTTTATTGAATTACTATAAACCAGCCAATTATTTCTCAATTCATTATTTTTCGTCTCTTCATCTCAGTTCTTTCCCATTAGCTCATCTTAATAAACTGCAGAGCTTTAAAAAAAAGACTTGTAAAAGTAGGGCTTAAATAAATTGACCATGTTTACCCATTTGACAATAATTAACTTCCCTTTTATGATAGTAGGGCTAACTAATTATCTTTTCAATGATTTCCCATTAATACGCTTAAGGAAACTCAGCATCTTACCTGGCTTTCATAAACCCAAACCCTAACTGCTAAAAATGCTGACTTTCACAAACATCAGCTACATACAGTATATTGTTTAGAATGAAATCCTAAAAATATAGTAGTAGTGCATTTCTGAGGCAAAACCAGAGGTGGTATTCAGCAGGTTCTGACCAGTTCTGGAGAACCGGTAGTGGAAATTTTGAGTAGTTCGGAGAACCGGCAATACCATCTCTGACTGGTCCCGCTCCCATCTATTCTCTGCCTCTCAAGTCTCAGCTGATTGGCTGGGTCTTCTTTTGTTGCCCTGCACAGGAGAACGGAGCTGGAAAGCAGGTTAGGTGGGGTGGGGAGGGATTGGGGATTTTACAGTATCCTTCCCGTCACTCCCACTAACCCACTCCCACAAAGCCATACCACGTCCACCAAGCCATGCCCACAAAACCGGTATTTTGAATCCCACCTGGGAAAAACTATACATTCTCTTGTAGCTAGAATCAAGGAAAAGCTTGCATTTAAGAAGACAATGAGAGAAAAGAAGAAAAAGCAAACTATTTTTTGACATGACAGTTTGATAGTCCAAGCACACGCCTTTTACAGAACAAAAAAAGTTGTTCAAAAGATTTTGCTTTTATTCTAATTCAGAGTTAATTGTCCATAGCAGTAGCTTCTATGCCTGTATATTTATTCAGAAATCAGTTTCAATGTGTTTGGTAGGACTTGTTCCAAAGTAAAGAGTAAAATGGAGCCTTGAACTGTACACAGGTAGTCCTTAATTTAGCACCACAACTGAGAGTGGAATTTACAACCCTAATCTATGCAATTGTTGGAAGAAATGTCCATCTGGGTTCAGTTCCAAGTGGGGAGAAAGACACTGGAAACATGGAGACTGCTGGGAAGGATGGTTTAATGGTGGACAGCAGGACCACACGGGGTAACAGATAAAAGATAATCAGAGTTGGAAGGGACCTTGTAGGTCATGTAGTCCAACCCCCCATCCAAAAGGAAATGGCAAATGGCAGTCCAATATCTTCTTGAAAGTCTCAAGTGATGGCGCTCCCACAGCTTCTGAGGGCAAGCTGTCCCATTGGTTGTTTGTTCTCACTGTCAGAAAGTTTCTCCTTGTTTGCAGGTTAAATCTCTCCTTGATCAGTTTCCATCCATTATTCTGTGTCTGGCCTTTGGGTGCTTTAGAAAATAACTTGACCCCTTCCTCTCTGTGGCAGGCCCTCAAATACTGGAAGACCGCTATCATGTCTCCCCTGGTCCTTCTCTTTACTAGACTAGCCAAGCCCAGTTCCTGCAACCGTTCGTTGTATGTTTTAGCCTCCAGTCCCCTAATCATCCTGGTTGCTCTTCTCTGTACTTTCTCTAGAGTCTCAAGATCTTTTTTATAATATGCTGCATGCAGTACTCTAGGTGTGGTCTTACTAAGGCTTTATAGAGTGGTTTTAGTACTTCCCTTGATCTTGACTGTATCCTTCTGTTAATACAACTTAGGATTGCATTAGCTTTTTGCCTTGGGCAATTGAGCACATTGGTGATATATCTATATCTATCTACATATCTATATCTATATCTATCTATATATCTATATCTATCTATATATCTATATACACACACCAACCGCTACCTCAACGCCCAATCCCACCACCACCCAGCACAGATAAACTCTGTGGCCAAAACACTAATTGCCAGAACCAAACGCCTGGCAGACAAGACACACATAAAGACTGAACTATGCACCCTGACTAAAGTACTGACAGCCAACGGCTTCCACAAAAGCAAAATCACTGGCTTGATCCACAAAAACACACTGAGACATAATGGAGACCTAGAAGATGAATAGACCTATGGAACAGCTGTCCTGCCCTACATAAGAGGTACTACAGACAAAATCAGTAAGATACTACACAGGCATCACATCAAGACTGCCTTCAAAACAGACAGAAAAATAGCAGCCATCCTTAGAAACCCCAAAGATAAAATTGACCTGGAAAACCAAGGCACATATGAAGTCCCCTGTGCATCATTCCCGGCCACATACATTGGACAGACCAATAGAAGAATAAGTACCCACCTGGATGAACACAAAAATGCAGTAAAAAAGCTGAAACACACTTCCTCACTAGTCCAGCACATGAAAGCCACAGGTCATAGCATCGACTTCAATGGCACCAAAACCCTAGCCACTATAGAAAACCCCAGCTAAAGAATTATCAGAGAAGCCATAGAGATTGAAAGAAGACCTGAAAGCATGAATAGAGGAGATGACTCCACCAGACTGTCAATTATCTGGAAGCCTGCACTCTCAATCAAAAAAATATCCACACCACAAGCCAGGCAAACACCTGGGCACAAACAGATCCCCCCTGATACCTCCAGCTCAAACACACCCCAACCAGGCACCCAGATGAAACCTAGCTTCCTAATAAATGATAGCTGTCCATTTACTCAGAGCCAAGCTGCACTAAAAGCCTCCAATACAGGAAACACAACGTTGCCAGCCAATCAAGACAAAAAAAGCTACAAAACAGACAGAAGATATTAGAAACACCAATCAAGCAGAACACAGCAAACTCCAAGACCAATAAACACAGACCAAGACTCCCAACCAATCAGGATGAAGAAAAAACAATTCTGGCACAGCATAGGCTAGCACCAAATTTAAAACAGAAACGGCTGGGAAAGTCTGACTCACAGACGAACACGATACAGAAGCCTGATGATGGCAGATGAGATTCTGCTGAAACGTTGCTACAACTTTAAAAGCACAACTATAATGACGTGGGAAAATACCTGAACAAAGTTGAATACCAAAACTATATATCTATCTACATGTATATCTATATCTATCTATCTATCTATCTATCTATCTATCTATCTATCTATCTATCTATCTATCTATCTATCTATCTATCTATCTATCTCTATACCTATCTATATCTCTCTATCTATATCTATACCTATCTATATCTCTCTATCTTTCTCTCTCTCTCTCTCTCTCTCTCTCTCTGTCTATCTATCTATCTATCTATCTATCTATCTATCTATCTATCTATCTATCTATCTATCTATCTATCTATCCTCTCTTGGGCTTTGAACTTGCTTCCTGTTCCTGTCAAAGAAATGTATTCCGATTGGTTGTCAGATTCCCATGGGGCCATGCAGGGGTAACGTTGTAGGTGTCTTGAGTCCCAGTCTTGGTTGAATCTTGCTGGGTGATGATGTAATGAAGAGGGTTGTGTTATGAAAGAGTGTTGGGCAATTCCTATTATGGCTTAATGGCTTTGTCCTTGTTTGGACATTGAGTGAGGGCTAATTCTATCATGTCCTGAAGGTGAAGGTCTTTTGTTCTGTAGATAAGCTGTCCCAGCCTTTTGTCTTGTAAATTGGTTGGCACTGAAATATCTGCTGGGGGTTGGGGGGAAACGGGGGCAGGGAACTGAGCCTCTGCGTTTCTGTCTGTAGAAACATGTTTCTCCTATATGTGAAAATATCACATTCTGCTTTTTTAATGCTATCTAGAATATTTCATTCTTCTAGGAGAAGAGTGGGTCCTAAATTTCTACACGGTCATTAAGCAACAGTTCTTAAGCAAATTACACAGGTGAAAGTAATCATGCAGTCATTAAGTAAATCTGGTTTCCCCCATTGGCTTTACTTGTCGCAATCTCCCTGCTAAACTTGCAAATGGCAAACATGTGACCCCAGATGTCATAATACCATAATACCATTTAAATATGCTGGTTACCAGGTGCCTCCATTTTGATCTTATGATTTCGGGGACACTGCAAACAGTCCTAAGTGTGAGCACCGGTCGTTAGTTAGAACCTGGGATTATTTGCAAGGCACAAACAAGCTTGAGAAATAAGGCGATGCATAATCAACTCAAATGAAATAGCTTTCGGGGTAGCAGGCAAGATTCTTGCAGTTGTAATATTGGATGTAGTCCTCTTCTCGGTAATAAGGTTAGTATGAATGGGAAACCAGGCAAGCTCCATTCCCCTGTTCTTTGTCAGATTAAGAAATCCATTCTGACTCATGGATGACTCAAGAGAGCTGATCATCGCAGGTATAGGAGTGCCTAGAATTGGTGGGACAAAGGGGTTTCCCCACCTCATCATCTAGCCTGAGGTATGTTATTCTTTGTATGTCAATTTATTTATTTGATTTGTCAATCGCTTACAAGATAATAGGTATGAGGATAAACATAGTTATGAATACAAGAAATGGATAAATATAAGAAAAATAAAAAGAATCAATAGGACAGGGACGGTAGGCACGTTGGTATGCTTATGCACGCCCCCTACAGACCTCTTAGAAAAGGGATGAGGTCAACAGTAGACAGTCTAAGGTTAAAGTTTTTGGCGTTTGGGGAAGAAACCACAGAGACAGGTAGAGTATTCCAGACATTGACCACTCTGTTGCTAAAGTCGTATTTCCTGCAATCAAGTTTGGTGCAGTTTACCTTGAGTTTGTATCTATTGTGTGCTCTTGTATTTTTGTGGTTGAAGCTGAAGTATTCATTGACAGGTAGGACATTGCAGTAGATAATTTTATGTACTAAACTTAGATCGCACCAAACGCGGCATAGTTCTAGGTTTTCTAAGTCTAGAATTTCAAGTCTGGTGGCATAAGGTATTCTGCAACGAGTAGAGGAGTGGAGAACTCTTCTTGTGAAATATTTCTGGACTTTCTCAACTGTGTTAATATCAGATACGTAATGTGGGTTCCAGACTGATGAGCTGTATTCAAGTATTGGTCAAGCAAATGTTTAGTATGCTCTAGTTAGTAGTGTAATATTACCAGAGAAAAAGCTACATAAGATTAGGTTCACAACTTTTAACACCTTTTTGCCTATGTAGTTACAGGGGCTCTAGCACTTAGATCATTTGAGATGAGTACTCCAAGGTCCTTGACAGAGTTTGGATCGTCAACAAGGTCTTGACTATTCAGCTTGTATTTTATTTTCTGATTTTTTTGCCAATATGTAAGACAGAGCATTTATTGGTTGAGATTTGAAGTTGCCATTTGTTTGACCATTCTGATACATAGTCAAGGTCTTTTTGAAGAGTAGCAGTATTGTCTGTGGTGTTGAATAACTTTACATCATAAGTGAAGAGAACGCAGTTGCTCTTAATATGATCACAGAGGTCATTTATGTAAAGTATGAAGAGAGTTGGTCCTAGAACACTGCCTTGTGGGACACCACTGTTGACAGGTACAGAATTTGATAGGACACTCCCAATTTTGACCATTTGTTGTCTGTTTGACAGGAATGCTTCTATCCAGTTATGTAGATGTCCAGAGATACCATAAGATTTTAATTTTAGGAGTAGTTTGTCGTGTACCACTGACTCAAAGGCTTTACAGAAGTCTATGTAAATCGGGTCTATTGCTTTGCCCTAATCAAGTTGTGTAGTCCATATGTTTTTGCAGTGTAAGAGTTACAGATTACAGGATAATTTTTTTTTGAAACCAAATTATTTATTAGAGAGTAGGTTATTTGTCTCTAAGTGGAGGATAATGGATTGGTTAATAATTGATTCCATGACTTTACAGGTCATGCAGCATAAAGAGATTGGTCTGTAATTTTCAACTAGACTGGGGTCTCCCTTTTTGAAGATGGGGATGACCATGGCTTGTGACCATAGTTTTGGCAAGGAGCTGGTCCTGAAAGATTTTTCAATGATTATGCTTAGAAGTTCGGCTATGGCAATGGATAGCTTTTTTAAGAAGTAGGCACATATTCCATCCGGTCCAATAGATAGAGATGGTTTAAGATTGCGTAGTGCTTTTTCAACATTGTCTTCTGTAAAATTGATATGTATTAGATCATTGTAGTTTTCTGTGGTTCGACTAGGAAATACTGGGCATGATCCATTGCTGTTTACAAATACTGAGCCAAAGAATGTGTTAAAGATGTTGGCTTTAACGGTGTTGTCGTTGCAGTCTTTACCATTAGGTCCTTTCATGGGTGGGGTGGACCTTGAGTCTTTTAGTTTGTTGTTTACAAAATTGTAGAAAGCGCGGGTGCAATTGGTGCATAGAAGGTTTTCCTCTTGTTTAATGTGATAGTTGGTGCATTCAGTCTTTATCTAGTGGCATAAATTTTTGCATCGGCTTTTGAACTTGGCAACGTGACCAGATTTGTTTTTCCCCCAAAGTGATCTCTTTTTGGATTGAAGCTTCCTTATTGTTATGGGTAAGCTGTTTTTTCTGGTTTGGGGAGTTATTTGTACATATAGTTTGATGACTCTTTTGACTTCAAGTAAAAATGTTGTAATGGTCTTCAACAGTATTGCATCCAGTGAATAGAAATTGCCAATCAAGGGATGAGAGATCGTTGTCTATAAGATCATAGTTGCCTTTTTTGAAGTTATAATTGAGGATCACATTGTTGTGAACCTAAACTTGGGCTTTTAAAGAAATGCAGAGGCAACACCAGCCCCATGTAGATAATATGTGAAGCAAAATTCAATTGATGACTTTTCACAGTTTAACTAACTTTTCCCTTTTCTCTTAAACTGAATTCAGACCTTTTTTTTCACAATGAGGCATTGCTCTAGAAAGCGTTTCTAGACAAAATGGCAACTGTGCATTCTGCTTCAGGCTAGGGGTCTCCAACCTTGGCAACTTTAAGCCTGGTGGACTTCAACTCCCAGTCTCCCACTTTTTAGCCTGGTGACTTGCACTAAACCAAACTGGCTTGGTTTAAATATTACAATTAAACATCACCAGATCTAATTTTTCTTCCCAAAACATGTAGATGTCAGCCTGTATGCACTGAGTTTCAATAAAGTGAAGATTTTTCTTTCTAGAATTATACTGAGAAATAGGTTTTAAATCTTTGATTAGAATTAAAAGATCTTTCAAACTCCAAGATTGTGCTCACTCAACACACTGAATCATAAGTTAATCAACTACATTTTAGACTGATGTGTTGCATAAACTCAGGTCCTGAGGTTAGTTTGTGGTTCAATTTGTTATGAGAACCTAGAATCTTGGACTGAGTAAATCATGATTCAACTTATCGTCTCAAATGAAGCCTGAATCAGAAAGTAGTTTCAGTTCTATAGATAATTGTGCAATTTGCATTAGATTATAGACTCATAGTATCATATAGTTGGAAGGGACCCTGGATGTCTTCATTTATCATGTCTTCATGTATTATGTATTTATCAGACTTCTGATTTCCAATTCTTCAACTGCCATTCAGAAGTTGGTAGTACAGTCTTCTATAATCTGTTTACAAAGGTGCAACTCTCTACCAGATTTTCCAGCTGACCAGCCTTCCATCCCCCAATTCTTTTAATCAATTTGGATTAAAAGACAATTGAAGCTGATCTGACCTGTTTTAAGTATCTGCATATTGTTTCATACATCAGGATGTTGTAAACCCAGGCAAGTTATAAGTGTGAGAGTGGATTGCTTGTAGGGACTCTTAGCCAGTGGACTAAGTCACTTTTTATCCTTTCAGGTTAGCCAATGGAGTAGAATTCAGACTTTAGACTTTAAAGCACAAACTGGTTTATTGATAGCACTGGAGGCAAAGATGGGGTAACAGTGCTTCTTTATAGACTTATGCAGATTAGAACATGATTGGATGAAGCAGCAAGGTAGGTAATTGGATAAACATAACAAACAACAAGTATTTCCTTGGATCATATACCTAGTGAGGCCAGTAAGGATATTAGGATATCATTAATAAGGCATCCAACCAGACTACAAAGACAGTAGGGTTTCAAAAGAACAAAGAGGCAATATTCCAAGAACATTGTTTCTTCTAGAAGCTTCCTTGTATTGCCTTACTGCCTCCCATTCAATATTTATTTATTTTATTTATTTTATTTGTCAATCACTTACAAGATAATAGGTATAAGGATATACATAGTTATGAATACATGAAATGGATACATATAAGAAAAATAAAAGAAACAATAAAAGAAACAATAGGACAGGGACGGTAGCCACATTGGTGCACTTATGTATACCCCCTACAGACCTCTTAGGAAAGGGGTGAGGTCAATAGTAGACAGTCTAAGGTTAAAGATTTTGGGGTTTAGGGAAGAAACCACAGAGTCAGGTAGAGTCTTCCAGACATTGACCACTCTGTTGCTGAAGTTGTATTTCCTGCAATCAAGTTTGGTGCGGTTAACCTTAAGTTTGTATCTATTGTGTGTTGTTATGGTTGAAGCTGAAATATTCATTGACAGATAGGACATTGCAATGTTATGATTTTATATACTATACTTAGATCAGACCGAAGGTGGCGTAGTTCTAGATTTTCTAGGTCTAGAATTTCAAGTCTGGTAGCATAAGGTATTCTGCAACGAGTAGAGGAGTGTAGAACTCTTCTTGTGAAATATTTCTGGACTTTCTCAACTGTGCTAATATCAGATACGTAATGTGGGTTCCAGACTGATGAACTGTATTCGAGTATTGGTCTAGCAAATGTTTTGTATGCTCTAGTTAGTAGTGTGATATTACCAGAGAAAAAGCTACATAGGATTAGGTTAACAACTCTTAATGCCTTTTTGGCTATGTAGTTACAGTGGGCTCTAGCACTTAGGTCCTTAGAGAGGAATATTCCAAGGTCCTTGACAGAGCTTGGATCATCAATAAGGTCTTGACTATTCAGCTTGTATTTTATTTTCTGACTTTTTTTGCCAATATGTAAGACAGAGCATTTATTTGTTGAGATTTGAAGTTGCCATTTGTTTGACCATTCTGGTACATAGTCAAGATCTTTTTGAAGGGTAGCAGTATTGTCTGTGGTATTGAACAGCTTTAAATATGTTAAAATATGTTCGGAAAAAGAATAACAAGGAAAAGATAGGCCCACTTAATGGGAGCAGAGGGCAAGAAGGTGATAGGCAGCAGGAAGAAAGCAGAGCTGCTTAATTCTTTCTGTCTTTATCCAAAAGGAAGAAATAGTGCAACCTATCAAAAGCAACACTGAGAGAGACAGGACAGGTACGCAAGTCAAAATAGGCAAGAAAATAGTAAGAGACAATACCTATGGTATCTACCTTGGAAGAGTTCAAATTGCAAAGATTAAATGGATTACATCCCAGGGTTCTTATGGTGCTGGCAGACATGATCTCGGAGCCACTGAATGTAATCAGAAGAATAGAATTGGAGGGGATTTTGGAGATCTTCTAGTCAAAACTCCTGTAGTACAACTCCTGTACTACCAAAAAGCTAGAAAAGAGCTGATGTGGGAACAATCTACAAAAAGAGAAAAAATAGATCCATGGAACTATAGGCCAATGAGCTTCATATCAATACCTGGAAAACTCCCGGAAAAGATAATTAAGCAGTGGGTTTTAAAGAAATGAAGGAAATTCAGCTTTGCCTATGTTATGATTTGGAGCCTTTAAATGGGCACCAAGTTTACCTACTTCCTTTCTTAATCACTTTTGGAAATTGCTTGTTAACTGCTTTTTGATATTAAGAATCTTCAAAATGAGAATTTTCTTCATGCTGGGTGATTCTGCTTCAGTTCTCAATGAAAGAAGCTTCATGTTCATTTAAAAACTTTTTAAAAAATATTCTGAAATAAATAGCCAAAAGGAGATTAGAATGTTGATTTTGGAAAGTTATAAATAGCTGAAGAAACCCGATGGATTCAAAATAGGATTTTGAAATTAACTAGAAGAATCCTTCCTGTGGATTGTTCAAAATCCTATTAAAATACAGGGAGAGTTTATTTAGTTAGCTATTTAAAACATTTATGTAGCTGCCCTTCTTGTGTTCAACTCTGAGCAGCTCCTAATCCACAATTAAAAGAACACCAGCAAAAACAATAGCTTAACATAAGTCTATTAAAACCACAAACATTAAAAATCTGGCACTGAAGTTAAACCTCCAGAATCCTCATTAAATCTTCTCCTCTGCCTCAACCTATCCCAGTGGTTTTTTTTAAATCTAAATGTAACAAATCTTCTGGTGTGAAAATGTTGTGGACTTGAGAAAAACATGATTAGAGGAAACTTTGAAGGCCCTAGAGACAACAAGAAAGAACTTGAGATAATAATTAAAAGAGAAGAGACAAGATTCAAGAATGATACAGAAAAAGATGTTACACTGGATTTACAAATGAAATTGTCTGATATCTTAATAAGTAAAAGGAACACACACAAAAAGTCAGAAGAATGGCTTAGACAACTTTCTTACTTTGGGCATATAAAACATGTGTTATATTTAGGACAGAATTCCTGAGAAATGACAAATAGAAAATGAAAAGAAATCCGTTTTTGGGATACTGTTTAAAGGAAATAAATATCAAGATATTTAGAAGTGAAAAGAAGAAATATAATGTATAGATATACATACATACATACATACATACATACATACATACATACGCACGCACACACAAACAAATGCACCCATATGCATATATACACATACATATAGTTGAAGAGTCACTTCCATGGTCATATGGCCAGCATGGCTATATACCAAGGTGCACAGAAAGCTACATTCCCACCAAAGTGGTACTTATTTATCTACTTGTATTTGCATGCTTTCAAACTGCTGGATTGGCAGGAGCTGTAGCAAGGAATGGGAGCTTACTCTGTCACACCATACTTAGGTCTCAAACTGCTAATCTTCTGGTTGACGAGCCCAGTAACTTAACCACTCGGCCACTATTCCTATTATGTATGTATGCATGTATGTGTGTATGTATGTATATGTATGTATGTATATAGGTAGGTATACACATATGTACGTATGTAGACATAGGGATAGGTATGTATGTGTGTGTGTGTGTGTATTCTTGATCAAATAAGTCGGCCTATTACATTATATTATACAGTATTATATTGTATATATACATACACATTGTATTGTATTGTATGTATGCATGTATGTATGTATGTATGTATACACACATACACTGTCATGCCCCTGGTGGAGACTGACTCTGAGGGAGAGGAGGAACAGTCAACAGGAAGTGGTCTACTCAGGAGGAGAGGGCCATGATCCTCTTCATGGGTTGCAGGTGTGAGATCTACCTAAGAGGTTGGACCCAGGGGTGGGATTCTACCCTCTGTTGTTATTTCTGGTAGCTCTTAACAGAATTTTCATGACTAGGTTTGAATGATTAGATTTTAAAGATTTGTTTATAGATAAAGAAGTAAGTTATGGGAAGAAGAGATTTTTTGTTGTATTTTTAGAAAAAAGGGTAATTACTGTGTTCACTCTAAAGAAAAAGTACATGAAACTGATTTATTTGATTAAAGTTAAATATATTGTTGTTATTTCTGGTAACAATGGACTTTTTGCCAATTAAGACTGAATAATGTGGTTTTATAATTCATTTACAGATAAAAGATAAGATACGGGAAGAAGAGATTTTTAGCTGAAATTTTAGAGAAGGTGACAAGTTACTGAAATTGTAATCGTCCTAATCAAGGGGAAAATCATTTCTTTATATATCTTTTTTTCCCTTTATAGCTTTTTCTTTTTCTTTGCATTTTTATTTTTGTACTTTTCTGAATTTCAGTAGTTTTTTTTTTACCTTTGTATTTTTAAATACAAAGTGGCACAGGCACCATGTAGGACAGGCAGGCAGAAGACTAGCAAAGCGCATCCATGAATACCAACAAGCATTCAGAAGACATGAGTGCTTCTGATGAGTGTTTCTTCACCACACTTGGACAGACTTAAGCATTGTTTCAACTGGGTAACTGTGAGTATTCTAGAACAGGGGACCCCAATACCTGCAGTGGTGGGATTCAATTTTTTTTTACTACCGGTTCTGTGGGAGTGGCTTGGTGGCTATGGCTTGGTGGCTGTGGCAGGGGAAGGATACTGCAAAATCCACATTCTGTCCCCACCCCACTAACCTGCTTTCCAGCTCCGTTCTCCTGTGCAGGGCAACAAAAGAAGACCCAGCCGATCAGCTGGGGACTCAGGAAGCAGAGAATAGATGGGGTTGGCAGGGCCAGTCAGAGGTGGTATTTGCCAGTTCTCTGAACTACTCAAAATTTCCGCTATCGGTTCTCCAGAACTGGTCAAAACCTGCTGAATACTACCTCTGAATCCCTGGTCCATGGACCGGCATTTGTTCTGACCAAGGCTTCCTGAGACCGTAATTAAGCACACGCTTAGTTAAAACAACTCTTGTTTTATTTCAATGTTCATTCCCAGCCTGTAATGAGTCCCAAACAGTCCCTCGAGATAAGCACTCACCTTTCTCACCTTTGAATTGCTGCCAACAACTAAAGTGCCAAATGAACTATAAAAAAACCAACCGAAGTACAAAGTCCACACAGAGCTTCAAGGATTAATCTGAACAGCCAAAAGTAAACAAAAAGACCTCCTCACCAGCAGTCAACACCCAGATGAGCAGAGACTTCCACCACGATTAACATTAGATGGACAATCAAGAGGCCATTACTCAATCAAGGGCAGTAAACCACAGCCCAATCTCAGAACCCCCAAGACCACGCCCACCAACACTGTCAGGGCAAACCCCTAGTACCGTGATGGCAAACCTATGGCACACGTGCCACAGGTGGCACACAGAGCCATTTGTGCCAGCATGTGAGCCGCAGGCAAACTTACCTCACTGCACATGTGCGTGCCTCACAGCTGATTTTCAGCTGGTTTGAGGCCTTTTTCGGCCTCCCAGAGGCTTGAAAAAAGCCTCTGCAGGCTGAATAGGCCTGTTTTGTCACCTGCAGAGGCTTTTTTCAAGCTTCTGGGAGGCTAAAAAAGGCCTCAAACCATCTGAAAATCAGCTGTGAGGAGCAGGCAGGTAAGGGGGGTAGGGGGATTGTGCGTGCATGCACAGGGGGCGTTGAGGGGGCATGCATTGCCTTTTAGGTGCTGGCATACAAGCACGCGACTGCCAGCGCATGCACAATTTTTGGCACAGGAGCCCCAAAAAGGTTAGCCACCACTGCCCTGGTATGTAAAATGAGAGCAAACCCCACTCCTTACTAACACCGATGAATTTACCTAGTTTGGTAATGAAACATCTGCAAGAATGCAACCAAGCTCAGGGAGCACCAAGGACCCCACAGTGTATTTTTACACTTTAATAAAACATATTTAAAAAAAGCAAAACCAATAAAAACCGTCAAAGCCTTCCCATTTGTATACAAACTCTTAATCCTGGTATTAGTATTAGGTACTAACAGTTATTGGCATTTGTTCCGTCTTCTTTTCCTGACCAGGCCAGAATATTGGGCCCACACATATGCTGATGCTTCCCTTGATAATATATGATATATTTTGTATAATTCTCTGTGCATTTGTATTTATATTCAATGTGTCCATAAACATTTTGTACAGTTGTATATGTTCATATATGTGCACTCACACTTATCTTTGTGTGCTCGTGTACATACATTTTGTTGTGTTTTCCATTGACATATTCATAGATGCCTATTTGCATACATATATTTATATTTTACTGTTGTTTTGCACTTCTGTTTGGATGCTAACTGCATTTCATTTCCTGTATCCATGGCAATGACAATAAAGTTGAATCTAAAAAAAAAAGAATCTATTGTTATGATGGGAACTCAGGAGTGGCAGATATGAAAGAATATTATTCTTCATTGGAAGCACAAATTATTTCTTGAAGCACATGGCTGTGATAAAATGCCATTTCTGAAACAGTTTTTCCCCACCCACACAAACAACCCGATGGGCATGCTGTCTAATACAGTGTTTCTCAACATTGGCAACTTGAAGATGAGTGGACTTCAACTCCCAGAATTCCCCAGGCTACCCATCTTCAAGTTGTCAAGGTTGAGAAAAACCTGTGCAATGAAATGATCTAAGTTTGAGAATGGGAAAGACAGTTTGCCACATGCTGCAGACCAGAATTATCTCTACTGTCTATCTTTATCAAGCAGATGGACAGCAATATCTCCCCTTCACCAAGCACCATATAGAACAAAGGGAGTGGGGATTTTGCAGTAAACTTCCCTTGCCACGCCCACCAAGCCACACCATGCCTACCAATCCGCGCCCACAGAACTGGTGGTAAAAAAAATTGAATCCCACCGCTGCTTCAGTGGTACTGCTCAGCAACAACTGAGGTGAAGGCAGTGGTGGGGGTGGCAATGAGGGGCTTTTGCTTGGGGTGGGGGCTGGTGAGGAAGGCAGGCAAGCATTTGGACAGCAGAGAAGGAGAAGCTCCCCAACAGCCCCAGCAGAAAGTTCCTGTAGGAAGTTAGCAGCCAATTTTCTCTCCTAGAAAATTGAAATATCCTAGGAAATATTAAAAAGGCAGACTATTTCCCCTAAAAAGAGTAGAAACTCAAGAGCAGAAACTCACCTCAGAAGCAGAAACTCACCCCCACCTTCGTTAACGGGTGGGCCATTAAGGCCTGGGCCAGAATACTTTACATAACAAAGATCTCCAGGTAAAGCTATGGCAATTGCCAAAAGCCCTTTTCAGTGCATCATCATCATCCAGCAAGGCTCAACCAAGCCTGGAACTCAGGACAGCCTACAGAGTTGCCCCTGCATGGCCTCTGGAAGTCTGACAACCAACCAGAATACAAGCTCCAATTCAAATCCCAACAAAGGTTATAAAACCCAGGCACTCTCAACCCCTCAGCCCTTTCTTGATCTCTTCCTTCACCTTGAAGCATGTGGTCATCCTTTTCACTTTGGAGCTCCAAGCCATGGGATCCTCCTGTCCACCATTAAACCTTCCAAACAGCCTCCATGTTTCCAGTGTCTTTTTCCCCACTTGGAACTGAACCCAGAAGGATCTTTCTTCCAACATCCTCATATGGGCTGGTTTTCTAGGCATGGGGAAAGGACTGGTGGCATTGGATCCCCACTGGCCTCTCACCATGACGATGGGAGGGAAACCACATCCCTGTGTTCGTGGGGAAGAGCTCAACCTTAGCTCTGGGGACTTACCCAAAGCTGGAATATGGGGAAGGGATTACATGCATCAAGAGAACAATTAATCAGTGGAACACCTTACCTCCAAAAGTTGTAGATCATTGCAGGTTTTCAAGAGAAGACTGGACAGCAATTTGTTTGGAATGGTATAGGTCTTCTGCTCGGGCAGAGAGTTGGACTACTAGATGACCTCCAAGGACCCTTCCAACTCTGTGTGTGTGGGAGGGAATCCTGATGTTTGAAAAGTCGTAGGTTTCAAAAATCAGAAAACTCCCCACCCCCCAACATTTTTGTCCCAGCCTGGCTACAGAGAGCTAGTAATAGGATATTGTCTCAATGAAGACTCCAGAGTTTAGAAGCTAGAATAATAAGAGTTGGAAGGGATCCTTTGGCTCTGGTATTACTTGCTTTAAAGAAGTTGTTTTCAACAATGGCAGCGCAGGGTGCTTGAACTAGGGGAAGATGGTTGGTGTTGAATGAGGTTTGCGTAAGACTTCCTCTGCCTGTCTCTCACATAGAGCTGCTGCCTGTGTCTCTCACTTATAGTGGCTTTTGTGTGCATGCACAGCGTCCCCGTTATCCACCAAGCCAGCCTTACAGGAAACCTCAGTTAAAACAGGTCACCCACAGCATGGCCTAGATTTCACACTTTAGTTCTTCGAACAGCCTTTCTAAAGGCGAGGAGAGGACCTGTTTGAAAGAGCTGTGAGAAGGGGGAATTACAAACAGAGTAACTCTAAGCCTACCTGGTGAAGAATGTGTATTTTAAAGAAGAGACTAAGAGGAGTTCAATGAGAATCTACTGGTAGATATGGGGGACGGGGGAAATCAGCTCTTAGATGAATGGACTTGATCAAACCAAGTTAGATATATAGAGATATAAGGCCACAGTTTGTTCTTATTGGAACAACTAGAATTTGCAATGGGAAATGTTTTTCTTTTGGTATCTATCATTCCCAAACTGACCCCTGCTCTTGTTTCCCTCCCTGTTTTATTGCTTTATTCCTCTCTTTTGATTTCTGAAGGAAAACAGAAGCAGGAAATAACTGGAGATCTGTTAATTATAGTAACTTGAGATTCTTGAGTAACTTGAGGTCCTTTATATATATGCATATGCACGTGGTCTTGTACATTGCATTTGTCTTTCCCATCTTTCAGCGACGTGCAAATATTAGTGTATCCCTTTGTGAGCTGATGTCTCTTTCAGTATTCTCTGGAGGGAGTCTGACCACTACGTGCTGTTTCATAAATATTGCAAATAAGCCTGGATGATTTCTGTGTTTGATTGCACAAGAATTGTGCAAGATTAGCCAGAATTCTGATTCCCAATGGTTTTATTACTGCCCAGTCTTCTAAACATGCATTGCTGGGAATTTATAACATTTGGGGAATCAGGAGGAGATGTTTCTGTGAAAGAACAGGAAACTCCATTCAATTTTGGAACAAATGATCGACTCAAAATTATTTAATTCTAAAACAGTAAATCTCTTTATGGATGGGTGGATCCTAGTGGCTGGATCTCAAGACTCTGGTAAAACACACACACACACACACACAGAGAATTTTTTTTTTTTAAATCACAATAGGCTAAGTCTAACTACCTTTATATTAGGTATATTGGATTAATAGAAAGAAATTCAGATTTGACTCAGATTTTTATCTGATTATTATCTTTATCTGAATGTATTTTTATCAGTGTATTCCACCCACAAGATCTGTGTTCAGTCAGATGTTCTTGGTTCCCTTTGCTGCGCTTCAGTTAAGTGCAAAGCATAGAATATAAAGAGGTAGGAAAATTGTAGTTTATATTGGCTGTTGTATTTCAGCAGGAGATAACAATAAATTGACCTGTGTAATGTCAGCAGGATATAGCAGTAAGCTCACCTGATTTGACCTGGGATTGTATGCAATGGTGGCTTTGTTAGAATTTAGATGAAAGACCACCTAATACAGGTAGTCTTCAATTTCTGTTGCTAAGTGAAACATTTGTTAAGTGAGTTTTGCCCCATTTTATGACTTTTCTTGCCACAATTATTAAGAGAATCACTGCAGTTGTAACGTTAGTAACACAGTTAAGTGCATCTGTCTTCCCCATTGACTTTGCTTGTCAGCAGGTCGCAAAAGGGGATCACATGACCCCCTGAGATGCTGCAACTATCCTAAATATGAGTCAGTTGCCAAGCATTTGAATTTTGATCGCATGATGCTGAATGGTCCTGTGGAAAACAGTCATGTCACTTTTTTCAGTGACATTGTAACTTTGAATGGTCATTGAATGAACTGTTGTAAGTCAAGGATTACCTGTACTAAGGCTGTAGAGTAGACATTGAGGAAAGGAAAAAAGAAGCCTTGCCCTTTAAGGAAAAAGGCAAAGTTCTTTCCTTTTGTGGATTCAAATTTCCAGGCTGGGAGGTTTTAATGCAAAATGATTTGGTCAGCTGCATTGAAAGTCAGAATCAGTTTATTAATAGAAAGGCAGATAAGAAGAAATCCCACAATGTTCTTAGGATTAATCTAATAAGTGAGTAGGAAAACCTCTCTCTTATATACTTCAGGTTCTTTGATTTGTAAGTGAAGTCTTTGATTTGTGTGTGTTGAATTTCTGTCTCTTTGAGATTGGGATCTCTTCCTGGGATCTTGGTAGGAGTAATAGTTTTATAGTCCAGTCTGTTTTTCCCTGATCCTTTGTAGCTATCAGTTTGCACCTGGTTGCAATATCCCGAGTTTCCTGTTATACTGTTTGCTTTTCACAAGTTTTTTGTAGCTTGCTATCTATTTGATTTCTATGGGAAAAGATCCTAGCTAATGTGTGTCCCATAAAAAGGTGGGGGCTAGTGGGGCTGTCCCCGATTGTGTTTTCACCTCTTCTTTCTTTTAGGGGAATTTTCCTTCCCCTTCTAATGTTTTCCTAGAAGAGAGGGGAATCGTAACTTCCAAAAGCATGTTTCAAAGATGACAAACATTTCTATTACAGCTGCTAAGAAAATTGCCTTATGATCATCAGAGCTGTAGTTGATTGAGGACATGTTTAACTTTATCAAGATGAAGAGCAAAATAAATCCATATTCTTAAAACTTTTCTTCTGATCAACCGGAAGACACTGGAGTCTTTTTTACCCCCAATCAGTTGAATCACAGGTATTCTTAACTAACAAATCATCATCATCATATCTAATACCTTATTGTCTTCCAGACATGCAGAATTTCAAAGTAATTTTAATGCTCGCGGGCTAAACTCAGTGAAAATTTGGATTGTTGAAATTCTGTTGAGCTGGAGAGCATGGAATTGTGGAAGACTAATAATAAGGCTAGGTACTGTTTGTGTCTGAAGGAGGATAAACAGATAGATGATTGGGAAATATGAGAGGGAAGAATGGGATATGGGTGTTGGTGGTTCTCCTTGCCCTTCTACTAGGGGAATTGTGATATATTCTTATTTATTCTTTTTTTAAAAAATTTAAAAATAAACTTTATTAAACATTAAAATATAGATAGATAGTACTGTTGGAAGTTACAATTCCCCCCTCTTCTAGGGAAACAGCCCCCACCCTTTGTCAAGTAGGGCTATTAAAATAGCTGGAGCCAGCTTACTTTTCACAACAAAGGAAGGAGAAAATTACAGGCATGAGATACAGAGAAAAAAACCCTACAAATTAGCTAAGATCCTTTCCCATAGAAATCAAATAGATGGCAAGCTATAAAAACTTGTGAAAAGAAAACCAAAAGGCATAGCAGGAAGGAAAGATGATAGCAAACAAGCAAATACAAAGGATCAGGACCATAAAACCAAGATCCCAGGAAGAGATCCCAAAGAGACAGGAATTCAACACACACAAATCAAAGTCTTCAAAGATTCACACCTACAAATCAAAGAACCTGAAGTGTATAAAAGAGAGGTTTTTCTACTCACATTAGATTAATCCTAGGAACTCTGTGAGATTTCTTACCTGCCTTCCTATTAATAAACTGATTCTGACTTTCAATGAAGCTGACCAAATCATTTTGCATTTCTCCCAGCCAAGAAATTTGAATCCACAAAAGGAAAGAACTTTGCCTATTCCTTAAAGGGCAAGGTTTTCTTTTTTCCTTTCCTCAGTACAAAACATTAAAAACAAAACCAAAAAGAAAAACATAACCAATAAACATATACATTTTTCTAATTGCTTAGATGGTGTGTTCAAACAATTTTCTAATACTTATTTCCTGTATCCGATAAATACTCCTATCATAACCTCTTTATATTTTCCCTTCCCTATCTATTTACTTGCTGGTTTCTATCCTTTATCCAATTATACCAGTTTTCCCAAACTGTATAATATTTTGAGTCTACCTTATCTTATAGTTTTTGGGTGAGTTTATCTATTTCAGAGCAGTAGTAAACCTTCTGGATTATCAAGTTATCCGTTGGCATCTGATCATCCTTCCAACATTGTGCTAGTGCTATTCTTGCTGCAGTAATTATATGTAAAATTAAGTATTTCATTTCTTTTGCATGTTCACCTCTTATTATTCCCAATAAAAAAAATGAATTCAATTTATATGACTGCATATTCATTGGGGACAAAACGCAAGCCTTCCATAATTATTGTGGGTTCATATACCACACAGACTGTGCAAAGGGGAAGAATATAAATGGACTACGTGGCAGACAAAGTAGGGTAGGATATATTGAGATAGGTAGTGACTCTGAAATGCCAACCTCAAATTAATCAATATACAATACGGTATTTACAATGCTTTGCTGAGGGAAAGGTGGATCTGCAAATGAGATCTATAGATTCAAATCTATTTGTGACTCCTTCAGGTTTCTCCTCCCTTGTGGACAAACTCTGTCTTCTGGAGAAGTAAAGAAGTCCTGTAAATTGCTCCCTGGACACCGATTCCCCTTTTTGCTCCAGGATTTAAGACTGGAAAATGATTCTGAAATGATTCTGAAAAGCTCAGTTGGGCTGTATTTCCTCATGAAGAAGTCGAGATATGCTGGAGGAGGGCTGCGTGTGTGTGTGTGTATCAGGCAACATCTGGCAGCTCTTTTTTTCCCAACTAGCACGTTTTATTGAAGAAAAAGAAAAAAAAAAACCCAGCAGCTTTCGTGAGATACTACAGACATAACGTATTTTCCTGGTGGGATGGGGCAGAGAAGAAAAAAAAAAAATCCCCTCTCCCCTCCGCCTCCCAGTGACAGCCCTGCACAACTCCGGCTGTCCTTACCAGCAGCAGCATGAACAGCAGCAGCCAAAGAATGCAGCCCAGCAAGCTTAGTTAGGTTAGGGCAGGGCAGGGTAGAGCGGTGTGCAAGGGAAGAAGGGGGTGGAGACACGCTGGCAGCTACCCTGGCCTAGATACGCGGCCGAGATCTGACTGTTGAACTGTTTAACAACAGCCATGTTCCAGCCCAGCTGAGGTCTGGCCCCGCGCCCCATGGGGAGTCCCACTCTCAGAGTCCTGCTGCTCCTCACCGCTTTCCTGCTGGATCTCCCGCCTGCTGCGCTCCAGACCCACCAGCCGTGTCCCTGCGGAGAAGTCCTCACCAACTTCGTAAGGAGATTCTCTTCCTGGGGAGAAGACTGAGGGGAGGGTGGCTTTGGCGGGGATCTTCCTCTCATATGGTCAAGGGTTCGAATGCTGAGGGTACCGAAACCTTTGAAGTTGATTTCTTCTTGGTTCATGGGAATGAAAGCCACCAGGAGTAGCGAAGAGGGCACCTACTCCAGCGTCTGCTCATTTGCATGATAGGCAGCGGAGAGACTTGAGGCCATGTGGTTTCCGAGGTGGGAACTTAGGAGGAAAGGGTATCCTTCTGATCTCCTCAGCTAACTTGTGACTGATTTTTGATGTGTTTGAAGGAGAAGACATTGTCACATGTGGTCAGATGTGGCCCATCCAAGAGCTGGAGGTTTTGTCTTTAGCAACATCATGTATGTGATTAGCCGGTGGCATTAGCAACACTGACACAGGCACTTTGGCCGTCTCCAACAAAGCTGCTAAAAAAAATGTAATCTTTGATGGAGTCTGGTCCCTCTTCTGTGTTGTTTGTCCTCTTAGTAACCGAGACCAGCCTTACCTTTAAATGTGTCTTGCAAGTTAAAGCTTAGCTTCACGCTGTAAAATTATAATAATAATTTAATAAGTGGGAAATGTGATTGAATATGTGCGGGGGTATATTTAGTTCATTGCTGAGTTAGTCATAAAGAATACCAGAAGGAGCAGAGCTCAAAGCTCAGAGGACACAGATTGCAGGCAGAATTGTCCCTGACTGAAATAATTGATTTCACAAACAGGACAAAGGTGCAACAGTTTATCACTTAGTATGATGTGGACAGCCAGTTATCAATTTATTGTTGATAATTCCTCAAACAGTCCAAACAAAATTGACAGAGTATTGGAAAGAGAGTAGAGAAAATGGGGAAGGAGTCATGGTATGGGATTTCTGGCATTTGAAAGGAAAAAAAAACCCACTGGCTTACAGTCAAAAAGAATGAATAAATAACATTTAAAAGTCTCCGTTGTGAATGGTAGAATAGATGTCTATGTAGAAATACCCAAAGATTTAAAAGTATGTTATTCTGCAACAGAGGCAGTTAAAGAATTTTTAAACATCACAGAGTTTTGGATAATTTCAAATGCTTGTCAACTAGATACAAGGACAGTTTTTTCCTGAATGCCATCACCCTGCTAAACAATTAATTCCCACAACACTGTCATACTACTTAGAAAGACTATTACTATTATTATTCTCATCCTTCCTATAACCTATCTCTTCCTACTTATGACTATAACTATGTTGCTTGTATCTTTACAATTCATATTGTTTTATTTGTTTCCTAATATGATTTGATTGCTTAATAGTAAGCTATGATTATCACTAAGTGTTGTATCTTATGATTCTTGATGAATGTATTTTTATTTTTTTTTCTTATGTACACTGAGAGCATATGCACCAAAGACAAATTCCTTGTGTGTCCAATCACACATGGCCAATAAAGAATTCTGTTCTATTCTATTCTATTCTATTCTATTCTATTCTATTCTATTCTATTCTATAAAAGGTGTGCATGTTATGTCACCAAAGTGATGTATTCATTTGTTCCTAAAGATGCTTGTATTTCTCTGAACATTTCATGAAAGATGTGCAGCCCAGCAGCAATCAAAAAATTTGTCCATTTGGGGTTTATTCCCACCTCTCTTCTTTGGCAAATCTGTAAAGTTGATTTCCTTGAACTGGACTGTTTATAGAATTAGTATTAGAATATGCATGTATTTTAATGGGCATGTCTTTGAGTTTTACTACAAGTTCAGAGTTTTGCAAATAATTCCTTTTGTAATGCCTTTTGTACATTATTTTCACACACACACACACACATTTTAATGCACAGGTCTTTCCTTAATAATAATAATTAGTGAATGTGTTTAAGAACACGATGAACAACATTACAGTATTCCACTCCAAAATATTTTGAATTTTGAATGACAATTTAGCTTTGACTTCCAGATTGGTTTTAAAAAATGGCAAAATTAAGTAAACAAATATCTCTCTAATCCCTGCATCTAGTCCCATGCCTTTGATGGGCAGTCAGATCAGATGATACAATCTTAATATCCAGATTGTAATTTGCAAATAGCAAATTTCCAAGAGCTATATGCTACATTGTCAAATCCAAGACCCTTAGGGCTAATTTATGTATTCAACAAAGATAAGAGGATTTTTTGTTCAAATAAAGTTCTCATAATGTGGGTGTGAGAGAGTATAAGTTCTTGCACGTACATACATGTGCAAACACCCACTTCCTTTTCATTTTCCAACTCTCAACACTGGAGAAACTGACAGGGATTGGCAATACACACCGTGGTTAAGGTGCATCAAAGGATGCAGAAATTCAAAAAGGAAAAAAAAGGGAGGAAGGAAGAGACATCTGAAAAGAATAAGTCTTAAAAGAAATAGGTAACTGGAATTGATTAATGGGAAGTGAGAAGCCTGTTCTCCTAACTTTATCACCTTCAGAGCCTGTAATAAAGTTAACTAGGATTTTGTACGATTTATAAAGTTTCATTGAAGAGCAGAGAAGAACATAGAGAAGGTGAAGGAAATAATGGAGGGACAGTCTTCCAAACTGTTAGAACTTCATGATGGGCTTGCACTGGAGTAGAGAGCTAAACTGCCACTGGCTTAAGAAAGGTATCACCTCCTGCATCAACTGAAGCAGATAACTTCTAACCTGTGAATAGTACATTTATTAACAGAAGTAATTTCTTTCTAGTATCCTTCTGTTCAGTTTGCAGATAAGTTAAAGGATGCAGCTGTTGTTCTCAGGATTGTGGGAAAACCTTTCCTTTGGATGGTTTTTCTGTGTTGCGCAAAGAAATGTTAATAGTTGTTTTTCTTCCCAAAATACAATTCCCTTTGGGGAGGGGGGATAACTTTATATTCTACCTGTCTTCTTTTTCTCCTCCTCCTTTTTTTCCTCCTCTTTTTTCTTCTATTCCTTCTCTTCCTCCTCCTTTTCCTCCTCCCCCTCCCTCCCTCTCCTCCTCTTTCTCCTTCTCCTTCTCCTCCTCTTCCTCCTTGACAGCTACACACTTTTACCCCATTAAGGCTGTTTATTCTGTTTATTATCTCACCTAGAAGTTTAGTATTTTGTCCTCCTTTGCAAAGCTCTTAATCACTTTGTGACTAAAATATGACAGGTGATAATATGACAGAAAATTGGCACTTTCTGTAGCAAAGAGAAACAAACTGTTGCCTTTCTGCCCATTCACTACTTTACTTGTTTATATAATATCATACCCACCCTTAACAGGTTTAGAGCTTCAAAGTCTTTGGATTTATTTTCATGTAGGCATTGCTACCGAAAATGGATTAACATAATGTAATAATAGTGAATTTGTACTCATTTGAGCTAAATTAGGTATTAATGTAGGGTAAATTCTCAGCATTACCTCTGTTCTCTTTTCTTACAGTTTTACACAGGGGCCTGGTTTCCATGTTTTCCTCCTGATATTTTGTCTTCCAGCCAAATATTTGTGCCCTAAACATTAATACCACACCCAGACCCTTAGCAGAAGAAACTTTTTCCTTCACCTTATTTTCCACGCCAAGAAAACCAGTGTCATCTAGTAGCTTTCATTTATTTATTAACAAAAATAATTATCAAGTATTTTTACACCCCTTTCCTCTTCAGTTGAAAAAGCTCCCAAGGGGTTATATGCATCAATCATCATAATTGTTGCCATCATTTTTACACTAAAAATGACATGACATAAAAGGAAATAATGATGAGAAGGGAAGAGGAAAATCATGATGATTGACTGCTAGGGATGCAGTATTGGGGGAAGGAGGAAACCAAAGGCTTTACCATTGTTGATGAAATAAGCTTGTTTTTTATTTCTTAGTCTGTTGCAAACTCTCAGAGACAATTTTAAACAAAACTTGACCAACTGCTGCAAGTTATTTATTCTTCATAGTAAGTACAGGTTGTCCTTGACTTTCAAAAGTTCATTTTGTTCAAAGTTACACCAGGCACTGAAAAAAGTGACATGACCATTTTTCACATTTATGACATTTACAGTATCTCCTTGGTCACGTGATCAAAATTTGGATGCATAACAACTGGCATGTGTTCATGACAGTTGTAGTGTTCAGCGGTCATGTGATCAGCTTTTGTGACCTTCTGACAAGCAAAGTCAATAGCGAAGCCAGATTCACTTAATAATAGTGATATTGACTTAAAAACTGCAATGATTCACTTAGCAACTGTGTCAAGCAAGGTTGTAAAATGGAACAAAACTCACTTAGCAAATGTTTCAGCAACATAAATTTTGGGCTTCATTGTGGTAGTAAGTGAAGTCTACTGAAGTCTGTATTTGTTGCCCTATAATTGGGGCCTTCCAGATTTTGGGGGGGACTACATCTCCCACATTCCCTTGCTTTGGGTAAGCTATCTGGGGATGATGGAAATAAACTCCCAAAAGAAAACAGTTTTTTTTTCTTCAGACTATGTTTGGTGGAACTGAATAGGGTTTTGTAAAAACTAAAGGGAAAAAAAAAATCAATTGAATTCAGTCAGTTTTCTGTCACTAAAGCTTTGCCTCCTAATTAAGATTTTTATAATTGGAAAGTGTATGGTTGTCTATCCCAGCTTTAAAATTTCAGCTTTCCCTTTGTACCCAGAACTGATTGAGTAACGTTGCTGTAGTAAAAACACACACCGCTCAAATGTTTTTCAGTGATTTGTTACTGGCAAAGTGTTACACAATTGAAGGTGTGCCTCTCTCTATGCATCCACTTGGTTAGAGTAGAGGTTGCCCTCATGCAGGAACAGAAAAACCACATCTGTGGGCACAGTAAATACATCAAGCCAAATCTCCCCACACTGAGAAACGAGAGCAAAAGCCGGCTTCTGAATTGCCAGTCTCCTGCGATAAGAATCATCTGTCAACAAGTACAAATAGACATATCGAAAGAAAGCTAACTTTCCTATCCCTGATCTCTATTTTGTCTTAGATTGCAAATGACTAATAGAGGATCGTGTAGGTGGGGGGAGACAGGATCATCTGGTGGTTTTTGACTAGGCTGTATTAAAGTCACTGCAGGGTTTGGTAAATGAAGTAACGTGATTACATGGGGATGTGGGCAGCTGCAGTATTTTCCTCAATCCCTTAGAAAAATTACCATATTTCTCCAACAATATGGCCTCCACCAATAGGAAGGACCATCATGATTTCTAGGCATGAGGTGAAATTAAGCCCCACCCCCCCAAATTTAGGCCTATTTAAACCATGTGTTTCCCCGCCATTTCTCACATCGTTCGTTAGAACTACACGAAGTGAAGAGAAATGGGAGGGGAAGGGTGGGGGGGATGGGGAGAAAACTTGCCTTTAGGAGTGTCCTGCAGGTAGCCTAGGCTAGAATACCCCGATAGCCGATAGAAGGTCCCCGAAGGCAGAGTTCCCAGCCACTTCAGGACGTGGCGTGGCTGACCGTGTCCCCTCGCCTTTAGGCAGTCTCTTTCGGGCGATGGAAGCTCCCCAAGTGCAGTCACCAGTCATTTCGATCAGCCAGTAGAAGCGGCCTCGTGGCGAGCGCGCACACACACACTCCCCTCGCCGCGAGGCCACTTCTATCGGCCGACCGAAAGCTCCCCGAAGGCAGAGTCCCCAGCCGCTTCAGGGCGTGCTGTGGCTGACCATGTCCCCTCGCCTTTAGGCAGTCTTGGGCGATGGAAGCTCCCCAAGTGCAGTCACCAGCCACTTTGATTGGCCAGTAGAAGTGGCCTCGCGGTGAGGGGAGTGTGTGTGTGCGTTCACCCCGAGGCTGCTTCTACCAGCCGATCGAAGTGGCTAGTGACTACACTTGGGGAGCTTCCATCGCCTGAAAGAGACTGCCTAAAGACGAGGGGACACGGGCAGCCACGGCACACCCTGAAGCGGCTGGGGACTCTGCCTTCGGGGAGCTTTCATCGTCTGATAGAAACGGCCTCGCGGCGAGGTATGTGCGTATGGGCCGCTCTAGGTGGGGGAGGAAATCAAGTCAGCCCCGAAAAGACGGCCTTGCTGTTTTTTTCGGGGGTCAAAAAAAAATAAGGCCCGGCCTTATTTTGTGAGAAACACGGTAGGTTTTGCTCAAGTCCTGGGAATTTTAGCATCTTTCAAAAGAATTTAAGAAGCGTCCTTGGTGAGGCGCTTCCCAACCGAATGGAAACTCCCATGAAGGTTATGTCAGCAATTGTGTTTTGATACCATGGAGTTGCATCCATTTCTCAACTGGCAGATTTTACATAGCCATGTCGATGACCTTCAAGAGTGTAGATGGCCTTCAAGATCAGCAGCTGTGGTATCTTTGTGGTGATGAAAGTCCCCAAATTGTATTCCTTTTGTGTGTTCCTTTCCTATTGTGTGAAGAAGTTGTTCCTTTATCTCTTATCACCTCAGGACTCAGCAAGGGTTGGTCAAAAGCCAGTAAATATTTCAGCAGTCCACATGATACACACTCAATACACTCAAGGCCTCCTGAAGAGGCCTCAGACAGCTTATTTACTGTTCTGTGAATGTTCTGCTTTATAAAGAGAGGCCTTTGATTTAACTTTTCCCCTCTAACTCTACCTTTCTTTTTTGTTTTGCAGGATTGCAGTATTAATGGTAAGAAAATTAACCTTTTTTATGGAACTTAACTCTATGTTGAATTTGAGCCTAGGGGGATGGAGATAACAATTGGGATCTGAATGAGGGGGAAGGACTGGAGATCTCACTGCATTCAATTGGGCTGAGGTTGGTCCTTGGTGCTCACATCTGATTGACTATCTTGACCAGCACTGATGATGTTACCTAGTTGGGTAATGAAATGTCTGCAAGAAAACAACCAAGCTCAGAAAGCACCAAGGACCGCTCATTTCAACTTTGAGCTACAAATGCTTCCCTTTATTGGTAGATAAATGCAGATTTGATTGATTGCAAGGTGTTGTGACTTGAAAGCAGTGGTGCACCACCACAAAAACTGTTAAATTTGCCCTCATGGATTTTGAATAGCTTTTTTTTTTATTTTAGTGCTATTGTAGGATATCCTCTTACCCATGGCATGAAGATACCCTGTTGACTTTTTAATTTTTTTAAAAAAAATCATTATTATATTACCTTAATGTTCATTCCCAGCTACCCAGCTAAATTTGAAAGTTATATATTCCATCTTCTCTTGCTGCTGAGAAGTTCAGATGATGTCTGTAGGGACTGGGATTTGCTTGGCTCTAGTTTGTCACTTGTGGCTACTCTGGACATGCTTCCCCCACACTAAATAGTAAGTATGACCCTCGGTGGTCACCTTGGCTTAGGCTGCTGGGGAGATCAGACCCCGGACTCCCAGTGTGTAGCCCAGGTAATGACTGACTGGAACTTCTTCAAGTGCTTTTGAGTGCTATGTAGGTGCTTTTTAAAGCCAAGATCCTTTGAGGGAGTGGCGGTGTCTATAAAACAATGCAGTGAGAAATTTCAAAGTCAGTTCTCTCTCTGTATTGTTTCACACAGGTAGTCCTCAACTTACAACCATAATTGAGCCCAAAATTGTTGTTGCTAAGCCAAACATTTGTTAAGTGAGTTTTGCCCCACTTTACGATTTTATTGCCAGAGTTGTTAAGTGAATCATTGAAATTGGTAAATTAGTAATCTGGCTTCCTCGTTGACTTTGCCTGTCGGAAAGTCGCAAAAGGGGATCAAGGCAACTATCATAAATATGAGTCAGTGGCCGAACTTTTATCATGTGACCATGGAAATGCTGCAATTGTTGTAAGTGTGAAAAGTGGTCATAAGTCACTTTTTTCAGTGACGTTTTATCTTTGAACGGTCACTAAGTAGACTGTTGTAAATCGAGGACTACCTGTAGACAGTTGCTACTCTCTGTCATAGGCTAGAGAAATAGGGGAGAGGTGAAATAGACCAGTGCCATCAACATCATCGTCACCACCATCAGACGCAGGAGCAGCACATTCACTTGGAAGGTAGTCCTCGATTTACAACCATAATTCGAATTGGAATTTCCATTGCTAAGCAAGGCAGTGGTTAAGAGTCTAGTTTTCTGACCGTTTTTGCTGTGGTTATTAAGGAAATCATCACAGACATTAAGTAAACATGTGTTTATTAAGTGAACCCAGCTTCCTCCGTCGATTTTGCTTGTTGGAAGTCAAACGAGAAGGTTGCAAATGGTGATCAGGTGGACCCTGGATACTGCACCCTTCATGCATTCCATGCCGGTGGCCAAGGGCCCAAAGTTTGATCAGAGATGCTGTGATGGTTGAAAGCAGAAGGACGGGTGATACCTTCCTTTTTTCAGCACCATTGCAACTCTGAACAGTCGCTAAACAGTCCCAATTGTGGTCGTAAGTCAAGGATTGCTTATCTGTAAGAAGTTTGGTTTTTTTTTTCACCACTTAGCATGCTGTGCAAACCAATGGTGGTATTCAACCAGTTCTGGCAAGCTGGTAGGAGCGATGAGCAGCGAAGACCGAATGGTTCTCTCCACTGCTCTGCTGTTGGGCCCACCTGCCCGCCTAGGCTCCCATACTCACTTTTATCTGCTGAGTTTGAAGTGCAGCTGCTTTGCGCGGCACAGAATAGTGCCGCATGGCAGCTGCTGAAGTGACCAGGATCATGCAGGCTTGCAGGAGGCAAGTTAGAACGCCTCTGTGCCTGCGCAAAGTGCACCCACCAAGCCACACCCACCGAACCACTGGCAACAATATTTGAATCCCACCACTGGTGCAAACCCACTAATTATTGGTTTATTATTCTGCGTGAACCAAAACAAATTATTTTTCTTTAAAACATCCTGCTTTAGCACTGTGAGAATGGAGTCAATCAAGTGTGCTGGTTGCTCTGGAGCAGGAGTCGCCAACCTTTTGGACCTCAGGGACCACCAAACTCATAATTTTAGATCCCAGGGACCACTAACTGGTTCTGTGGGTGTGGCCTAATTTGTGGGTGTAGCTTGGTGGTCATGTGACTGGCTGGACATGGTTTGCATCTAAATATTATAAATATTTATATAAATATTGATTTTTTTATTAAAAAAGAGCAACTTTTACCCAAAATCAGGCAAAGCAGGCAGGCAGATTAAATTGCTCACAGAATCACATATTCATTCAGAAATCTATCTATCTGCCATTGGCTAGCTCTGTCACATAAAATTTGCTTGCAAGCAAACTCACAAATTTAACTCACAACACACCATGCATGTAAATATTGAATTTTTTATTTAAAAAGAGCAACTTTTACCCCAAATCAGGCAAAGCAGGCAGATTGAGTTGCTCACAGAATCATTCAGTGGTCTATTTATCTGCCATCGGCTAGCTCAGTCTGTCAAATTTGCTTGCCGTGAGTCTGCACTGAATTTGCTTGCAAGCAAACCTTCAGTCCTAAAGGAGGTTCGGCTGTACTTAAAAGCAGAACCGAAGACCTAAAGACTAGCCAGAAAGCAAGAAATCCAATGATTTCCTGCTTCCTAGCTAATCTAAATCTCCCAGCACAGCAGAACAGATGATGGTCGGAAAAAGGAAAAATAGCAATTTAGCAGGCAAGTTTACTGGGTAAGGAGTGAGTGGGGCGGGGTGAGTTCCCACAGGCCATGTAGGCGGCGCAGCCTTGTGTTTCTGTGCAACTTAGATTAATGGCTTTGGGGGGGGGGTGCTCTGGGGGTGAGATTTCTCTCACGGCCACCAAAATTTTCTCACGGCCCACCAGTGGGCTGCGGCCCACCGGTTGGAGACCGCTACTCTGGAGAATCACTGGAGAAACCTATGCTCTTAATATAATGGATGACTTGTTCTTTTCTATGTTAAGTGCTAATATTACAGAATTCCTGCTCTGTTTTACTCCTGTCCTCGTTCCTTTGGAGCATGTGCTAGTAGCCACTGTAAATAGATATAACAATCGGCTATTGTATAGACCCTATAATGCCAGTTAAGTATCCAAACAAGCTTCCTTATCCAATCTGTGAATGTATTTATTTATTTGAGGATTACAAGAAAAGGAAGATAATGGCTAAGTTTGCACATCAGGTGAAGACAAAATCAAACAAACCGTAATCAAGCGTAAGTTGATTATAAACCAAGCATATGTGTCACCAAGAGCATTCAAACGGGTCAGGCCTTTATGGTCAAATTACCAGGGAGTAGGTAAACGTGTGGATTTTTGCTGGGAGTTTACTGGAAGGTTCTTCTTATCTGTTCTCCTTTTATAGAGACGTACGCCTTGCACTTTGATGTCTTACACCTTTGTTTCCTTATACACCTTCAGGGAGAAAGGTTGCGTGGAAATTAATGTAAACTTTGCCCTAGAACTTGTTTGCAGTTCAATTTGCCTGCTTGCATATTTATTTATTTCATTATTCCATTTGTGTGGCTGCTTAACTCAACAAATATCTCCGGATGGCAAAATCATAAATGAATCCTGTCATAAATACAAAGACTGAGACACACAGTAAGCAAAGAAGATAACAGTTTAAAATTTGAATTGAGGCCCAGCGTGGCCTCAAGATCAGGGGTTGGGGTTCAGGCCTCTCTACTACACAGTTATTAATTATAGCTTTAAAGTATCTGGGGTTTTTTCCCGCCTAGGAAGCTCAGTGGGATTTTTTTTAAGTGTGTGTGTATGCCTTTGAGTCAGTTTTTCATTTCTGTTGGTTGCCTGGGGCGGTACCTGTGGTTTTCTGGTCAAGATTTCCCTTGCTGCCTTCTTCCTAGGGCTGGGAGAAAGGGACTGGCCCAAAGTCACCCAGCTGACTTTGTGTGTAATGCAAGACTAGAACTCACATCTCCCACTTTTTAACTTGATGCTTTAATTCAGGCAATCTTCAAACTGGACAGCTTTAAGACTTGTGGACTTCAACTCCCAGAATTCTTCCCCAAGTCATGTTAGCTCAGGAATTCTGGGAGTTGAAGTCCACTTGCCAAGTTGGAAGACCTTTGCTTTAATTCATTGTTTCTCAACATTCTGGCTGAGGAATTCTGGGTGTTGAAGTCCCCACAACTTAATGTGGCCAAGGTTAATACTGCTGTACAAATTTGCATCCTTTTATAATTTATTAAGGACCTGATTTGCTGCTCTTTGCTCTGCATTTGAAGGTACTGACTTAAGTCATATATGACCCTGAAACCTTTGGGTTTGTCTCCAGAGCTTTTCCAAAACTGCCATTGCTAAACTGCAATAGTTAAGTAATATGAAAGAGAGGAGCGATGGCACACATTTGCTGTACTAGCACTATACCTGCTTGACCTGATCTGGAGCTAAGCAACACCGGATCAATTTAGGACCTGGATAGGAGACCATCAAGCAACATTTCACCAGTAGGTTAGACTGGGAAGAAACCAACCAACCAACAAAAAATCTGCCTGGAAGTTAGCAATAGCCAACCACTTTCATACTCTTGCTAAAATAATATTATAGAGTCACTAAGATTTAAGTATGATTTGAAGGAGTTGTATTTTTAATATGATTTGAGTTCATTTTTTTAATTGTGGATCATGAATGTCTACAAAGAAAAAGCTTGAAAAAGGGAATATGAGGGTTGTAACCATATGATCCTCCAACTTTTTTTACACGGGTTGTTTGCATGGTTGCGGCCACCATCTTGAATTTTTTTGGATCCCTGTGAACAACCCTATCCTGGCCCATCTGCTTCTTTTCTGTGACTCCCCTGATTTCCTCTCTCCCTATTTATCTCTCTACCCTTGACATTAGAAAAAATGGATTTGTCTCTGCTTTTCACTTTTTTACCCACTTTTTACTCTCTTCCACAGGAAACGGAGATCGACTCAGCCCCTGTTCCCAATGCCAGCACAAGCTGCAAGAAAGCCCGTCTCAGCTATTGCCAGCCCTTCTCCTAAGCACAGTTCAGTGTTGCAAGCATGAAAAGCAAACCTGTCTGCAGGTCTATGTGGCTTTGAACTCTACAGGTATGATGGGGCCCAGGTGGAAGTGTGGAAGTTGGGGACGAGATTGCTGAAGAACAGTCCAGGTTGTTGAGGGTGCAATAATTGTGGGAATCTTGGTATAACATTTGGAGTGTTATAGTCAGGTTGGAAACGGAAACGCCTTTCTAAGGAAATGGCTCGAATACATTATTTTACTAGCTCGATACCTTGCTTCACTACAAAACTAGGCGGTCGGGCTTAGTTTTGGGGGAGGAAAATAAGGGGAAAAAAATCTGCCTCTGCCTACCAGCATCCATCAGTATTCATCTGGCTAGCGTCCTGTCAGTGTGAGAGAGAGTTGAGAGCTGTTTGGAAACTGAAACAGAGTTTGCTGTGTGAACAAGGAGACAGCAAGGAGTCTGGGCGTGGCTTAACTCAACTCTTCTGTATTAAAGCTGCTTGGTGCTGTGAAACTAAACTGAAAATGAAACTCCTCTGCTTGTGTTTTGCATTTGGAACAGATTTCTTTTCAGGTGGGGAGGGGGAGTAGAACTTAGCATCAGAGCGTGTTAATAATAATATACAAAGTACTAATGCTTAGATGGTCATTTCGAAAAATCCTTTCTTACTGAGCACCTAGAAGCCAAGAGGAACATACGTGCCAAATTTTCAAGTTTGTAAGCTTTACGGTTTTCGAGATTTTGTGATGATGCATGAGTGGTATTTCGCTTTTATAGAGAGAGAGATTTATTTATTTAATTTAATATTACAGTATTTACTTGAAACATCTGTGTAGCTGCCCACCTTAAAACCAACTCTGGGTAGCTTACAACTGACAAAACAATATAAAACAAGCAACAGTAAACCACACCACAATCATACTTCCCTGATGCAACTCACATTCTGATCTCGCCCTGTCCCAGCAATCATCCCGGGACTCGAGTGCTCTCTGGGAAGATAGAAAGGAAGAGGTTTGGATGTCTTCCATATACATGTAAGGAATTTGGAGGACTCCACCCATTCTTCCCACTGAGCTAGAAAATTAAGCAAAGCTGTTGAAAAGAATGACCCTTTTCTGATTTCAGTAATGCTGAAAAGAATTGTGACATAGAAATACAGGAAGCAGTTTCCCAGTCTGATGTCAGTGATCATACAGATCAGAGTCACTTTATTGGGAGCATATAAATTTAATAAATAAGTAAATAAATTTTGTCATGTGGACAAAAAAGGGCCCCACCTTTAAACAGCTCAGCACTATTTTCCCAATGTTAAGTTAAAGGGATGTCATAAACCCATAACCGTGTAAGTAGTCCTCAACTTGTAACCACAATTGGGAACAGAATTTCCAATGCTGATCAAGACAGTTGTGTGAAATGTATCACTCCCAGTTTTACGACTTTTTCTTCTGTCCATTGTTAGGGGAATTACAAGGTTATTCAGCAAATCCAGCTTCCCCAATTAACATTGCTTGTTGGAATCCAGCTAGGAAGGTGGTTAATTGACATAAGTCACCTTTTACAGTGCCGTTGTAAGTTCAAATGGTCAGTAAAGAAATGGTTTGTAAGTCGAGGACTATCTGTAATTCCATTGATGATGGAATTGAACCACCTCTTTCCAACAGAAATCAACCCATCTGACTTGGTTGTGCCACATTTCCTCGATGTAAATGTGCAGAATTTGTAAACGGAGCGCCTATTTTTGGGAGCAGCCTCTGTTACACAAGTGTGCGTTCAGGTTCAGCACAGGCCTGGAAAATTGCCATACTCAATCAATCCCAAATCAACTAAACACTGAGGCACAAACAGTTCTTTAAAATACACAGAGTCCCAGTGAATTTAAAAAAACAACAAACTTTTACTGATATACTGTGTTTCCCTGAAAATACAACCGACCTCAAAAACAAGCCCTAGCCCAATTTTCACACCTGCACCTAATATAAGCCCCACCCCCAAAATAAGCCCGAGTTCAGCTCCACCCAATCTGTCCCACCACCTGGTTGTACGAGGTGGGGCGAGGGGCACATGTAAAAACCAAACTATGGTGGGGATGGACAGGTAGAGCTGTCCCACGTGCCCCGCACCTGCTTACCTCAGGACTGCTACAGCCAGTCCTCCCATGCCCTGCTGCCTGACTTCTGAAGGTGTTTGTGGCCGTTCGCGGCTGGACGCCACATGGCATATTGCGCCAAGTGGCAGCACTGGCACAATAAGCCACACGACCTCCTGCCATGAGCGGCGGCACCGGTGTGACAACCCATGTGGCATCTGGCTGCAAGCAGTTGCAAGCAGCCACAAAAGAAAGTGTGACAGTGTTGCAGTGTGGGAGGCCTGGCTGCGATGCTCCGAAGGTAAGCAGCCACCACATCCCCCGAAAATAAGTCCTAGTGCTTATTTTGGGGCCCCAAAGAAAATAAGACTGGGTCTTATTTTCAGGGAAACACAGGTATTTTTGCTTTTTTACACACACACACACACACACTTACCTAACATCCACTACTAGGCTTCCAGGCACTAGCCAGAGGGACGGAAACTGCCAAGTCTGGGATCCAAAAATGCGTCACAGGCTGGGCAGGCCTCAGGGCCTCTTTTTACCCCAGAGTTGCTGGGGAGGGGCTTCCCATGCAGGCCCAACTTCTTTGTTGGGGAGTCTTGGGGAGAGGCCAACTTTTGTTCCCTTAAGGACTTGGTTCCTTTCCCTGAGGAACTTTCCCTGGCTTTGGTCCGTGCTGCTTACAGGCCTCCCCCACTTTTAAGCAAAGGTGGCTTTGGCCTAGCCTCACACCCCCTGCTTGAATGGAAGCTGGCCCCTACATGATGCTTAGGAGTATTTTGTTTCATGTTTGGTTTTATGATTTTATAGCTACGTGAATGTTATTTTGTTATTGTGGGTGAGTTTTTAAAATGCCGCCTTATGGTCAACTGCAATGGGTAGTACAGGTAGTCCTCAACTTACAACGGTTCATTTCGTCACCATCCAATGTTACAACGGCACCGGAAAAAACTGACTTTGGACCGTTTTTTTCACGCTTTACAACCTTCGTAGCATCCCCGTGTTCAAAATTCAGACGCTTGGCAACTGGTTTATACTTACAACCGTTGCTGTACCCTGGGGTCATGGGGTCACCTTTTGACAAGCAAAGTCAATGGGGAAGCCCGATTCACTTAACATTCACTTAACAGGGTTACTAACTTATCAACCGCAGGGATTCACTGAACAACTGGGGCAAGAAAGGTCGTAAAACGGGGCAAAACTCACTTAAGATGTCTCTCTCTCTAACCACAGAAACGCTGGGCTCAATTGTGGTTGTAAGTCGAGGACTACCCATAAATCCAATAAGTACATAAATCATGCAAAATAAATATGAAGCACATGGACGTCACTCTGTTTGAGAAAGTTAGGTGATATAAGATCTTCCCTTCTTGTTTGTTTTCACTTTAGGTATTGAAGGCTTCGAACTGGATTTTCTCGTTCCAAGTTATAACCGTTACAAGCTTCGGGTCTTGAAAACACAGGCGCCTCAGAACAATACTACAGCTAAGGTAACCTAAGAGCAGAAAAGCATAAGTTCTAAATTGACCCAACTTGGGACCGGATTATCTGAGGGAACCATCTCTTGCTGGTCACATCTATCCGACTCACTAGAGCAGGGAAGCAAGGACTGTTGGGCGTCCCATCCCCTAAGGACAGAGGTGGTATTCAGCAGGTTCTGACCAGTTCTGGAGAACCAGTAGTGGAAATTTTGAGTAGTTTGGAGAACTGGCAAATACCACCTCTGGCTGGAGATTTTACAGTACCCTTCCCCTGCCACGCTCACCAAGCCAGGCCCACAGAACCGGAAGTAAAAATAAATTTGAATCCCACCACTGCCTAAGGAGATATATCTGGCGGAACTCAGAAGAAAGGCCTTCTCTGTGGTGGTCCCCTCTCTCTGGAACATCATTCCCCCCCCAGATATTAGGCTGGCTCCCACCAGGGGTGGGCTTCAAAAATTTTAGCAAAGCGTTCTCTACACGGCCATGGTGGCCTAGCTGGCCTCCTACACCATGGTGGGGGGTGGCGTTTTTGTCATCCCCGGGCTCCAGAGGGTGAAAACAGCCTCCGGGAGGGTGAAAACAGCCTCCCTGGGCTCTGGAGGCTCTCTGGAAGCCGGAAATGGGCCCATTTCCAGCTTTCCTGAACTTCCAGGAGGCCCGTTTTTTTTCCCTCCCTGAGCCTCTGCACGTGCTCTACACTTACCTGCATCCAAAATGGGTCATGTGGGGACTCTTGTGAGGGGCATGGTGGGCGGGGCCAGCTAGGAGTGGGATTTGGGAGTTCTCTGAACTGCACAGAATCTTAGCTAGGGGCTCTCCTGAACCCCTGTGAACCCCCAGCAGCCCACCCCTGGCCTCCACTCTAACTGTCATACCCCTGTTGGAGTCTGGCTCCAAAGGAGAGATGGAACAGCTGACAAGGAGTGGGAGTGTGGCTCCAGTGGTTGTGGAGGAAACTGGGGAAGGGCACAGGCCGGATGGGCATTCCAGGCCCATCCCCTCTTCATCCTAGGGCACACAGGAAGGAGCGGATAAGGGAGAAATGTGGTCTATGGGGGAGGAAGGGGCCCTGATCCCCTTCATGGGCTGCAGCTAGGAGGACTGGTTAAAAGGACAAACTGCGCATGGCAAAGTTGCTGGAAGCAAAGCATGCATTCTTGTCGGAGCTTTTCTGTGTTTTGGTTTCTTCCCAACTGTGGTTGCTGCGTTATCTGGTATAGAAGTCTGCAATTAATCATCCTTGCCTGCCGTAGTAATTCCTTCAGTGTGGTGTGTTGGGTTTTTTATTTTGAATTAACCTTACTTTGGGTGCAGACTGCATTTACTCCCTCCATAAACTGCTTTCTTTAAGAGTTTGCTATCCAGTCGAAGATAATTGGACATTGGGGCCAAGTTGGAGGCATTAAAGGGACTTTCTTCTATTTTTCTGACTTTTTTTTGTGACTTTTGGGTCATCACACCAACACTGTTTCGGAAGGCCCTGAAGAAGTGGTTCTGCCAGCAGGCCAGGGGAACCCAGAGTGGGAGGGAGCCCATTAAATGGGGGCTTTGAATGTGTGTTGTTGCCGGACTAGGGTTGAGGGGTTATTTTATTTTCTTTTTAATTATTTTTATTTCTTTTATATGGTGGTTTTATGTCCTTGTAAGCTGCCATGTGTGAATAGGTGGCAATATAAAATAAATAGATAGATAGATGGATAGATAGATAGATAGATAGATAGATAGATAGATAGATAGATAGATAGATAGATAGAATCTAGACCCCAAGGATGGCACATGTACAGGTAATTCTTGACTTGCAACGTTTTGTTCAGTGACCATTTGACGTTACAATGGCACTGGAAAAAGCCATTAATGACCATTTTTCACATTTATGGCCATTTCAGCATCCCCATGGTCACATGATCAAAATTCGGATGCTTGGCAACTGACTCATATTTATGACGGTTGCAGTGTTTCAGGGTAATGTGGTCACCTTTTGCGACCCGACAAGCAAAGTCAACAGGGAAGCCAGCTTTACTTAACAACTCAGCTAGTTGTTAGTTGTTAGTAACTCAACAACTACAGCGATTCACTTAAGAACCGTGGCAAGAAACGTTGTAAAATGGGACAAAACTCACTTAACGACTGTCATAATAATAACAGAATAATGGAGTTGGAAAGGGACCTGGAGGTCCAACCCCTGCTAAATCAGGAGACACTGTACCATTTTAAAGAACAGAAGTTTGAGGGTCAATTGTGGTCATAAGTTGAGGACTATCTGTATCAATACAAGTCGAATTACAGGCAGATATTCACTGAGTTAAGTGCTCCGTTCCATCCAGGGAAAATCATAGGTGTAGAATTTCTGTCTCTTGTAATCTCTTCTCGACTGGATCTTTATAAACCTGTAGATCACCGGTGATGAGGTGCAATCCACGTGAAGGGATCACATGAAGTGTTAATACCACTTTATAAAGCCTTTGGTAAGGCCATACTTGGAATACTGCATCCAGTTTTGGTCACCACGATGTAAAAAAGATGTTGAGACTCTAGGAAGAGTACGGAGAAGAGCAACAAAGATGATTAGGGGACTGGAGGCTAAAACATACGAAAAACGGTTGCTGGAATTGGGTTTGTCTAGTTTAATGAAAAGAAGGACTAGGGATGACATGATAGTGTTAGATAGTGTTCCAACGTCTCAGGGGCTGCCACAAAGAAGAGGGAGTCAAGCTATTCTCCAAAACACCTGAGGGCAGGACAAGAAGCAATGGGGGAAAACTAATCAAGGAGAGAAGCAACCTAGAACTGAGGAGAAATTTCCTCACAGTTAGAACAATTAATCAAATGTAACCTTTCTTTTTTTATTTTTTTTATTTTTTTAAAGTTTTTATTGATTTTTAAAAACAAACATAAAAAAACAAAACATAAAAACATCAAACCATCTTCCATATATGTACATACAGTGTGCCGTTTGGTTTACAAATTGTTTTGTGCTTCCATTTCGTAGTCTTCAATTACAATTACATTGCATATAATCTCGTATTTTCAATCAAAAATTAAATACCTTAGTATCATTATTAATCAATCATTTGACTATACTTTTATTCATTCATATTTTACAAGATAATCATAATTTACTTAGTTTGTTTTATAACAGTTCATATTATCATCCCAAATCTATCCTAAAATCATTTTGTAGATATAATAAGAAAGAAGTACATCTTTATATATTTATTATTTTCTAAAAGTCTGCATATTTCATTACTCTATTTTATTGTCTAACCATTGATAGAATAGATCGCAAATTTTATTAAATTGTTTATCCTCTTGTTCTCTTAATTTCAAATGTCAATCTACTCATTTCAGCACATTCCAATATTTTCTTAATGATTTCCTCCTGTGATGGTGTTTTCTCATTTTTCCAGTTTTTAGCAAATACAATCCTAGCCGCTGTTAATACATTTACAATCAGATATTTCAAGTCTTTACTATATATTTCAGGTAAAATTCCCAATAAAAATATCTCTGGTTTTAAGTCTATATGTTTTTTTGTCATTTTTTCCAACCACATATGGATTTTAGTCCAGTATTTTTTAGCATCCGCACAAGTCCACCACATATGGTAATATGAGCCAGGTGTCTGATGACATTTCCAACATTTTTCGGATTTATTCTTGAACATTCTTGCTATTCTTGTTGGGGGAAAATGCTACCTGTAAAACATCTTATACAAATTTTCTTTATATGTTGTTGACATTGTCATTTTATAATTTTGAGACCACAATTTTTGCCATGTCTCTAAATCAATACCATATCCAAAATTCTTCCCCCAAGCAATCATAGTTTCTTTAACTTGTTCTTCTAATTTAATTTCTAATAAATATCCATACAATTTTTTAATCACCTTTTCATCAGTACCTGTCAAAATCTTATCTAAATCAGTCAATTTATCATAGAAACCTTCCATTTTAGAATCTTTATCATACCTTGAATGTATTTGTGCATATGAAAACCAATTCATCTTTATACCTTGTTCCTCTAGTTTTTGTATAGATTTGAGTTCACCCTTTTCATTCAATATTTCACCATATCTAACTGTTTGTTCCTTTTTGTATATTATAGGATAAGAAAATGCTTCAATAGTCGATAGCCAGACTGGAATTTTCAAATAACATTGTCTTTTAATCTTCTCCCAGTTTAACCACAGACACTCCCGTATATAATGTCTTCTAAAATACCCCTGTGTTTTAGTTCCTTTGTACCATAAAAAAGCATGCCACCCCAACAACAAATCATGTCCTTCTAATGTCAACAATCTAGCATTTCTTAGTGTTATCCATTATTTAACCCACATCAGATTTGTAGCTTGATAATACAACTCCCAATTAGGCAAACCAAATCCTCCTCTAATTCTAGCATCTTGCAAAAGTTTTAACTTTATTCTCGCTTTCTTACCTTGCCATATATATTTCAACACAATTTTATTTAAATCTTCAAAGTAATCTTTTCCAAGCCTAATTGGAATTGTTTGAAACAAATATAAAATTCTGGGTAATATATTCATCTTGATTGTTGAAATTCTCCCTATTAATGACAGTTGTAAATTTTCCCATTTCGCCAGATCTAGCGCTATCTGCTGTTTAAGTTTGATATAATTATTCTCTTTTAGTGTACTACATCTTGCTGTCAAATATATCCCCAAGTATTCGATCTTATTCTTGACCTGAATTTTCAATAGGTCTGCCAGTTCTTCCTTTTGTCTTAATAGCATATTCTTTGTCAAGATCTTTGTCTTATCTTTATGTATTTTCAAACCAGCCACCTTTCCATATGTCTCTATTTTTTCTATCAATTTTGATGCTGTTTCTAGAGGGTCTTCTAAAATGAAAACCAGATCATCTGCAAATGTTTGCAGCTTGAATTCTTCCTTTTTGATTTTCATTCCTTTTATATTCTTTTCATCTCTAATATTTCTGTTTAGCATTTCCAAAGTTAACACAAACAACAAAGGTGATAGTGGGCACCCTTGTCTTGTTCCTTTTCTTATATTGATAGAGTCTGTCAGTTCTCCCTCTATCATTACCTTTGCCGTTTGCTTATAGTATATAGCTTCTATTGCTTGAATAAAATTTCTAGCAAAGCCCATCTGCACTAATAACATGAATCGACAATTCACATTATCAATGCCTTCTGTGCATCTAGAAATATCAGAGCCATTTGTTTTTCAGGATGTGCCTCGTAGTATTCCAAGGTGTCCAAGATTACTCTCATATTATCTTTAATTTGTCTCTGGCAGAAATCCATTTTGATCAGGATGAATAAAATTATTTAGATATTTTTTAAGTCTTTCTGTCAATATTGAAGCAAATATTTTATAATCTGCATTTAGTAGAGAAATAGGTCTATAGTTCTTAATTTGTAATGGATCGGCCTCCTCTTTTGGGATAAGTGTAATATAGGCTTCTGACCATGATTTAGGTATCTTCTTCTTTAACATAACTTCATTCATAACTTCTAGCAATGGAAGATTCAAATGTAACTTTTCTTTTGTGTATACTAAGAGCATTTGCACCAAGACAAATTTCTTGTGTGTCCAATCACACTTGGCGAATAAAGAATTCTGTTCTGTTCTGTTCTAATCAGTGGAACAATTTGCCTCCAGAAGTTGTGAATGCTCCAACGCTGGAGGTTTTAAAGAAAAGATTGGATAACCATTTGCCTGAAATGGTATAGGGTTTTCTGCCTAAGCAGGGGGTTGGACTAGAAGACCTCCAAGGTCCCTTCCAAGGACTCGACTCTTCTCTTCTCTTCTCTTCTCTTCTCTTATGACTGAGTCCTATTAAAGGATATGTTGTCCTTTCCTATTTAACTGAGAAGCCCCTTCCCACCAAATGGATCAGGTACATGCCTGGTATAGCAAGAGGACTCTCCTCTTTTGATTTAGACTCTGTTCACTTCTTGGATCATCAGTGGTACCTGATTCACAAGGCTGGGGTGACAGACAGTTATCCCGACACTGGAAATACATGCTGCAGATGATTCACAGGGCTGATGAGAAGAAGGCTGCATCATCAGCACATTATTTTTTAAAAGCGATTCGTGAGTCATCACTGAGCTGAAGTTAGGCTATTGCGTGGCTGCATCGTAGGCTGTAGGAGAATTGGCTGAAGTCCACCTTCAGCCCTCAAAAGCTTATCAAATGGTTTGTCCTCTCTCTCAATCCGACTCCAAAGAGCACATGCTTCCTTCAGTTCCGGGAGAAAAAGCGGAATATAAATCTTATCAGTGTGAATCAATGAATAGATAGAGAATTCCAACGGTGCTAGTTCTTGAATTAAGCCAAGGATCTGTAACGGGCAAAAGGAATAATGGGCAAAGGGAGAAACAGGAAGAAGTCAAAACAAGTGAGACTGAGACAATGGGCAGATAAATGAAATTGAGTCTGGACAAGACCTGTAACTTGAACAAGCATTTTAGACAAAACCATCGCTAGTTCTGACAAAGATAAAAGTGGTGGAGGAGAAAAGTATCTTCGGACTTGTCTATGGAGATTCTCAGTCATCCCAGGTCATGGTTGTCCCAAAGGTGCTTTTTTTTCCAAAGGGCAACTGGACTTTCTGGTTTTTCTTTGAAGACATTTCGCTTTTCATCCAAGAAGCTTCATTAGTTCAAGAAGCTGAAGAACCTTCTTTGGATGTGAAGCGAAACGTCTTCAAAGCAAAAACAGAAAATCTAGTTGCCTCTTGGGAGAAAAGCACCTTTGGGACTACCTTCAGACTTGGACAATTATGTGACTGTATGCTTATAATACAGGTAGTATGGGTGTGCATGACTTTGGTTTCCTTGTCTGCCCTACCTTGGAGGCTTGGGAAGAAGATCTATCACCATTTACATGTTGGGAATAATGAAAGGAACATTTCTGACCCCAGCATTGTTTTCCCAGTGGCAGATGCAGTTTGACGGCTTCCAGGTGGCCAGTGGCGAGCAGGTACATGTCTCAGTGAAGACCATTCCTCCCAGGAAGCTAAACCTCAGCCAGAGCTATACAGTCACTAATAACCAACCAGGTAAGACACCTTTACTGGGCACATACACCATGCTTGCATCACCTCATGTCAAAGGATCTTCAAATATATATTTAGAGAAACCCCAAAAGTACTTCTGCTGGACATCAAAAACCTCTGCCTAGAGCCGTGATGGCGAACCTGTGGCACGTGTGCCACAGGTGGTATGCAGAGCCATTTGTGCGGGCACACGAGCCCTAGCCAGACTTACCTGCATTGCGCATACGCATGCCTCCCAGCTGACTTTCGGCCCATTTGAGGCAGTTTTTGCACTCCCAGAGGCTCAAGGGAAGCCTCTGCAGCCTCGGGAGGCCAAAAAAATGGGCCTTCCGGAAATACCAGAAGTGCCTGTTTTCAGTCTCCGGAGGGCCTCTGGAGCCTGGGGGAGGCTGTTTTCGCCCTCCCAAGGGCCCAAGGGAAGCCTCTGCAGCCTTTGAAGGCCGAAAAACAGGCCCAAGCGTGCTTTCAGAACACCACAACAAAAAGGTTTGCCATCACTGGCCTAGAGAGTTGCTGAATATTTATTAAGGAAAGAAGATAAATGGTCAGGAGATCATTGGAAGGTTTTAAACTGGGATAAGAGGGAAAACCCCAGTTCTAGCCATCTTTGAGCTCGTTCTGGTGTGAGCCAATAACAAAACACAGGTAGTCTCGACTTACAACCATTCATTTAGTGACTGTTCAAAATTACCACGGTGTTGAAAAAAGTGGCTTAGGACTGTTTTTTTCCACACTTACGACTGTTGCAGCATCCCCATGGTCACATGATCAAAATTTAGGCGCTTGGCAACTGGCCTGTATTTCAAACGGTTCCTCTGTCCTGAGGACATGTGGTCACCCTTTGTAACCTTCCCAGCTGGCTTCTGACAAGCAAACTCAATGAAGGGTGGAGGAAACCAGATTTGTTTAATGACCGTGTGGTTCACATAACAACTGCACTGATTTATTTGACAACTTTGCCGAAACGATCGTAAGATTCACTAAACAACTTCTTTGCTTGGCATTGGAAATTTGGGGGTCAGTTGTAAGTCGAGGACTAGCTGTACAGCGATTGCCATGAAATCATGCCCTGGGGGGGGCGTGGGCAAATGTGGCCAGCTTGATGCCACTCACTGGGCATTGCCGGTGGGTGGGTGTGGCCAGCTTGACACCCTTCCCCAAACTGCTGGCATGTTTCCTCTTCACATTGGGTAGACTGGGTGGAAGCCATGCTGGCCTGATGTTTCCTCTTCGCATTGAGTAGATCGGGCTGGCCCCTTACATTTTCCGGGACGGCCCCATGGGCTGGATCCGACCACATCGCAGGCCGCGGGCCCTGAATTTGATACTCCGGCTATAAAGGAAATTGTCATATGATGATATTTACTTTTCTACCCAGTTTTCCCACTTTCAGGACCTGAGTTCCAGTATAAATGGGTACCAGCTTCCCGGGCGATTGAGGTGTCTGCTCCCAAGGCCATCACTGCTCGCCTCTGTCATCAGCTGGCGATGGAATGCACAGAACTGCACCAGTCTTTCCATCAGCAGGTGGGTCCATAAAGGGGCGAAAAGTCAAATGTGGAAAACACCCATGGATGGTGTGTGTGTGTGTGTGTGTGTGTGTGTGACTGTCTGTCTGTCTGTGTGCAGGGAGTGAGAACAAAGAGAATCTCAGCTACTCTTAGCAAGGCTGGTAAACAATAGAATGGATGAAATAAATACAGACCAAACAGTCTTCCGGTAGTATCTTTACTCTGTGCTACAATACCAGCAAGTCCAAGAAGCAGTGATTCCGTTTAAAGTCAGCACTAGGGCATCCATCTCCTCAGCATACCTATATACCCTAACCCCACCCCAGCGGGATGCGCGAAAGGACGGCCGATGGTGCGGTGAAGACATCAGGGGGTAAGGAGTGGGAGGGGCACCCTGGCTCATTTGGCAAGCTCCAGCCCAGAGCGCGACAGAGAAACTAAGGCCAGGAACATTGCGGAAAGCAAACAAATGTTGGCAGAACTAAATGTTGGAAGACTTATGGGGAACAAACTTTTCCGCTTTGGCATCAGGAACGCAGAAAGGGCACCTTAGGATGTTCCCTTCCCTTCCTTGCCCTCCAAGCTTTTTCTCACTGCACCATGTAGGGATGGCTAATTGATGGCTAGTTTCCTCCCTGTTTTTTCCCCCCCTCACAAATGCTTAGAAAGAAATTATTAAACTATTAAACCCTTAAATTGTATTACAGGTAGTCCTCGACTTACAATCATTCTTTGATGACTTCCTGAAGTTACAGTGGCCCTGAAAAAAGTGACTTACGACCATTTTTCACATGACCGTTGCAATGTCCCCACAGTCATATTTATTTTTTTTTATTTTTTATATATATATATATATATATATATATATATATATATATATATATATATATATATATATATATATATATATATATATATATATTTTTTCTCGGATACTTCCATGTATGGCATTCAGCTTTGTTCGGGTATTTTCCCACATCATTATAGTTGTGCTTTTAAAGTTGTAGCAACATTTCAGCAGAAACAGCTGTGAAGGTCTGACTCACAGACGAACACTATACAGAAGCCTGATGATGGCAGATGAGATTCTGCCGAAACATTGCTACAACTTTAAAAGCACAACTACAATGCCGTGGGAAAATACCCGAACAAAGCTGAATGCCATACATGTAAGTACCCGTGAAAACTTAAGAAAACATATATCACTCTGAGAAGCACAGAGCTGAAGACACAAGCCTGAAGATGATGAATGAGACTTCATCGAAATGTTGCCTAGATACTTCCAATCTTACGCGGGAGAAAACCCGAATAACCAAAGATCCACATACTAATACCCGCGAGAACCTCAGAAAACATATATATATATTTGTTTTCGTAAAATTTTCATGAGTACAGATATGTAGGTCTAGGTGTGTTCGGGTCTTTTCCCGTGTAAGATTAAGAGTATCTTGGCGACGTTTCAGCGAGGTCCCACTCGCCATCCTCAGGCTGGTGCTTTCGGCTTCGTGACAGTGCAAGCAGTGTGATCGGAGCTGCCGTCTCTCAGAGAGCTTGCACTGGCACGAAGCCGGAAGCACCAGCCTGAGGATGGCGAGTGGGACCACACCGAAACGTCGCCAAGATACTCTTAATCTTACACGGGAAGAGACCCGAACACACCTAGACCTACGTACCTGTACTCATGAAAATCTATGAAAATATATGCAAAGTAAATTGGAAAGCCAGATCTGCTTACCAAAATGTGCTACTAACTGAACAACTGCAGTGATTCACTTAATAACTGGCAAGTAAGGTTGTAAAATGAGGCAAAATTCACTTAACCACTGTGTCATTTGGCAGCAGAAATTTTGGGTTCAATTATGATTGTAAGTCAAGGACCATCTGTAATAGTTTAGATGTGGTGGTGTAAATGAATTCTGGAACTCTGGATTTGTTTGGAGGCACGTTTATTATTTTTTTTAATGCTCAATTATTGGCTCTTATTTGGTGGCTCTAGTAACACACATAGTTGAGTTTTGCTTATTTGTTTTTTTTTAATGGGTTGTTTTCTCTTTACCTCCCAGGTACTGGTTTCCAAACATCGACCCGCGGTGCTGTACTACGAGTTTCTTCTTCCTTGTCTGTGCATAGAGGTGTGTGTGAGACATCTCGAGAGTGAGGATTTTTGAAGTGGGACAGTGCAAAATTTGGAGAAATTTCCTTTGTATATTTTAATTGATTGATTTATTCATGGAATTTCACCAAAAAAGTGATTCTGTGTACCGTACAACTAAAATATAGAATGCCTAAACATAAATGCCTCTGATGACCTGTACCAAGGGTCTGCAACCTGCAGCTCTGGAGCCACATGCGGCTCTTTCAGCCCTCTGCTGTGGCTCCCTGACGGCTGATCCTACCACTGGCTGGGCCCTCACTCCCCTCCACATCACTCTTCACCTGGCCTGAGAAGGTCAGGGTGATGGCAAGGAATGGAAACTTGTTCCATGTTCCAGAGCAGGAGGTGACTGGGTGAGAGTAAGTGACATTGAGTTGGCCATGCCCACACAGTCACACCGGCTGTTAAATTATTGACTTCCAGGGTTTTCTTTTCTGTGGGAAACAGGTCCAAATGGCTCTTTGACTGTAAGGTTGCAGACCCTTGATCTATACAGAAGGCGGCAAGATATTTTTGGAGGGGCTCTTGCCAGTTTCCATCCTTGGCCCCACCTGAGATCAACCATTGGGATGGGATGCAATCAATTAGTATCTTTCTGACTTAGCTTCTTTTTCTGCAGGCATCACATAACCACAAAGACAGCTTCCGCAAGAAAGTGTGTCCTTTCCAGGATCAGCCAAAAGCCTGTGAGTTCTGCTTTAGGCAAGATGGATGATAGTGTTGTTTTGTTTATTAATTGGTTGATCGGGAATTGGGATTTCATAGGTTATGGGGAAAGTCAGTGGCTCACAAATGGCAACTATAGGATGCCCATACCACAGAATTCTTGGTGCTTGGTTGAGCTTGGTTGTTTGCTTGTAGGCATTTCATTACCCAACTAGGTAACATCAACCGTGCTAGGGAGTGTGGGATTTGCTCCTTGATTATATACAATAGGTTACTCTGCCATTGTTGATGGAGGTGTGATTTTGTCCTTGATAGTTCCTTGATCAGGATTTTATTTTCTGCTTGGTTGTTTGTCTGCTTGATTTTTGTCTGGTGTTAATCCCTGCTTATCTGCATGTTGGCTTTTGAAGATAGTATTTTTTGTTTCCTTCTTAGCTTTTTTACTGTCTCTTTTCAATGGTGGGTATATGTGGATTATCGTTCATAGTTCATGCCCATACTTCAGGAGTCCTTAGAGCCCTGCCGTTTTTTCCTCTCTGTTCAGGAAGTCTGTTAGTTAATTTGGAGGCAAGAAACAGACTGATGCAATAGCAGGAAACTAGTTTGTAATGTAACCAGGAAGATAATAGTAATGATCAATATGGAGAACAGGTTTTTGTTTTGTGTTTTTATTAACCTCACCTTTTTACCAGGACCTTGTTGCTCAGACATTGTTTATCTCATTGCCATAAAATATTCATTAGCTAATTTCTACATAAAGAAATAGTTTAGAATAATAGTTTAAGACACTAGGCACAAAAGCCAGGAAACTGTAAGTTCTATTCTTGCCTAATGCCGTCTTAATGAAGTCACCCTCTCAACCCTAAGAAGAAAAAAAAAAATGAAGTTCTGAAATTATTGCCAAGAAAACATGATAATTTCAATAATTATCAATAATTTCAGAACTTCATTTTTTCTTCTTCTTAGGGTTGAGAGGGTGACTTCATTTGTCCAGGAAGCACACACACACACACACACACACACATACGTACACGAGCACAAACCAGAAACACATAATTTTTTTTTTACTATACGTAACAGATAAAACTAAACTCTGCCAAATCATTGCCTGATCATTGGCAAACTGAATCAATCAATACTTCTTCATTTCTGTTATGGTCATACTGAATCTCTGGCTTGCATAATGAATACATATATTGTCTGTACTGCAAATGGTCTTTGTCAAGGTCTGAAAATGTCCCTTTTTGTTCTGCTAAAAGGGGCAGGTACTTGATTGATTCACTAATCAAAAGACAGAGAGTTGTGGTGTTCAAAACAATTATTTCCAAATCGTGCTCAGCAAATGTTTGCAGAAGTAGTTGGTTAATCAATGATTAGTTGGTTGCCATTGGCTAGGTTCAAACATCAGCCTTAACATAGTTTATTTGTTTTAGACTTTCTGAGATTTGTGAACCCAGCCAGTTTATATTTAACAAAATGGTAGCTATTATACATGTGGCAGCTTAGCTGCTCTCTTTAAACCTAAGAGAATTCATGGGATATTTATGAAGATAAAACTGGGTAACTTTGCATGATTTCAGTTTGCTTTTCTTGGAGGAATTACATTCTCTGTGTCAACTCACTGTTGTTTTATAGTTAATCATTAGAATTATTTCAAATATGTTGTAATATTTTAATTTTTCAGGGAAACTTTGCAGTATTTTACTTATTTATACCTTACGTATAACAATGTCAAAAGGGGAAGGAAGCAAGGAAGGAAGGAAGGAAGGAAGGAAGGAAGGAAGGAAGGAAGGAAGGCTCATTTTCTCTTCCATATTTATTTCTACCTGAGATAACAGAGTCAGCTGGGGTACTGTAGGTAGGAAATGCAATACCTATTCACCTAAAAGAGCAACTCTGGGCAGCATACAAATAGCATGAAAAAATAAGAAAGAATGGTCCATCCTTCCATCCTTCCATCCATCCATCCACCCATCCATCCATTCATTGGTTTGTTCATTTGTTCGTTCATTCGCTTTTTTGTTCATTCGTTCATATTCCTTATTTATTTTGCTAGATGCTACAGATCTCTGGTCTTCGGCGCACTTTCATGACTTCAGTTCCAGTGACAAAACCGAAATGGCCATATTACTGAGTGGCCGCTGCATCTTTCACCCCACTGTCTCACTTTGCTGGAAGGAAAACTCTGTTCCAGAGGCAACCTGCCAAGATATCCCCAATTCCACAGTCCCCGAAGCCAAGCAGGTGAAGGGACATGGAGACCATACCGAATAGGATGAGAATAACAAGGTTTTGTGACTTGAGGAAGGGCAGCCAAGTAGCAAAGCGAAGGCCAAGGGATTCTAGGAACGTGCTCTCCCTTAGTGGAGGCCAGGGGTGGGATTCTACCAGTTCGGACCTATTCGCAAGAACCGGTTGTTAACATTCTAAGCAGTTCGGAGAACCGGTTGTTAGAAGAAATTACTGGCCTAATCCTGTAAGGAAGACAGGAAGGAAACATTCTGGGGTTGCTTACAGAAACTGCCTCTCTGTTAACCCTTATTACATTCTTGGCAGGACTAGACTTCCTGTCTCTGGAGTTTTTTTCCCCTCCTTTGCTGGTACTTTGCTTGTGTGGAGTGACCATTCAAAGTTACAATGGCACTGAAAAAAGTGACTTATGACCATTTTTCACACTTACGACTGTTGCAGCATCCCCACAGTCATGAGAGGCCAGGTGAGGAGATGCGTGCCTTGATGTGAGTGAGTTGAGTTGGCCACCCCAGCCAATAACATGACCACCAAGCCATGTCCACCCAGTCACATGACCACCAAGCCACAGCCACCACCACAGAACTGGTTGTTAAAAATTCTGAATCCCACCCCTGGGTGGAAGGCAGAGTGATGTTTGTTAAGAGAATGTCCTTATCAGGCAGTTAGCCTCTCCCAAACCTGCCAGGCTAGCTGAGGAAATGAGAGAGAAGCAGGTTATGGGGGGGGGGAATCATCCTGAGATGTTTCGACATTGTACCTCTGGAATTAATTGACTTATTTTCTTTATTTATTCAGAGTTCTATGCCATTCGAATTTGAAGACACTGACAGGCTTACAATTCCTATTGCAGTAAGTAAGATTCACTCATTCATTCATTCATTGGTTCATGGTGCCTGGAGATCTTGGGGCAAAATCATCCTTTGGGCCAATCTCCAGTAGATGGGTTAAAAAAAAACTGTTCCATGGAAGCAGAGGAAGAAGGAAGACTATGGCCTTATATGTGGGGGAAGCTGGTTCCACAAGAGGGGCGTGAGTCTTGTGCACCATGTCTTGAGAGCAGGGGTGGGATTGGACTGGTTCAGACTCGTTTGGGCGAACCTCTAGCTCCGACGATCAGCTGGCAGCAAAGTGGTTCGCTCCAATGATCATGTGGGCCCGCCCCTCCCCCCGCCCCTACGCTGTACTTACCTATATCCTCTCAACTGATTCACGCAGCAGAGCAGATTGCCGCTCCTCAGCTATGTCACTCCCCAGTAGTAGCATAGTAGGTAAGTTTTTTCGGAAAGCTGTTCACACGTGCGTGGTGAACCGATCGTTACACTGGCAGCATCTCACCACTGCTTGAAAGATTTCGTGCTTCAGGTCTCTGATGTTCCCCTATTCCCGTGATGGCGAACCTATGGCACGTGTGCCACAAGCGGCACGCAGAGCCATTTGTGCTGGCACGCAAGCTGCAGGCAAACTTACCTCATTGTGCATGTGTGCACCTCACAGCTGATTTTCGGCTGGTTTGAGGTCCTTTTCAGCCTCCCAAAGGCTCGAGGAAGGCTTCTGCAGGCTTCTACAAGCTTTGTAGGACAAAATCTAGCCCTGTTTTGTCACTTCCGGTATTTTCGAAAAAACAGGAAGTAATGAAATAAGGCCAGATTTCAGCCTACAAAGCTTGTAGAAGCCTGCAGAAGCCTTCCTCGAGCCTTTGGGAGGCCGAAAAAGGCCTCAAACCAGACAAAAATCAGCTGTGAGGCATAGTGCAGTTAAGTAGGATTGTGCGCACATGCGTAGGGGGCATGGGGGGATACATTGCCTTCTGAATGCTGGCACGTGAGCGCAAGCATGCAAGCGCGCGCACAATTTTTGGCAGAGGAGCCCAAAAAGGGTAGCCAGCACTGCCCTATTCTTTCAGAAGCAGGACTCTTGATCTGGCTTCTCTTTCCAATTTTGCTGGATTGGTAGATTTGTTCAGAGCAAGCAATTTTGGGGATACCAGGCCTGAGTATATATAGGGCTTTAAAAGTAACAATCAGTATTTTAAATTGCAACCAAGAGATAACCAGTACCAAACGCCAGTTCTTGTAGCGGAGGTGCCATCTAAATCAGGGGTCCCCAAACCCCTGGACTGTGTCCCACTACCAAGCCGCAGCCTGTTTGAAACTAGGCTATGCGAGAGATGGGCATGTGTGTGCGTGAAGCTCCATTTGTGTGAGCGGTGGAGCCTTAGCGGCATACGCAAAGCTCCACTTGCACAAGTGGAGGGTACTTGAGTGGAGGATGTTTGTGCTTGTGTGCGAAGCTTCACTCGTGCAAACAGGGTGCTTGCACATAAAGCTTCACTCGTGCGAATGGGGCTTTGCGCAGGAGCACTCTGCGTGAGTGGAGCTTTGCGCACGATCACAAGCATCCTCTGCACAAACGCCCTCCACTTGTGCAAGTGGAGCTTTGCACTAGGGTGCCAGTGCTTGCCACTTGCACGACTGCAGCTTTGCATGCGAACGTTAAGTGCCCGCGTACGAAGCTACATTCTTGCGAGTGGAGTGTGTCTGCGCCCGTCACTACAACTAATAGACCTGCATGTGCATGTGTGTGCACCTGCCACTCACATGCTATTCCTCACCCCACCCACCCCCGTGCCAGGCCGGGCCATCAACCTGGAAAGGTTGGGGACCACTAATGTCCATATACTCCAGCACACCCTTAATTACTAGAGCTGCTGCATTTTGAACAAGTTGGAGAAAACGCAGCCAGATCCTTCCGATTTTTAATAGCAGTAGACTTATATACTGCTTCACAGTGCTTTGCAGCCCTCTCTAAGCAGTTTTACAGAGCCGGCCTACTGCCCCCAACACTCCGGCTCCTCATTTTAACAACCCTGGAAAGATGGAAGGCTGAGTCAACCTTGAGCCTGGTGGGAATCAAACTGCCAAATTGCAGGCAGCAGGTAGTCAGCAGGAGCAGCCTGCAGTACTGCATTCTAACCACTACACCACCATGGCAGCATGGTCCCTACTCCTAGTCCTTGTAGATATAATAATAAGACTTGCTTATTGTTTTTTACCATGGTTATTTTGAGGCACAAACACTATATTGGGTTCTGAAAGAGAGAGGGAGGGAGAGGGGGAGGGAGGGAGGGAGGGGGAGAGAGAGAAAGAGAGATACTGCCTTCCATTGTCCTAACATGTAGTTCTTACTCTAGGCGCACATCATTGAAAGTGTAGATGTGAACCCACAGCTCTGCTTCAAGGTAAGAGATGTATCTACAGACAGACACCCATTGTATCTTTACAAGATCGTCGCCTCTTAAGAACTGAGTTACTGTGATCTATCACAAGCCTCATGAAGGCTCCAGAATTTTGAAGGTACAAGCATGCAGTGAAAGCAATGAACTTTATCTAATTCAGAGGCTGTTGAAGTAGATTGTATCTGTGCTGTTATGAAAGTGCACAGCTAAGAGGCATGTATATGGGGAGTTGACTTACACCTCGGCTGACGACTTGCAGCTTAGTAACTGTTTGAATTTATGGTGAACCTCCCTATAGGGGACTTACGACCCGCTTCCAAAGTTCCAAGGTGACCCTTCCCACTGTAATCATGTGACCGTATCTTGGTTTCTTGGCAACTGGCCTGCTTTTACAGCTGTTTGCGGGGTTCCACAGTCATGTGGCCACATTTTATAAGAGTTTCATCAAAAATAAAATGACATTTACTTCCATTTTTCAGCAAAAACATCCCATAGTGAATCATTGGTTTATTTAATGATCACCGCAGAAAGGTCTTAAAATTGGGTCAGTCATGACTTAAGATTGTGATGGGCAGACTCCATTATAGTTGTAAATTGAGGATCACCTCTAGAGCAAAATGCGCTATTCCAAAGGAAAATTACTCAGCCCAAACTACTTTGTAACTCTTTTCAGACTCAGTAAACAGTCATCAAAAAGTCTTTTAAAATGCATTTTTCATGCATTTACAGTAATCTGACTGTTGTAGCTACCCAGGGTTATATTGTATAAGAAGGCGGTCATGTAAGTCCTTTAAATAAACACAAATAAAAAGCATGCATCGTTTCTCCAAGGAAACGATGCATTAGTAGCATATGAGGTGTATGTTTGCTTAAAATTCTGTGGAATATCTCAAGTAATGATAGAAGATGAAGATGTAGTAGCTCTAGATGGGTTACTATAGGCTACGCCTGCAGGACTACAAATGAATCAGTCCTTAGAAAGAACAATCCAGAATAGGAATACAAATAGAAATAGAACAGAAGAGTTGAAAGGGAGCTTGGAGGTCTTCTAGTCCAACCCCCTGCTTAGGAAGGAAACCCTATACCATTTCAGACAAATGGTTATCCAATCTCTTCTTAAAAACTTCCAGTGTTGCAGCATTTGCAACTTCTGGAGGCAAGTTGTTTCACTGATTCATTGTTCGACCTATTAGCACTCATTGTTCGGGAGTGCTAATATGGTATCTGCAAGGTATCTCTGCTCTGCCTACATCCCTATGACTTCCCATATTGAATTAAAATAGAAATGATGGCAAATCACATAAGATCTTTCTGATCTTGTACAAAATGTCAGGAGAGTTTTGGTTAAAATACAGGAGGCCCAGTGAGATTTTTAATTTTTAAAAGAATTTTTAAAAGAGATTAATTTTTAAAAGAATTGTATTATTCTTGGTTGAATTACAGATTCCCCCCCCCCATAAATTTTAGTAAATCTTCATTTCTGGAAGTCTTTAAAATCAAGTTAGATAGTCAGGCTTCAGCCTTGAAGCAATAACTAAAATATTTACTATAGTTCAGTCCTTTGATTTAGGGCAGTTCCTCATTCTAGTTTGTATGACGAACGTTTAATGAAGAAAGGTACAAGGTTGGGGGACTTAAATATTCTTGAGTATTAAATATTAACAGCAGGGTTTTACATGATGAGTCATAACACAACAATTTATCTTTTTTTTTTTTTAGTTTTCTTATATGAACACCAGCCACACTGAGTGCCCACACCAGACAGGTACTTAAGTAAAGTCACAATGCAAACCTTTATTTTTGTCAATCTCTTTGTACTCTTCTTCTGAAAAATCACTTAATGAGCATCATATCTTCACAATTGGTGCTAATGAACTTTTATGATTCCTATAGGGAAACAAACCATTGTTTTGTAACCTGCTACTATCTGGATTTTCTTTGATTATCTCTAGTCTATGTTCTGATCAAGTTTCCTTTGCAAATGCCAAGGGCAACTCAAAAGAGTTTATTCCTAAGTAACTTTTTGCAATAATTAATAGAGACAATTTTTATTTAACCACAGCCACTGCTTCCAAGGTGCAGTCTAACAAATTAAGACAATGTTCTGGGATTTCTGTCCAATCTTGGTTAAAAAGAAAAAATAGAGAACCTCGTAAATGGGGTCATGGTACAGGTCTGTCTATTTTGTACATACCACAACCAGTGTAGGGGCAAATGGGTCTGTGGTATGCTGCAAGTTGCAATAATGGAATAGTATTTTGTAATCTGAATCCAGTGGTAGGATGCTAAGCAGGAAGATCAACATTTGAATCTTAACATGTGATAGTTGTCTTTGACATGAAACTTTAAGGGATATAAACTGAAGGTTTATTGCTTTAAAAGACCTTTTGGTCTTCAAGATGCATACTGTGTGTACAGTATAATAACTGAATAATAGCAGAAGGTAATTAATGTTTTCAGAAAAATGGGTAGCACTAGCTCAGATGTTACCTCCAGGAAAATTGCTAATGGAAGAAAGTATAGAAGTGTTGGATCAAAAAAGGGTAAATTTCAAACTTATAAGATCTTATTTTTCTCAATGTATTGTGAATAGCAATACAATAGCAATAACACTTAGCAATAGCACTTAAACTCAGTGCTTTACAGCCCTCTCTAAGCGGTTTATAGAGTCATCCTATTGCTTCATTTTGCCCACCTCGGAAGGATGGAAGGCTGAGTCAACTTTGAGCCGGTCAAGATTGAACTGCCAAATTGCAGTCAGCTGGCAGTCAGCAGAAGTAGCCTGAAGTACTGCACTCTAACGACTGCGCCATCATGGCTCATACTTATTGTCAGTACATTTATCATATATACGGTAACATATTTCTCCTCAAAAGATTGGAGATAACAGGGCGTTGGCTGAAGAATGAACACAACTGACTTTGTTCTTTCTTTCTAGATGCTACCTGGAATGTATCTCTCCATGTGAAATTTCTGCAACTTCACTTAAACTTCCGTTCTCGCACAGCGGCTTCTTTCAGTTCCAGCTTATGCCAGCCGGTATCTTCAAGCCAGTGTCAACCTGAACCCGCTGTCTATACCATCACGCATGTAAGTGGCTGCCGGTCTCAAGAGGAGGAATTCGGGGTAGTTTCCAGAAATAACTCAATCATGAATTTTGAGTGAGGAAAGCCTAAAAAAATGACGTTGTTATTTGACCTGGATGGTAGCTGGAGGACGTATCCTGGATTTAATTCAAGATTATGTTTTGCAGACAGGGGGATCTGCCTTGGGTGAAATGAATCTCATTCTTCCTTGGACAGTCTTGAGAAGTTGTGTGCTGGTAAGGATTAGCTTCTGTTATTCCTTTTCTTAGCAATTAATTAAGGGAGGAATAATTCCTTTTAGGGATGGGGTGGCTCAGTGGCTAAGACGCTGAGCTTGTCTATCAGAAAGGTCAGCAGTTTGGCAGTTCGAATCCCTAGCCGTGTGTATCGGAGTGAGCTCCCGTTACTTGTCCCAGCTTCTGCCAACCTAGCAGTTTGAAAGCATGTAAAAAATGCAAGTAGAAAAATAGGGAGCCCTTTGGTGGGAAGGTAACTGCGTTCTGTGCACCTTCGGCGTTTAGTCATGCCGGCCAAATGACCACGGAGACGTCTTCGGACAGCGCTGGCTCTTTGGCTTTGTAACGGAGATGAGCACCGCCCCCTAGAGCAGGAAATGACTGGCACTTATGTGTGAGGGGAACCTTTACCTTGACTTAATTCCTTCGTGAAACGTGTATGGTTTTACCCTAGGGAGTCAATTAAAGGTAGTTCTTGTTTAGTGAGGAATTGGGCCTGGCAACTTGGCTGTTGAGCAAAGCAGTCACTAAGTGAAAATCACATGACCCGGATTTTATGATTTTCGTTATGATTATGATTTTGTGATCAGTTTTCCTTTGCTTCTGGCTACGGCCTTCAGTCGAATTGGGGTTCTTCCTCTTTGGGGACATCTCGATATGGGGTGAATAAGCAAATGAAAATAAGAGCAGAGAGACCCTGCGAAAGTCATAATGCAAGGACTGATTGCTAAGTTATTTTTTATCATTGTTGTAGTCGTAAGCCAAGGACTACTTATACCTGCAAATTAGCCGACAAATTGATAAGAATAAAATGCCAGTTCAACAGGAGCACATAGGTGCACATTAACACACTTGGCCACAATGCAGGTAGTCCTCGACTTACGACCACAAGCGAGCCCAAAATTTCTGTGGTTAAGTCAAACATTTGTTAAGTGAGTTTTGCCCCATTTTACGACCATTCTTATCTCAGTGGTTAAGTGAATCACAGCAGTTGATAAGTTAGTAACCCGGTTGTTAAGGGAATCTGGCTTTCCCGTTGACTTTGCTCGTCAGAAAATTGCAAAAGGGGATCTTGGGACATAGCAACGGTCATAAATATGAACCAGTTGCCAAGCAGCTGAAGTTTGATCACATGATTGTGGGGGGGATGCTGCAAAGGTCGTAACTGTGAAAAACAATCATAAGTCACATTTTTTTCAGCGCCGTTGTAACTTTGAACAGTCACTAAGTGAACTATTGTAAGTCAAGGACTATCTGTACTGAGTTCCATTGTCCCATTCCACCTCATTTTTTTCACTTGTTAGGTCTGGCGTTCTGATGTACAGTTTGCTGGCAAGCGACTCCTGTGTCCAGATGGTAAGTTACAAGATTGTTCTGTAAAGAACAGGGTGAATAAAGAGGAGATTGTGTGAAAAATGGCCATTAATGTCTTGGAAGGTAGAGAGAGCAGTCCTGGGTCTTCTCGCCAACGGTCGGAGTTATGTCTTTCTCAGATATTTGGAAGAGATTCCAGAACTTAAAGAAACAAGCTAGAGGACTTACGGAAGGGCCGACGTTGATGGTTGAAACCAATGACTCAGAAAATCATTAGGGTATTCCTTGGAAAACAGAACGTCATGATTAATGACTGCGTTCCCTAGAACTCCTTTCCTTCTTGTGAACAAGAAGAAATAAGATGACAATTCCAATTAAAGATTAACAAGGGAAAGCACAGACAAAAATTTTGCAATGGGGATAGCAGATCTATTTTCTCCATTTTTTTCTAGCCTTACATCCAGTCTGTCCTGTTTCCTTATGACTTTGTAATATTTTTTTTAAAAGTGTGTGCTATAATTCCAACCTTGTTTCATCAAATGATGGTTGATTAAAAAAATGCCTAGCATGAAAATAATGAATCCGATCTATTCCCTTAACATATTGTACAAGAAAGGGAAATAATTATGCTGCAAAATTCAGAAGCGTGTTTTGAGAATAGAATAGAATAGACTCCTTTATTGGACAAGCATGATTGGACACGCAAGGAATTTGTCTTGGTGCATAAGCTCTCAGTGTACATAAAAGAAAAGATACATTCATCAAAAGTCAGGAATCATAAGGTACAACACTTAATAATAGTCATAGGGTACAATAAACAATCAAAGCATACTAGGAAACAGTCAATATAAACCATAAGGATACAAGCGACAAAGTTACAGTCATACAGTCACAAATGGGAGGGGATGGGTGATAAGGAGTGATGAGATTAATAGATTAATGATTTTTCATTAATGAGTTTTGTATGTGTTCAGCCCATCAACCATTCTTTCTTTGGTTATCCCAGTGGTTTTCAAACCAGGCAATTTAAGATGTGTGTACTTCAATTGGCTGGAGAATTCTGGAAGTTGAACTCCACACCATCTTAAAACCACCAGGTTTGAAAAACATCTGGTTATACTCAATTCCGTTTCTCATGTGTTGTAATGACGAGGCAGTCGGGTTGTTTGATCATGAACAACTGAATCATGATGATCTTTATTGGAGTCTAGTCTTGCATTTATACACATTTTTAATTATCCTCCATCATTGGTTAACTTTGGTTACTGTTTAACTTTCATTACTGTTTAGCACAGTAATTAATATAATTAATTATCTCTAGTTAAAGTCTAACACATGTTTACTTCCTCTCTCTAATCCTCCTTTAGATTAGTGACTTTGTTTACCTGAGTTGTATTTGCTTGGAAACATTCTTTATCTGAGGTTTGCCATCCAAGATTGGAACATTCCTGCAATTACAACTCTGCACTCATGCTTTTTATATCCTAATTTTCCTTCCCACTTCCAAAAGAATTTTTAGTGCAAAGTGAACATGCTCATTCATCATTTGTAGGATTTTTCTTCCTTAGATGTTTATTTTCCTTTTGGGTTCATTTTGGGACATGTTGTGATTTCCTTAAACTTGCTAATGGCTTTCTTGCGCTTAGTTACATAAGGCAGGGTCAAAAAAAAGTATTCATTGTAATATTTAAACTTTCCTCAACCTGATGTCTTCCAGAAGTGTTTGACCACACAGGACCAGGTAGATCAGGAGCGTCAAAGTCAAACTCAATTTTATATGAGGGTCGCATCAGGGCTGTGATTGACCTCATGGCCAGCTGGGTGGGCGTGGCCATCTTGACACCACTCCCCAAATTGCTAGCATGTTTCCTCTTCACATTGGGTAGACTGGGCCGAAGTGACGGGGACCGGCCCCTTATATTTTCCAGGACGGCTCCGCAGTCTGGATCCAACTGCATTGTGGGTCAAATCCGGCCCACGGGCCTTGAGTTTGACACCTCTGAGGTAAATGGTCCAAAGAACTCTGGTGCAAGCAGTCCTTGACTTATTACCACAACCAAGAATAGAATTTCCATTGTTAAGTAAACTGGTTGTTAGGCAAGTCGTGCCTAATTTTACAACCCTTTTGCCAAGGTTGTTAGCAGATCATTGCAATTGAAAATCCTGCGGTCTGGAGTTTCCCATTGACTTTGCTTGCTAGCAGCTGGCTGGGAAGATTGTAAACGGAAGTCATGTGATTGCAAGAACACTGCAAACATTGTAAATACATGCCAGATGCCGAGCAAACAAATTGTGATCACGTAACCTTGGGATTGCTATGTTGGTTGTAAGTGTCAGGACTGATTGTAAGTCACATTTTTTGGGGGGTGCTTTGTAACTGAATGGTGACTAAATGAAGGGTTGTAAGTCAAGAACTATCTCTATTTACATCTGACAAGCCCAGATTGAGGGAAAGTGGTAAGTAGGAGATATTACATGAATACATTTCTGCAGAAATGCACCGGTAATCAAGAATTACTTTCTGTAACAATTTAACACCACTTCCCTTCAAATTTCTTTTTCTGCTAGTTTCTCACCGACGCTGGGGACTGCTGGCCTTTGCTGTAGGTTTGGGCCTGGGATTGCTGGCTTTGGCAATCTTCCTGATTCACTGGAAGATGCACAGACTCCATAGAGGTAATAAAGCATCAGAAGAACTGGTTTATAATGAGTGTGGGTGGATGTGACTCTATACTGTTTCCAATCTCAAGCAGCGAAGTAGAAAATATGACTTTCCAAAGGAAAAGCTTTAATTGCTCTGTAAATACATCAAATCCTTTTAGGTTGTTCTGTTTTTTTATCCATTGATAAAACATTTTCCATACTATGTAATATTCAGTTTCTTCTTTTTCTTTAATTTCTTTCACTTCTGTTTCTCTTCCAGACGCATCTTGCCGGCACCATTCTTGTCCCATCCTGCTGATCTACTCTCCTGATTCAGAGGAGCACAAACAGTTGGTCTGCTCCTTCGCCGCCTTGTTGCGGTCAGCACTGGGCTGCCCGGTGCTATTGGACCTCTGGGAGCTGGGCCACGTGGGACGACTGGGCATCTTGCCCTGGATGTACGCCCAACGGGAACTTGTGGGTCGCAAGCAGGGCCAGGTGCTACTGCTGTGGAGCGCAGGCAGTGCCAACGCTTATGGACTCTGGCAAGGAGAGGCCAGTAGCCCTGGTACGAAAGCCCCAGAGCCCTATGACCTCTTTGGGGCAGCCATGGCCTGTTTACAAGGTGAACTTCAAGGTACGGTCCAGCGATGTGACTGGGTAATTGCCTACTTCAGTAAACTGTGCGACTGGCGGGATATTCCCTGTGCTCTGCGCCTTCTTCCCCGTTACCGCCTGCCTCAGGACCTGCCGGACCTGTTTGGGGTCCTTCAGGGCAACTCCAGCTCAGGACCCAGCTGGCTCCATGCTAGCGCCAAAGCCCTTGTGTGCCACCTGCTCAAAGGCAAGAAGAAGAGGAGTTCGCGGAAACTGCGGAATCCACCATGGAGCAAGAACATCAGGAGACTGGAGGAATCCCTGTTCCCCCTTGCTCAGCCCAAGACACACAGGCCAAGCTGCACCTGAGGGCTGTGGACTAAAGGTGTATTGCAAAATGGGATCGATCCCACTGGTTATCCGTAGGCGGAAGGCAGCCATTGGGCCTCAGAAGGATTGGCCTTCTTTATGGTGCCGAAGAAATGGCGTCTGTAATCATCTCGGGCGGTAAATCCAATGCCACAAAAACAAAGGAAGGGGTCCAGCTCAGCTAATCGTAAAGCAGAGAGATTCCTCTGGGTCTGCCAGAGAGTCCACCCACCCCCTCCATCACCTGGTGGTTCATGGCATCTGTTGCCATAGAGAGGACAGGGTACCGCGAAGAAGGGGTCATGCTGAAAGCGGGATGGTGCAATATGAAGGTTGCGGGCAGCCGCGTGAGGGATTCACGGGGGCTGCTGCTTCCTAGCAAATTCTTCCCAGAGGATAGTAAGCTTGCCAAAAGGTGGCCAGGTTAGGCCCAGGGAAGAGGATCTTGTTGCAAGCTAGATGGACTAAACGAAGAGGCTGAATTCTTGCTTTGTTCACCGTCCATCACCTCAGGGCTCTAAACCCACAGAAGGTGGAGAACATCTCTGACAGCTGTCAGAGTGTTCGTTTTACTTGTTTCTTTTCAAAACATGGGTCCTTAACATTTCTATTTGTGGAGACACAAAGACCAGCACAAAGAAACCTGCAGATAACATAGCATAACATAAGAGTTGGAAGGGACCTTGGAGGTCATCTCGTCTGACCCCCCTCCTGCTCGAGCAGGAGGTCAATAATATTCCAAATATTAGCCCCTACCTAGGATCGAACTCACAGCCTCCTGATTGTGAGGTGAGAGTCCACCTCTATGCCAGTGATCTCCTAGATAGTACACTAAGGCTCGTTCCCCACTGTTGAGTGGAGGTTCTCTTCATCTACCTATGAACTGGCCAAAAGTGATGCCAGCAGGGAGCCGGCTGTTCCTGTTACCAATCCAGAGATCAGTTGGCTCGGACCGGTTCTGGCGTACCGGGAGCGGAAATTTTGAGTAGTTCGGAGAACCGAAGCGTGCTCTCATCGAGTAGGTAGGGAAAAATTTGGAATCTCGCCACTGTACTTAATCCCTATCCCGATTCTGTCCCCCGTCAATGCAGTCTCATGACTCCCTTCAAGGGAATGGGGTGACCAAGGCCCAATGGATTTTATGCACCTTAGAACTGCTCTGGAGGGGGCTGGGTGTCCGAATATGCGAGGGGGGAAAACACTATTTGAACACCAGTAAAGCTGAAGAAGAATCTTCTAGATAGAGAAGATCAGCCTTTTTGCTCCTAAGCTGAGGACAAGATGATGGGAGCATCGAGGGGATTATCACAGAACAAAAGCTATTCTCAGAGTGTGTCGTTGCTGTGTTACAAGTGGGAAAAGGACTTACAAAGTCATACAATCAGGTGAATTTAAATCAGCTACCAGCTTGCCTCGCTTTTGACCACTCCATTTCCAAACCAGCAAAACAAGCGTGTTGCTAAGAGAGTTGTAAGAGATCATTATTTTGTTTTGTATGTTTAATCTGCTGAGGTGTTTTTTTTTTGTTGTTGTTGTTGCTCAGGTCCTACGTCTGTTCTTGGTGCTGCTATCTTGGAATACAATAATAAAGATGGCTTTTAAAGGAAATTCAAAAATCCAAAGGGCATTTTTCTGCTTTAGGTAACCTACAACATTGTACTGATGGTCTCCTAAAAAGTAGAAACCTTGATAAAGTAAATGCTTTTAAAAGTATATCTGTGCCTCCTGACTTTGAAAGTAAGCTTGACAATCTTTTCGATGAATAACCCCCTGGTGGAAGGGCTGTCTGTGTCATTCCATAATGCAACTTACGGCCTTTCAGATACGTCGTTTTTACAGCTTCCAGACCTGACCATGTTGGTTTAGAATTATGATTAGATCCAATGTATCTGGAAGACAACAGATTGGGGGAAACTGTCCTAATAGCTTCAAACAGTTGGCTCTTCCATTTAAAATAGTCTTGTACCTCAGGATCTATTAAGGTTTACTAGCTCCATATCCATGATTCGCTATGAAACTATGTGATTAGGCTTAGTTTTTGGGGAGGCAAATAATGAGAAAAAAAAAGTTCTGCCTCTGCCTACCAGCATCCATCAGTATTCATCTGGCTAGCATTCTGTCAGTGTGTGAGAGTTGAGGGCTGTTTGGAAACTGAAACAGTATTTGCTGCGTGAACAAGAAAGAGACAGCAAGGATCTCTAATCTCTGATGGTCATTTTGAAAAATCCTTTCTTAGTGAGCACCTAGAAGCCAAGAAGAACTTATGTGCCAAATTTCAAGTTTGTAGGCTTTACGGTTTGGGAGATATTGTGATGATGCGTGAGTGGTATTTCGCTTTTATATATATTTATATAGATTTCTATTCAGATCTAATTCTAGATCCACAGACACAGACACATATGCAAATCATTCACATACACAGGTAGTCCTCGACTTACGACCACAATAGAGCCCAAAATTTCTGTTGTTAAGTGAGACATTTGTTAAGTGAATTTTGCTCCATTTTATGACCTTTCTTGCCACAGCCGTTAAGTGAATCACACTGCAGTTGTTAATTTAGTAACATGGTTGTTAAGTGAATCTGGCTTCCCCATTGACTGCTTGTGCGAAGATTGCAAATGGTGATCACTTGATCCCAGGACACTGCAACTGTCATAATAAATACATGTCTGTTACCAGGCATCCCAAATTTGATCACATGATCACAGGGAAGGCTGCAAATCAGTGGTGGGATTCAGTGCTGCAAATCAGTTTATGGGATTCAGAGGTGGTATTTGTCAGTTCTCCGAACTACTCAAAATGTCCGCTACCAGTTCTCCAGAACTGGTCAGAACCTGCTGAATACCACCACTGCTGCAAAGGTTATAAGTGTGAAAAATGGCCATAAATCACTTTTTTCAGTGCTGTTGTAATTTCAAATGGTCACTAAAGAAATGATTGTAAATCAAAGACTACCTATATACCGTACAGGGCTTGAAGGTTTTTTTTGTGCCTTTCCATTTCATCGTTCAAATGACCCATGTTACAATAAATGTATAAAGAAAGGCACATTTCTGCTTCATGATAAAACATCAATAGCTATTCTCTGAGGAGATGGTGGCCTTTAAGTCAAGATCCTTATTGAATAATTCTTCTATTTTTCAAATAAAGTCGAAGAAGTTCCAGAGCTTACAGTCAAATATCTTCCATCTCCTTCAACCCCACTTTTCTTAAAGAAGCAAAAACCAACTAGCTTTGGAATGAGTCTATGGGAAAAAAATGGCGCTAAAATTTCCTGTTCTCCTGATTGATTCACTGCTTCATTGGCAAAGAGAGGAAGCATGGTGCTGAAATAGGAATTCCCCAAAGGAGTGAAGAAATCAGGGAATCCATAGTGGTTTAAATTTAGCTGGAGATAACCCCAATCATGCATATAGTTGAAATACATTTTCCATCAGAGCTACCGGAGGATTTGTTGTAATGATGAGGCAGTCGAGTTGTTTGACCATGAACAACTGAATCATGATGATCTTTATTGGAGTCTAGTCTTGCATTTATACACATTTTTAGTTATCCTCCATCATTGGTTAACTTTGGTTACTGCTTAACTTTCTTTACTGTTTAGCATAGTAATCCATACAATTAATTATCTCTAGTTAAAGTCTAACATATGTTTACTTCCTCTCTAATCCTCCTTTAGATTAGTGACTTTGTTTACCTGAGTTGTATTTGCTTGGAAACATTCTTTATCTGAGGTTTGCCATCTGAGATTGGAATATTCCTGCAATTACAACTCTACATATCCTCGTTTTTTATTTTAAATGGAGGATTCAAAGATTTATGAATGTATCGCAATTGTAGAGGATTAAGAGAGGGGGAAGCAGGACAAAACAATGCAAATAAATTTGGAATACATTGAATAAAACAACAGGTTTCAATTAGTACAGTAATAATAATTATAGCATAAAAGAAAAACTGTCTGAGCCAAGACCAATCAGGGAGCCAATTGGTTAGCCACTCAAAAGGTGAGTAATGAGCATGGATATTATTTTGAATGTATGATTGTAAATTGGCAAGCTCATCCTCAATAGTTTTATTCAAAGAATGAAAATGCACAGCACATCCACGGTGTCCAACTAACGTACAGAACTCTCCCTGATGGGCTAAAAGATAGTCTATGGCAAAACACTGCTGTAAGACATCTTGATTTAAGTCTTCTATTTCATGCTGCAAATCACGAATAATAGCAGCGGTAGCATTGATGGATTTTTCAAGTCTGCAGGTGAGACCAAGAATAGATCGTCTGTTTTCTTGAGCAATTATGCCAGGATAAGAGCCTAGAGTAAGGACTCCTGTAATGGCCCCTGCCAATGCACGGCCAAATGTAGAACCAGAAGACAATTGTGTGTCAATAATGACTTCATCATTACATGTAGGCCCCAGAGAGGAACGCCGCTGTCGAGTTGATGGGAGCGTACCTATTTGAACAGGTAGAGTAAAATAACCTATAGTTGCACATTGATAATTCTGAGGATGAACATTAGTAGCATATTTATCAAAAAAGAACCACATATTAGGATCCTTAAGCTGCCAACCAGCGCATATCGATCCTGTATTAGATTGATCAAAGGCATTAAAAATAGGAAAATTGTCAGGATACATATCAGGAGCTATATTAATTCCATGCAAGGAAGAATTAAAGGTACCTGACAACCAATAGTAGTCAGAACAATAACTATAATTCCCTAGCTTTTTTAATATGTGCTGAGCAGCATCATAATCAGACCAATTATGAAGCCAAGTGTGTTTAGCATGACAACAGAAACACAGACCCCTTGTAAATTGACTAACTTTCAAGTAACGCCAATGGACAGAATTCAATTGCATAGGGGGTGTAGAAAATAGCCAGGAGTGTGAAATAGATCACAGTTGTGAGAAAATAAATGTAGAAGACATGATCAAGTTAGGGGTAAAAGAAATTTGACCAAATGCCATTGGGGGCTCATAGTATAAAGTAATATTCGTGCCATGGGTCATAAACATGTATTGGGCATGACGAACCCACAAATTAGGGTTAAGACACAGAAGTATCATTTTGAGCAGAAACACCATTAACCATAAACAAGAAAATACAAAGTAAAATGGTAACCGAGTTAGCAGTAATAATAGCAAAAACAGCAGCAACAAGATTTTCAGGAGTCTGAGGTAATAAGGCCTGTTGCAGTTGTTGAGCTTGGTATGTAGTAGATTTAACCTGGCCACAAGTGATGGGTTGCGGGTGAGTCGACCTTGGAAGCGAACTTCCGTGTTCAGATGAAGATTGAAATCCGGAATCGGGTTGTGAAGGCCCTGATCCCATGCCATGATATGGACGAACACAGCGTGCTGGAACCCACACTGCTTGTCGAGTAGAAGGATCTTCCACGGCGGTGTAACCGCGACCCCAGGTGATCAGCGGTGTAGGGCCTTTCCAGGTTGGATCTGGAGCTTGGCGATATTTTACCAAAGGCCTTGCTAAAGATTCAGTAGTTTGAAAATGCAAATTAACAGGTGAGTCTGCAAGAGAATCTAAAAAGGTTAAACAATTCCAAGTATATAATGCTACAGCAATGAGATTTTGAATCTTTCGCAGATGGTAAGGGCCAGACTCAGTTTGTAATTGTTTCTGAAGCAATGCCTTAAAAGTACGATGAGCTCGTTCAACTATAGCTTGACCCTGAGAGTTGTAAGGAATTCCGTGCACTAAAGTAATATTCCATTTCTGACAAAAGGTTTGAAATTCATTACTAATATAAGTGGGACCATTGTCAGTTTTAAACTGAGAAGGCCGACCCATTACAGCAAAAGAGGATAGGCAATGAGAAATAACATCTGAAGTACGTTCATGTTTTGAAGCAGTAACCCAAAGGAAGTGTGAATGAGTGTCAATAGATGTATGAAGATAACAGTATGGCTTAAAGGTTGAAAATTGAGTTACATCCATTTGCCAAATTTGATTAGCTTGGGTTCCTCGTGGGTTGACACCTACTGGAAAGGAAACTGCCAGTTGCTGACAAGCTGGACAAGCACGGACAATATCCCGGGCTTGAGATCATGAAATTTTAAATTGCTTTGCAACAAATTCTTATCCAAAGAGAGAGCACAATAAGAAAAGGGAGGAGATTGCATAGCTAAATACACATATTGAGCATTAACGATCAAGTTAATAGGTTGGTCATTGAACAATCATAAAGCCAAAATCACAGCAGCCAGCTCAGCACGTTGAGCTGAAGTCTGCGTGGCAGTAAATTTAGAATACCATTGTTGTTGAATCTGCCAGTGAACCACACCCCTTATAGGTGATCCATCAGTAAAGACTGTAAGAGCTTTAGAAATAGGATTTCTCACAAAAATGGAAGAAAAGGCTGGATTTAAAGTAGTAGTAACCACTATTCTAGGATCCTTGGGTAAAGAATACATCAAGTTTCCCACATATTGAGAAAAGGCTATCTGATATGATTCTGAAATCATCATCAAATGCTCATGTTCAACTTTTGTACGAGTGAAAGCTATGCTAATGAGATCCTGTCCTGTAAGATGTAAGGCTTGTTTACGACCTTTAATAATAGATCCTCTAATGCTGATTGATAAGGATAAATGTTTCTAGGCAGAGTAGCTGACAAATTAATCCATTCATGAATGTTGACCGCTTGTGGGGATGCATTAAAATAAAGACATCCCGTAGGTAAGGGTGTAGTGGGAAGAATAGCTAAGCAAAGTCCTATTGTTAAGGATGTTATCCTGTCCACATATCGATGCTTAAACTTATTCAATATTTCTTGAAGGCATGTTCTTTGAAGATCAGTTAATACAACTAAATCTCTTGGTGATTGTGCTCCCTTCAAAGACTGAAATAAGGGCAACATATCACCAGTTTTAATGTAGAAGAATGGGCATGTCCAATTAATAATGCCAAGTAATTTTTGCCATTGTACTAATGTATATGATTGCTGTACTTGTAATTCAGGAAGAATTGGAATGGAGGAATTGTGCAACATTCTATGTTTCCCATTTTTCTTTTTTATAACAAAAACAGGAGTATTCCAAGGACTAGTTGAAGGTTCTATATGTCCAGCAGCCAATTGTTCTTGAACCAATTGTTATAAAGCAGTGAGTCTTTCCCCTAATAATGGCCATTGTTCCACCCAAACTGGTGTAGAACAGAGCCATTTAAGAGGAAGAGCCATCATCAAGAATCAAATGGGCATTAAGAAGAGAAAGGATATCACGGCCCCAAATATTAGTATGAATATCTAGAATGTATGGTTGTAGGAAAAAGGACTTACCAGCAGATGTTGTAACATTAATTTCTTGAACACTCTGCCAAGCAGCTGTAGAACCTCCTATTCCCCACAATGAAGAAACTGTCATTTTTGGCCACTGTACTGGCCACTGTAAAGAGGAGATGACAGTAACATTGGCTCCAGTATCCAATAATCCTTGAAATGGTTGTTTATTAAGGAAGAGCATTAACAAAGGACGAGAGGAGTTCAGCTGATGAAGTAAGCCTACAGATAAAGAAGTTGATCCAAATCCTGCATCCCCAAGATTACCTATACCAGGAGATGGATTTTCATATGGAAGAAGAAGCAATTGAGCAACAGAAGAATTACAAGGAAGAACTTGAGGAAGATTCACCCAAATCTGAATCATGAGGATACCAGTGTAATCTGAATCTATTACCCCAGGCACAACAAAACAGCCCTTTTTGTGTGCAGAAGAACGAGGCAAAATTAAGCCAACTAATCCCGAAGGAAGAGGACCTTTAAATTGAGATGGAACTATTTTAACATCCGTGGGAAATTTAAACTCAATTTCCTCTTGAGTGATTAAATCGATCCCAGCGCTACTGGCTGTGGCTGGGGAGGAGTGAGAGAGACTGCTAGAGGAGTCAGAGTGATGGGAAAGGCACACTTTGGATTCTGGGTGGGTGCCACACCCATTGGCAAGTTTCCCGACCGAAACCGACATTGATTGGCCTAATGAAATCCCTTTTTGCAAATAGGACACTTCTTAGAAGGATGATTCTGAGGCATAGAAGGTGTAGAATGACAGTCCTTCTGAAAGTGGCCAGACTTCTTACACTTAAAACAGTTACCAATTGGTCGCTGTCCTTTCTGAATAGCAGCCGCTAACATATGCATTTTATAAGTTTGTGATCCAATATCCTGGCAGACTCACAGCATATCTGCCAGAGTGTAATGAGCAGTAGCCTTTAGTGGCTGTAAAGCTCTTTTACAATCTGCATTAGCATTTTCAACAGCTAATTGGAGAAGAAGTTCACCAGCAGCTTCCTGATGATCAAACTGCTGTCTAATTGCTTTGGACAGATGCTCAACAAAGTCAGCATAAGGCTCATTGGCATTCTGTCGAATGTTTGAAAAATTTGCTCTAGGTTCTCCAGCTTGGGGTACCTTAAGAAAAGCATGAAAGGCACATTCAGAAACAATAGTTAATGTAGCTGGAGGAAGAACAACTTGAGTAGGAATTGTACCAAATGGTCCAGAACCAAATAGCAGCTCAACTGTGTATGCTTCTCCCCCTCCTAAAGCAGCAGCTTGAGCATGTCTCATATATTCACTCTCCCAAACCACATATTGCATGGATGTTAAAATCATGCGAAATATTTGCTTCCAATCTTCAGGATCATTGTATAACCATTTTTTATTCCTTTTACAAGTCCTCTTGTAAAATTACCACTAATCCTATAGTCTGTAACTGCCTTTTTAAACTCTCTTAAGATCTGATAAGGCAGACCCTCCCATTCTGCTACTTGCAGTCCAAGCTGTGGCCCCTGACCAGGATGATATTGTACTGGACAAACAGACAATAATTCTGCAAATTCTGTTCCTGAGACAGAGGTATCCCTTTTACAAGTCTCTACCATTTTCTGAAAAGAAGACTGAACAATAGAGTCAGGAGGCTTTTGCCTTGTATCTGCAGGAGCTGAGGGAATTGAAGACATATATTCAGGTGAAGAAGGGGGACAAATGACAGCATTAGTGTAACATGAAGGTGGAGGTGTTAAAAGAGAAAGTTCATTGTGACCAATTTTTTCAATTGCATGCCTACATAAATGCCACACATGCAAAACTTCTATTTTTGCTCGAGGTTCAGTATGCAATGTTTTCCCTATACGTTCCCAATCAGTTAATTTTAAAGACCCCTTTTCTGGGTACTATAGGCACTGAGATGCAATCTCCTGGACCAGCCTTAAGAGATTTCTCTGTGGTACTTCAGTATTATTTTTCTCCAACAAATAGCCTAATTCATCTAGATGCTTCCTTTGTTCCTCAGAAAGCAAAGACCCCATACTTACAGAAACCAAAAGGTTGAAGAAACCACAAAGGTTTGAAGGTGCACCAAATCCTTGGCGGATGAAGTAAGAGGATCCCTGTTCGGGTGCCACTTGTTGTAATGATGAGGCAGTTGAGTTGTTTGATCATGAACAACTGAATCATGATGATCTTTATTGGAGTCTAGTCTTGCATTTATACACATTTTTAGTTATCTTCCATCATTGGTTAACTTTGGTTACTGCTTAACTTTTGTTACTGTTTAGCATAGTAATCCATACAATTAATTATCTCTAGTTAAAGTCTACCATATGTTTACTTCCTCTCTCTAATCCTCCTTTAGATTAGTGACTTTGTTTACCTGAGTTGTATTTGCTTGGAAACATTCTTTATCTGAGGTTTGCCATCCAAGATTGGAACATTCCTGCAATTACAACTCTACAAGGATTCATAAAGATTTTTTTTTTCTGAAATCACACAAATTCCTTGTTTTTGTCTGCTATATGCAATACAAAATCACATTTTAAAAAAAGCAAAAGGTGCTAATCCTATGGCCCTACCATCAAGAGCAGACATATGAGTCAAAAACATCATGTGTCAACTCATAAAATATTTCTATGGTCTTTTTAGAGCTGCCAACAGAAAGGGAGGGGGGAAAGGGATTTGAAAGAGCAGTGTGGCAGCTTGGAAAGTGAAAGTGCATTCCATAAATAGTTTTTCAAAGATAGTAACTAGGTGATGAGTTTCTGCCATGCAAAATTCTAACTGGAGAACATGATTGATGACTCTTGGCTATGGATGTGTCTCATTGGAGAATATGAATTATGATACACCCAGGGGGGTGGGGGGAAACCAGGGTCAAGGGTGACAATGAATTATGTGTCTCAGAGTTGGCTACACCCAGGCAGTGCCGGACAGTTTAACTCCCAATAAATCCTTTTGAAGTTTTGGAAATTTGGCTCCAGACTCATGATTTAAATGTAGGTAACTGCCGGAATCCTGACACCATGACTGCATTTTTTGGCAGTTCTGAGCTGAATTCACTCGTCCAACATGAATAAATGAAACTACAGATAGTCCTTGTCTTACAACATTTAGTGACCATTCAAAGTTACAACAGCACTGAAAAAAGTGACTTATAACTATTTTTCACCCTTATGACCACTGCAGGATGCCCATGGTCATGTGATTTATATTCAGATACTTGACAACTGATTCACATTTACGATGGATGCAGTGTCATGGGAATCATGTGATCAAGCTTTTGCTACCTTCTGACAAGCAAAGTCAACAGGGAAAACAGATTCACTTAACGACGGTGTTACTAATTTAACAACTGCAGTGATTCCCTTACCAAATGTGACAAGAAAAGTCATAAAATGGGGCAAAACAAATTTCTCACTTAGCAACATACATTTTGGGCTCAATTCTGGTCATAAGTTGACCATAAGTTATCTATACATCTTCTGAAGCTACCAGCTTCATTCCACAACTTTCAACTATATAAGTGTTGTGCCAAGAAATGCTGAGTTTCATTTTGGGTTCACTTACCACCTGCCACACGAAGGTAGGAAATTGCTTTGTTCTGTTATAGAACAAAGGACACTTGGCAGAAAAGTTTCCAAAACAAGCACTGTTAGTGGTAGGGAAGTGTGACCTGCTGGAATTTCTTATCAAAAAGTGCTGGTCGTCTCCTGGCTCCTTTTGTTCTTTGGATTATTCCATATCAAGTGACCTTTGACTGATTTTGAAAGTGAAAGGAATTTTTGCTTTTTTAGCTAATGATTAATAAAGGTCAATCCGTGCACATAAATTTGTAACCCCCTCCAATTCTATCACAAGGACTAGGATTTACAAGTCTAATCCAGGCCTTACACCATTTTGTTGAAAATTCAACAAAATGAAATTCAATGTAGCGAAAGTCCTACACTTAGGCAAGAAAAACCAAAAGTACACATATAGACTAGGTGAAACCAGGCTCAATAGCAGTAACTGTGAGAGGGATCTTGGAGTCTTAGTGGACAACCAGCTAAATAGGAGCCAGCAGTGTACAGCAGCCACTGCCAAAAAAGCTAATGCAATCCTAAATTGTATCCTAAAGAGGGATCCCAGTCAAGATCAAGGGAAGCACTAATACCACTCTATAAAGCCTCAGTAAGACAACACCTAGAGTACTGCATCCAGTTTTGTTCACCGCATTATAAAAAAGATGTTGAGACTCTAAAAATAGTACAGAGAAGAGCAACCAGGATGATTAGGGGACTGGAGGCTAAAACATACAACGAATGGTTGCAGGAAATGGGCTTGGCTAGTCTAGTAAAGAGAAGGACCAGGGGAGAAATGATAGCAGTCTTCCAATATTTGAGGGGCTGCCCCAGAGAGGAAGGGGTCGAGCTATTTTCCAAGACACCCAAAGGCCAGACAAGGAATAATGGATGGAAAGTGAACAAGGAGAGATTTAACCTGGAAATAAGGAGAAACTTTCTGATAGTGAGAACTATCAACCAATGGAACAGCTTTGCCTTCAGAAGTTGTGGGAGCGCCATCACTTGAGACCTTCAAGAGATTGGACTGCCATCTGTCAGAAATGGTGTAGGGTCTCCCGCTTGGGTGGAGGGTTGGACTAGATGCCCTACAAGATCCCTTCCAACTCTGATTATCTGATTAAGAAAACAATATGTCTCAACCATGGCAAATTTAACATGTATATATTCAATTGCTGGCTGATAAATTTTGGGAGTTGAAATCCACACATCTTCAAGCCACCAAAGTTGGTGTTAGATCTGGGAGGATGGTTCAAGAACGGAGGCAAGACTCAGATAACAACAACAGCTCTTTATTAGTGACTTCAAATCTGAGCAAAGAATCCCAGCTGCAGCAGCCCCTTATATAGGGCTGGCTGCGGATAGGCAGCCAATGAAGGCGATTTGAGTTTGCCGCTCTTGGCTGGGCCAATCGCGGCAGCCCGTTTACTAGCCAATCGCATCAGTCTGCGGCGACCAATCACAATCTGCTATTCGCGGGCCAATCAGAGTTGCAGGCTTTCGAGCCTGCTAGTCCGGAACAGTTGGGAATGGGAATCACTGTCCTATATGATCACTGGGTAAGTCTTTCTACTGAATTTATGCCAGGAATTGACAACTTCTGATTCTAAAGGACCCATTAGAAATGTTGACTTCAAGTCATGCCACTCACACAAAATGGCTGCTTTGGATTTTTTTTAAAATATAATTTTTATTGAGAATTTTTACATAGGCAAAGGACAAACATGAAGGTAAACTGCACCATGAAAAGAAGGAAAAATAAAAAAAGAGAGAGAAAAAGAAGAAAAAGTGCAGAAAGCAAAACAGTAGAAAATAGAAAGAAAAATAAAGAAAGAGAAATCGGCAACTTCTGAATCCTTTTTAACAATTATGAACAAACTTATCGACTTGTGGACTTATTATCCATAATTTGTCCCTCCTCCCTCAATAATATTATAAAAATCCCTTCAGCAACTTGTTCAGACTTTTTCAATCATTCAATCCATAAATCGTCCTTTCACTTGTTTTTCATTTTCAGCAAAAAGTCCCCCAAAGTTTACTGGTCTTGTAAAAGTACTTACTGTTTTCCACAAAGCTGCTTTAGATGACCATATAGCTACCTAGCTATTTACCAAATTTGAGAACACAATTTTCTTTCTTCTATTTTACCTAAAAACACATAGCTGCAGCAATGAATAGCCTGAAATGGCATGTTATCATTCTTTTTATTTCATGAAAATGGGATCTCTCCTAAGCTAAGGTAAGTTTCAAGTCACACTGTGTGATTCCTTTTGTTTGTTGGCTTAGTGTGTGGTATGACCTTCCACCATGACAACTCGTTCAGTAAACTGGGACTAAAACAAAATCCTGATACATAAATGTTGTCAGTCTTTGTCCAGATCTGAAATCTTCATTTTTTGCCAGCTCAAAATACAAAATTTTCCAAAGGGATAATATCTGAATTTGCTCTGGTGACATTTGGGGAAATTTGGGATTTCGTTTGGCTATGATTTTGTTTCCTGTCTTATTTGAAACGCTTTAGGCTCTCATTGCTGGCAGTTTGGCACTCGGCCTAGGTTTTCTGGCACATCCCTTGGATTCCAGGGGAAATTCTTGCTCCACCTCTTGGCCTTTATTTTCCTGTGACGTAACCCTGGTAGTAATTGCAAAAAGGGAGGATATTTGTTTACGAAGTCAGATCCAGAAAACCAAGCTAGGAAGTATTTTCCTGACCTGGGCAGCTCTTCGGATCTTCTTGCTACTGTGGGTTGTGAAGAGATTTTTGGCTAACTGGATCTTTCACCTGCTGGTCTAACACCAAAGGTTGGAAACGCTGTGAAGACAACAATTCCTTGGAAGAAAAAACTGGGAAATAGTGTACCAAGGCAGGATTTAAACTTATTCTGCGGAAAGGCAGGTTGCGCCATGGGAAGCAAAGGATCTGTATTATGCTGGTAATGAGTTACAAGAAGAGTGATTGCTTGGCTACCTGAGATGCAGTTACTTGCCTTAGTGCTGTTCCTAACTCACTTGATTTCTGCCTGCTTCCCCCTTGCAAACTCGCTGAACTCTGTCAGTTGCTCACCGGTAAGTAAAAGTCTATATAGTGGCGGGAGGAGGCAGCGAAGTTCAGAATCGGACAAAATAATCTCTGGGATCTGTTATTCCCTTCCTTTTTCCTTAGTCCCCTTGTATTTTGCATTATTGCTGTGTTGCAAACTGGCATCAGCATTTTGGCACCTATGGTTGATTAGGAGCTCTGACAGCTTGATTCTCTGAGGCGAAGCATGTTTATATCGTGTCAGCATAGCATGCTTATCTCAGGTGTCATTACAGCCAGTGGAAGAGGGATTGTTGTTAAGAAGAATTATAGTAGAATCAGCTCGGCCAAAGAACCCTTGTGTCATGATATGAAAGTTTTGGAGCCTTACCTTACTTAACAGTATTGCTTAGCAGAATCAATACTTGCTGTGATGTAGGGTCCTGGGTGCTCTCTGAGCTTGGTTGTTTTTTTCCAAATGTTTCATTACCCAACTAGGTGAGGTAACATCATCGGTGCTAGCTAACCAGGTGTTACCTAACTTGAAACTTCTGCCAGCAAACAACCAAACCCAGAGAGCACCAAGGACCCCCACAGCAACTCCTTAAAACAACAGTATCATTTTCAGAGCTTAGGTAGCAGTCATGAGATGCTAAGAAATGACACAGTCGCTTTAAAGAACTGTAGGGACATGCATGCTATGTTTATACTCCCTTGGGGACTAAAGGAACTGTTTTAAATAATTTCTGAAGTGCTGCATGGTTGCTGCATCACTGGAGGCTTTCCAAAAGAGACTGGACAACCATTTGTCTGACATGGTATAGGCCAGGGTCTCCTTCTCAAGCAGGGGGTTGGACTAGAAGACTATGATGTCCCTTCCAACTCTATTGTTCTATGTTCTCTTCCTTTATTCTTGCTAGGATGGGTTGTTGCCAAGCAGTGCCTTATCCCAACTATTTTTGATATCTTGGATGTGTACGTCTGTTAGAGGTTTAGTAATACAGGAAACAGCAGGACAAGTTATTTTCTGGGAACAAGATAAGGCATATCAAGGAAGAATGAGTAAAACTGGAGCTGTAATTGCAGTGATGGTTGCAATACTTAATGAAGACAAAAATCTGCATTTGAAGGACTACAAATGAGCCTTCACCACAAGTTGAAGGCACTTCAGGAGTGTAGCCACTAGACACATAGATCATTTGTTTCAATAGGATTAGATAGAAGGTAGTTGGGACTCTGGAAAAGAAACAGACTTTCTTAAAAATCTTAGTCTTCCACATGAGCTAAGTCTTTTCCTGCTTTCCTCTGTAATTACTAATGAGTGGCAAAATAGGGGTATTCCCCAATTTCATTCTTTCAGGAGCAGAAAGATGAAAGAAGATTCTAATGAATATTAGTTACTGGAATTGAAAAAGTGTTTTAACTTAATTTACAAGTTATTACTGAATCTTTATTCAAAATAGCTCTTCCAACTTCCTCAAAGTGACATCAGCATTTTAGAAAAATCCCAAGGTTTGGAAGAGTTAAGAGAAAACACTTTTTTAGGCAGGGGGAAAGGACTTCCACAAACAACACGCTTTCTGGAAATACAAATTAATTGGTATGACAAGATGAAAAAGAGGGAAATGGAACAGAACAAACGGAAAAATGGCATTTCCGAATTGCTGGTTGGGTCGCATCCTGCATATTACACCACTGTGTGTTATTAGAGATCTCACTGCTGCGTGTTATTGCAGAGTTGTAAGGTGAGGCTTGATTTAAAAAATTCTTTTTTCAGTATCATCATAATTTCACCAAATGAATGGTTATAAATTGAGGAGTACCAGTGTTGAAATGTTAAAAAATATAGTTGTTTGCTGAATTTTGACATATGCTGCAGCACAGCCAGTAATATATTTGCTCAACTCTCAATTGTTATAAAAAAAACAAAAAGACAAACTAATTCCAAATGCTCTTATATTCAGCTAAGCGGCAGTAAGCAACATCACGCTTTGAATTTTTCAGCTTAGTTCTCCAAATCTCCCATCATGTCAGCAAATGGATTGGATAACGGCAGATAGAATAAATGTCATTCTTCCATTCAAACTAATATGCTTTAGGAGGTACTTCCAGTAGGAAAGACTGATTACAAGCAGTCTGTTGGGTTCAGAATTTCTGTTCTGAGCAAGGCATGAGTGAGTCATCCCAATTTTATGACATTTTTGAAGACTTCCAAAAGACTTGTTACATGAATCACTGAAGTTGTTAACCAAATCATGCAGTGCTTGAAGGAATTCGGTTTCCCGCATTGACTTGGCAGGACAAGAAACAATGGATGGAAACTAATCGAGGGGGAAAAGCAACCTGGAATAAAGGAGGAACTTTCTAACAGCGAGGACGATTAACCAGTGGGACAGCTTGCCTTCAGAAGTTGTAGAAGTTGTCCTCCATCACTGGAGGCTTTTAAGAGAAGACTGGGCAGCCACCTGGCTAGATGATCTCCAAGGTCCCTTCCAGCTCTATTCTGATTGCTTTTAAATGCCAACCATATGATCCCAGGATGCTGCAACTGTCATAAATACATGCTAGTTGCCAAGCGCCTGAATTCTGTTCACATGACCATAGGGATTTTTTCAGTGCCGGTATAATTTTTAACAGTTTCTAAATGAATTTAGGTTATAAACCAAGGATTAACTGTCTTTACAAGAGAGGCTAAGAAATACAATGAGTTAAAATGTTTTTGGCAGACATTGCCTGTGATGTTGCCAATTTTTACTCAAATGTTATTTTACACAAATGGCTTTAGCTTTTACTTGAGAGCCCATGGGCTTCATGTGGCTATGGAAAGCTAGTAATGCGGCCCCACTATACTTTATTAAAATGCTTTACAATTTGTTGTTTATAATAAGTTAGCTATATTTTACATAGAACCCAAGACAAATCCTCTTCACTCAGTTCAGCCCAGGCAAGCCAAATATTGGATGTGCCTTTAGAGCAGGGGTCTTTAAACTTGACAGCTTTAAGACTTGTGGACTTCAACTCCCAGAATTCCTCCTCCAGTCATGTTAGCTCAGGAATTCTGGGAGCTGAAGTCCACAAGTCTTAAACTTGCCAAGTTTGAAGATCCTTGCTTTAGAGGGTTGTAATCAGCTGGACTAGACGATTTTATCCACTTTCTCTAGTGCATCCAATTTCTTTCCTCATTTTTTGGTCTTTTGATAGTAAATCAGTAAAGTCAATCTGTTGTTTTAACCTTAGCCTGACTGACTACATTGTGTAATGGGAGCTAGGAAAATGGGTTTATTTTGAATATACAGTATGTATCTATATCTATATCCTGGTCATTGAACCTGCTCCTTCCTCTCTGTCCTTCTGCAGGGCCTGGGCTGTCAGCTAAGTAAGTATATGTTCTGTTTTTATGTGTGTGTTAAACAGAAAGTTCATTTTCCTTCAAATTAGTGCATTACACGGTAGTTGTGGTGGACAACAATCTTCATCTTAGTAGTTGTGCTGGGTAAGAATGGAGAGAGTCGTGACACCCACATGGTGTCAGGGAGAAGGCAACTGACTTCTCAGTCGTATGTGTGGTTCCTCAAGGTTCAGGATAGCAACCTACGCAATTTGTCTGGGAACTTGTCAAGACAGGATTAATTAAGCTCTTAAGAATGGTTTGCTCCCATTTTATCATGATGATCGTGGAATTTCTCTTTCACTCATGCGCATGCACATATCCGAAAGGGAGAACACAAATTATACCTCGTGATTTCATGCCAGTAAAATGCAGTGTCTCCTTGTGCAAATAAAACATGTTGGAGAATGAGAGGGGGAAAAAAGGGGTGGGAATGGGCATAACAGAGAAAAGCCATTTGAAGGCACCTCTTAAATTCTTGGGGTACAAAGTTTGCGAATGTTCCTCCCCTTCTGCAGAACGTTAACTTGCAGCCGTGTGGAAAGCAACCTTGGCTGAGCACCCCCTCCCACTCTTCAGTCTGCAAAGCACAACTAGGTTGGGTAAGGGAGCTTCCTCTACTGCAGGGGTCTCCAACCTTGGCCACTTTAAGACTTGTGGACTTGAAGTCCACAAGTCTTAAAGTCGCCAAGGTTGGAGACCCCTGCTCTACTGCCCCCCAATTCATTTTCTCTCTCCATCCCCACCTTGCTTTCAGAAAAGAAGGATCCTCCGTGCATACCTAGTGAACCCAGATCAGATCCAGAACTAGATCCAATCCTAAGGCTGATTCAGATGAACCCAAGGAACACTCTTTGGTGCCCGGAGGAGGGAGACTGCATTCCTTGCGTGCAAGTGATGTTAACTCTTGGATTACTGGGTAAGGGAGTTGACTCAAGCATCTGTTCTTGGAAGTGTAATTTTTTTAAAAAAATAAATCCATCTTTCAGTCGTACAGTGTGTGGACTGGGTACATATATCTTGTGCAAGTATTTATATTATGTATACATTTCTTACTAGGATTACATTCATATTACAAACTATTCAATCTTACATATCTTATCATTATAACAATATCATTTAACTTCTTACTTTGTTTTCCAACTGTTTATAAAATAAATCCCATATCATATAATATTCTGCTTCTTCTTGTTCTTTAATTGCCAAAGTTAATCTACTCATTTCTGCACATTCCAATATTTTCATAATCACATCTTCCTCTGTTGGAAACTTTTCATTTTTCCAGTTTTGAGCAATTCTAGCTGCTGTTAATATATGTTTGATTAAATAAGTTTTTTTCTTTACTATAATTTTCAGGTAAAATCCCAAATAAGAATATTTCAGGTTTGAAATTTATGTATTGTTTTATCATCTTTGCCAACCATGTGTGTATTTTAGTCCAATATCTTTTAGCTTATAATAATAATACTTATATTATTATATTATATATTAGTATTATTATATAATAATAATACTGCTACCCTTCAAAAAGACCTCAGCTATGTATCAGAATGGTCAAACAAATGGCAACTTCAAATCTCAACAAATAAATGCTCTGTCTTACATATCGGCAAAAAAAATATATCAGAAAATAAAATGCAAGCTGAATAGTCAAGACCTTGTTGATTATCCAAACTCTGTCAAGGACCTAATGATCTAAATGCTAGAGCCCACTGTAACTACATAGCCAAAAAGGCATTGAGTTGTTAAACTAATCCTATGTAGCTTCTTCTCTGGTAATATCATACTACTAACTAAAGCATACAAAACATTTGCTAGACCAATACTTGAATACAGCTCATCAGTCTGGAACCCACATTACGTATCTGATATTAACACAGTTGAGAAAGTCCAGAAATATTTCACAAGAAGAGTTCTCTACTCATTGCAAAATACCTTGTGCCACCAGACTTGAAATTCTAGACCTATACAACCTAGGACTATGCCACCTTCAGTCCAATCTAAGTATAGTATATAAAATTATACACTGCAATGTCCTACCTGTCAATGAATACTTCAGCTTCAACCATAACAATACAAGAGCACACAACAGATACAAATTCAAGGTAAACCGCACCAAACTTGATTGCAGGATATACGACTTCAGCAACAGAGTGGTCAATGTCTGGAATACTCTACCTGACTCTGTGGTTAGTTCCACAAACCCCCAAAACTTTAATCTTAGGCTGTGTACTATTGACCTCACCCCTAAGAGGTCTTTAGGTGGCGTACATAAGTGCACCAACGTGCCTACCGTCCCTGTCCTATTGTTTCTTTTTATTTTTCTTATATGTATCCATTTCATGTATTCATAACTATGTTTATACTTATACATATTATCTTATAATCATTTGACAAATAAATAAATGGTCTGCAAGTTAAAAAGAAAAGCTCCTATCCATGTCCACCACATATGGTAGTAAGTTCCAGGTGTCTGGTGACATTTCCAACATTTCGCTGATTTGTCTTTAAACATCTTTGCCAGGTACAAAACGCCATTTGTAAAACATGCAAATTTTCTTTATAAGCTGTTGACATTGTTAGTTTACAGTTTCTGGAACTAGTAGAGAAAGAAGAATTGGCACAATAAAAATAAAAGATCTAAGCAAAACTTTTTTTGAAAATGTTCTTGGAAGTGTAATTGTGCCAGCATTGGGTCCTGGAGGTGGAGGGGTGGGGGAGGCAGGAACTTAATTTCTTGGTGCTACCATTGTATTGGTCTAGGGCAGGGCAGGGCAGGGCAGGGTTGAAGAATGCTATGAAAACCATCTAAGTAGCAACAATAATTTAGGGCTGTCTTCATGTTTGACAAATTGCCCAACCTCCAATCAATGTCATGGTTACAATGCAGATGGCTTAATAGATTTTAATTGAGAAATTTGATGGCAGATACCAACAGGAAAAAGTTCCCTCCCTGTCATGGTATCATTGTTTTCGATAGAGGAGAATATTTGTAGCCCAGGGTTGAAATGAGGGGTTCTTGGTGCTCTCTGAGCTTGGTGGTTTTCTTGCGGATGTTTCATTAGGCCAAATTAGGAGACGGCATAAGGCTCATTAGTTGGACTAGGAGTAGAGAAGAGGTCTAGTTGCCAAAACTCGCCATCATCCCATAAGCTCTCTAGACATTGCAAGAGGAGAATCTACGGTGTCTGAGAATCAGGCCAAATAATCTTTTTCAATAAAATCGCATACAGGTAATCCTCAACTGACAACCACAATTGAGCCCAAAATTTCTGTGGTAAAGCAAGATAGTTGCTAAGTGAGTTTTGTGACCTTTCTTGCCACAGTTGATAAGTGAATCGCCACCGTTGTTAAGTTAGTAACAAGGTCTGACGTCCCCAATGGCTTTGCTCATGAGGGGGTCGAAAAGGATGATCACATGACTCTGGGACACTGCAACCATCATACATAGGAGTTAGCTTCCAAGCATCTAAATTCTGATCACATGACCATGGGAAAGCTGTAAGGGCCATAAGGGTGAAAAACAATCATAAGTAACTTTTTCTAGGGCTGCTATAACTTTGAATGGTCACTAAATCAAGTGTTGTAAGTTGAGGATTACCAGTAACTGGAAAAGATGCTACAAAGCTGCCTAGGTGATAGCAATGGCACTTAGATTTATATACCGCTTCACAGTACTTTTACAGCTCTCTCTAAGCAGTTTACAGAGTCAGCCTATTGCCCCCAACAATCTGGGTCCTCATTTTACCCACCTCGGAAGGATGGAAGGCTGAGTCAATCTTGAACCTGGTGAAACTCGAACTGCTGACAGTCAGCAGAATTAGCCTGTAATATTGCATTCTAACCATTGTGCCACTATGACTCTTGTTGATACAATAGTGGGGGTTTTTTTTTGGCCCAAGCTACTTCACAACGTTGAGGGTGGGAAAAAGAGATAGAGGGGGAGTCTTGAGCTTCTAAATCCAAAGTGGGACATAAATAAATCTAATAAATAAATATATTCTTGCACTTCAGGTGTAAAAAAATTCCAAGCTTCAGTTCTTAGACAGGTTCACGGGGTTAGCATCTTAGAGGAACGGATGATTGTAGCACATATATTTGCAGGTAGAAAATGTCAGCTTTATCTTCCACTAAAAGTCTTCCTGGGCAGTAAGGCTAGAAAAGGCCTTCTCCTTAGGGCCTCCAGCCAGTGCCATGTGCTCACCAGTCCTGGACTCTATGATCAGGTTTTCCCAAAGGTGGCACTTTCAAGGTTGCTGGGACATGAAGACCAGGTAGCCCACTCCAAGCCTGTATTGGATGGAGATTCTGGAGGTTTCAGTTCTGAGACACATGGAGGAAGGACATTGAGTGAAGAAAGGATGTTTCAGGCTAATGATCTGAGTTGGTAAAGGGCATCTCCTTAGGTCCGATACCCTTCATAGCAGCCTTTCCCAATTTGACTTTGCTGACAAGAAACGATGGACATTCTAGTGCAACCCAGCCAGGGGTAGGATTCTACCAGTTCGCACATATTCTCTAGAACCGGTTGTTAACATTCTAAGCAGTTCGGAGAACCGGTTGTTAGAAGAAATTACTGGCCTAATCCTGTAAGGAAGGCAGGGAGGAAACATTCTGGTGTTGCTTACAGAAACTGCCTATCCATTAACCCTTATTACATTCTTGGCAGGACGAGACTTCCTGTCTCAGGAACTTCTCTGGAGTTTTTTTTTCCCCTCCTTTGCTTGTGTGGAGTGACCATTTAAAGTTACAATGGCACTGAAAAAAGCAACTTATGGACATTTTTCACACTTACGACTGTTGCAGCATCCCCACAGTCATGAGAGGCCAGGCAAGGAGATGTATGCCTCGATGTGAGTGATGTTGAGTTGGCCACGCCCAGCCAGTCCCATGTCCACCAAGCCATGCCCATCAACTAAACCATGCCCACAGAACCAGTTGTTAAAAAAATTGAATCCCACCCCTGAACCCAGCCAGTAGTGAGATTCAATCTTTTTTTACTACCGGTTCTGTGGGTGTGGCTTGGTGGGCATGGCAGGGGAAAGATACTGTAAAATCTCCAGTCAGAGGTGGTAATTGTCGGTTCTCTGAACTACTCAAAATTTCTGCTACCAGTTCTCCAGAACTGGTCAGACCCTGCTAAATACCACCTCTGAACCCCTCTGAAATATCCTGGATCAGCGAAGACTTCTTATGTCTATTTCTTAGACTTCACAAGGCAATAAAGAGCTCTCCTCTTGCTGTCAAGGCAGCTAAAATCTCATCCTTGCCCAACTTGTTAAGTCTCTCTGCCATTAGATCTCTACTTCCTTATTTAAATTTCCCACCCCAAAAACAGCCATCTCAAACCACAAGCAGCCATCAGAGGACCAAATTGACAGACATTTAATGTCTTCCCAAAAAACGAAAAGGAAACAATTGCTAGCCAACTATAAACCTTTTGTTCTGCCTTTTGCGTTCTTTTAGCTCTATGTAATGTGCAAAATCTATTTTTAATAGACCAGTTGGGAGGAAGGCAGGGACCTTTTATTCACAAATATCCATTGAATTTGAAAAATCGTCTTTGCAATCCTTGATTTGTAACATTTGTATGAGAACTCATTACACAGATTACATAAGCTGCTCTAAAAATTTGGACTGTTGCACCCAAGAATGGTTGAAGCTATGATTTCACATATTGCTTCACCTGTTATCTTTGGCAAAATAGATGCATTCCAATAAGCAAGCTCTCATTCCTTTTGTTTTTTTTCTAGGGCCATCTGCATTGGGTGCCAAACAAGATGGAGGAGCCAACAAGATCAGAGAGCAGCCCAAGGGACACCCTAAGAGTGAGTAGGGCCTTCTTGACTGCAACTCCTTGTTACCTGATGGAAACTGTCCTGATTTTGCTTTTGATCCTGGTCTCTTTCTGTCTCCAGAAATCCCACGAACACACATTTTTCTCATGGCTGAGACATATTCTTCTCTTTCTCGTTGTGTTGAAGTGGAGGTTTGGCTTCCCTACGATTGGGAAAGTCAAAATAATTCCTTGGTAAGAGCCACAGATTCCTAGAGGCATCTTCTTTCCTAGAGGTGGTAAGATCTAGTTCAATGATGGTGCGCCTTTGGGGCTAGGAGTATCAAAAGTTCAGAAAGTCCTAACTTGATGCTGCCAGTGTGTCATTTCTGCCTCCCACCACAAAATAGAATAGAGTAGAGTAGAGTAGAGTAGAGTAGAGTAGAGTAGAGTAGAACAGAACAGAATATAATAGAATTCTTTATTGGCCAAGTGTAATTGGATACACAAGGAATTTGTCTTGGTGCAAATGTTCTCAGTGTACATAAAAGAAAAGATACATTCATCAAGAGTCAGGAATCATCAGGTACAACACTTAATAATAGTCATAGGATACAATAAGCAATCAAATCATACTAGGAAACAGTCAATAAGGATACAAGCGAAAAGGTTACAGTCATACAGTCACAAATGGGAGGGGATGGGCGATAAGGAGTGATGAAAAGATTAATAGTAATAGCAATGCAGACTTTGTAAATAGTTGGACAGTGTTGAGGGAATTATTTGTTTAGCAGAGTGATGGCATTTGGGAAAAAACTGTTCTTGTATCTAGTTGTTCTGGGGTGCAGTGCTCTATCGTGTCGTTTTAAAGGAAAGAGTTGAAACAGTTTATATCCGAGATGTGAGGGGTCTGTAAATATTTTCACGGCCCTCTTTTTGACTCATGCAGTATACAGGTCCTCTACTGAAGGCAGGTTGGTAGTAGTTGTTTTTTCTGCAGTCCTAATTACTCTCTGAAGTCTGTGTCTGTCTTGTTGGATTGCAGAACCAAACCAGACAGTTATAGAGGTGCAGATGATAGACTCAATAATTCCTCTGTAGAACTGTATCAGCAGCTCCGTGGGCAGTTTGAGCTTTCTGAGTTGGTGCAGAAAGAACATTCTTTATTGTGCTTTTTTGATGATGTTTTTGATGTTAGGTGTCTATTTTAGGTCTTGTGATATGGTAGAACCTAGAAATTTGAAGGTCTCTACTGTTGATACTGTGTTGTCTAGTATTGTAAGAGGTGGTAGTATGGGAGGGTTTCTCCTAAAGTCTACCACCATTTCTATGGTTTTGAGTGTTTTCAGTTCCAGATTGTTCCGGTTACACCACGAGGCAAGTTGTACAACCTCCTGTCTGTATGCAGATTCGTCGTTGTCTCAAATGAGACCAATCACTGTTGTATCATCTCTGCAAACTTCAGTATTTTAATAGATGGATCATTTGAGATGTAGTCATTGGTATATAGGGAGAAGAGAAGTGGAGAAAGCACACAGCTTGGGGTGGTGGTGGTGCTAACTGTACAGGTATCAGATGTGATTCTGCCCAGCTTTACCTGATGCTTCCTGTCTGTTATGATCCACTTACTAGCGTGTTCAGGTACCACTAGCTGGATTAGTCTACTTAGAAGAATGTCTGGAATGATGGTATTGAATGCTGAACTGAAGTCTACAAAGACGACCCTTGCGTAGGTGATTTGGAGATTCAAGGTGTTGTAGGATATAGTGCAGCCATATTAAAAGGCAAACAATTATTTATAAGTTTATTTACTTTTTGAAAAGATGCAGTCCAGTCATGAATGGTATATAAAAAAAAAAAGAAATATGAGCTGAAGCACATTCATTTTTGGAGTCTGGCTTTCAAGAATAATTGTTGTTGGGAGTTGGTGAATTTGGCACGTTACCCAAAACATCATGGTGTGTCTCCTTTGACAGACGTGTCATACATTCATCATCACTGATCTAGTTATTTATTATTATATTGATTCCCAACCCTTCTCTGGAATGATGTCTTGTCTTAGGCCAAACATATAGAAACATAGCAGACAGGTAATGCAAACTTTACTGTTGGTTATTTACTACAACTGTGCAAATGGCAGGGATGCTATTAGCACCATTCACATACTGGTACATTGGAAAGAATCTCCCAAAGTCAAGGAAGATCTCCTTAACAAAACCCCAAATTTTCAAAGTCTGATGTAGAAGGCAAAAGAGTAGTCGGGGGGAGGCCCAAGGGTCAATGCATCACAGAAAGTTCGTCAGAACCAAAGAAAGTTGTGAGATTCGAAGTCAACATTCAAGACACACAGAACCATAGAGTCATTAAGAGGTGCAGTGGTTAGAATGCAGGATTGCAGGCTAATTCTGCTGACTGCTAGCAACTCTCACCGGCTCAAGGTTGACTCAGTCTTCCATCCTTCTGAGGTCGGTAAAATGAGGATCCCAGTTCGTTGGGGGCAATAGGCTGACTCTGTAAACTGCTTAGAGAGGGCTGTAAAGCTCTGTGAAGTGGTATATAAGTCTAAGAGCTATTGTTATCTGGGTTACCAGAGGGTTGTTGCCAAACAAGAGACTTGGGTGTTGCTATTCTGAAAAGTAGAGCTACTGTTAGGTGAAAGCAACCAGAATCACTTGTGAAGAGTCTCAACACTAGTTTGTTGCTAGTCAATTATGTTTACAAGAATCTCACCTGAATGACGTCATTTCCCTGGAAACAGCAAGCTTCAAGGATTCTGGGGGAAGTCAGGCATGTGCCGCTTCCTGCAACATAGCGACCCCAAACTTGAGCTCCTCTTAACTCAAGGGTCTTCAAACTTGACAGCTTTAAGAGTTGTGGACTTCCACTCCCAGAATTCCTGAGCTAACATGACTGGAGGAGGAATTCTGGGAGTTGAAGTCCACAACTCTTAAAGCTGTCAAGTTTGAAGACTTCCCCCTTAATTCCTCACTCCAGTCTAGCTGAGATTTACCATTTCCAGTGAGTGCCAGTGTCACTCACAAGAAGAGAACACAACTCCTTTTCTCAAGAAGCCTTTGTAGACCACCTTTGCTCTGCTCTCTTCTCCTACACAACAAGTCCTTGCACTGGATGGAGGTGGCAGGTCAGGCTCCTCAACTTCACACAAAATGGCTGCTTCTGTTGATTACCTGAGGAGTCTGCCTCAAGTGTTTGCAGTTCCTGAGGCAATGGTTCATCTGGTAATCCTGAAGCAGGTTGCGCATTGTCAGTCAATTCATCAGAGCTCACTAAAACAAAGGACAATAGTGCACATGGGGGTCTCTCCTCATTTTATCCTGCAAAGGTGAAGAGAAACAACCAGTCTACTGTCACTCAATGAATTCCAAAGTTGAGAAAGCACTTCCCTTGAGCCTCCAGAGTCACATTTCTCAGCCTTGGCAACTGAAGGTGTGCTGACTTCAACTGCCAGAATTCCCCAACCAGCATGCCTTTTTTTTGACCGCAGGTGGGGCTCCCAACCAATAATAGCCTACCAATGTTGCCGTGAAGACCTTTGTCTCTTAAAAAATAGATTCCATGGGTATGCAAATATACATACGTGCTTATTCTGTGTACTTTGTTTTTTGCTCTATTTGTTTATTATAATATACAGAAACTGAATTAGGTAAGGTAAAAAGGCTGGTCTTGTCAGACTGACAGGCTATCTGATCTATTTGGAAAGCTGACAAGCAAGGCATACCTTTGCTTGCATTTCTCTCAGCAACTATTAACTTATGATACATTTATTTACCGGTACATAGAAATCTTATCTTTCTTCCAAAGAATGCAAGCTAACATTCTTGCAATACGTTAGGCTGAGATTTACTGAATAAACTGCAATCCACTGGGTTAGATGCTGGCCTAGAAATCAGCCAAGAGATTCTGAGTTCTAGTCCCGCCTTATTCATGAAAGACAGCTTGGGTGATTTTGGGCCAGTTCCTCCCTCTCAGCCCAAACCACCACATGGGTTGTTGTTGTGGAGATGATAGGGGGAAGGTGTGTTGGATACGTTTACCACCTTGGGTTCCCATAAAGCAACTGTTGTGGTTCACCAGCAGCAGGTGCAGACGGCCAAGGTCTCGGAGAGCGAGGATTCAGATGAGGGCCCTGTGTGTGATGCAAGGATGGGGCCAGAACTATCAGAGAGTGGAGTTCTGCCTTTGGAGCTTGTGCTGTCCCAGCCAGTCTATGGGAATTGGATAGTTACTTAGGAATTATGAGCTGTCCCCTTAAGGGACTGCATCTTGGTAAATGTAATTGAAGGTATCCTGGGAAATGTAGTCCATGTCACGTGACCACATCTGTAATCCTGATTGATCACTAGTTTGACCCTTGATGGGTTGGGGGAGTTTTCCTCATTTTTTGTCTGAACTCTCTTACTCATGGCAGCTTCTTTCTATCACTACGAGATGGGTTAGGAGATAACCATCTTTTACTACAAGGCAGATATACAAAGGATTGGTCATTAAAGAAGAACTTCATCACAAACGTGAGTTATGAGGATACCTGATGAACCAATAAATGTTCTTTGTTATGGACGACTTGTTGAGTTATCTCTCTGCATCTGTACAGTTTATAAATCTACCTCTGTACAGGATACAGAAAAGAGCTTGTAGAGGCTGTCAGCAGTGATGCAGAGAACCCCGAGGAACAGGGCTGCTCGAAGGAAAGAGCAGCTGCAGCAGCACAGGCGACTCTGGAGTAAGGCTGCAAGGCGATGGCCCCTCCTTTAAGGGATAAAAGCCAGCCCTCAGAGGTGGGATTCTTTGCAGGAAGCAAAGAAGTTCTTGCACTTCAGGTCTTGTGGAAGTTCGGACAATCCTGATTTGTGTTTGGAGACTTTGGGTTTTGATTATTTCCTTGCAATTTAATCTAGTGTTCTTAGCAGCCTTGCACAACCTTGGCAAGGCTTGTTCTTATCTGGGACAATTAGTTTTTAATAGCATTTAATGTGAATGAACGGAATTCACAGAGAAACATTAAAAAGGTTTTGCTTTTATCTCTGTTTGGTGTTTGTTTGCAAGGCTTGGGTTAGAACAGTAACAAAGGTGGGATAGAAAGATAAATAAGTAAAATCAGCTGGCATATATGGCATGGTTTCCAAACTGTGGTGGCTATTTTCACACAACACTAAACTATAAGCAAACCATATTTAGGTTTAGCACAAAGTGTGTATCCAGGCATGGGGTTTTTTCCTCTCCTTATTTTACCTGTCAGTGGCATCTGTGCAGCTTCGTGGCTGGATGGAGATTTGAAGTTGGGTCTGCTTGGCTCAAGTATAATGATTTCACCGCATACATCCCATTTACTGGAGAGATATATCCTCACCAAAGGCGTCTCATTTTTATTGCATAACTTCCAGCCTCTCAAAACGTCACCTGGTGTTGCCTATTCAGACTTCTAAAGTCTTTAGGGCTTTTGGAACTTAGATCTTGAATTTTTAAAAAAAAGTCCTGTGGTTTTCATGTTGGTAAACTATACAAAGTGTGGTTGCAAAAGATATTTTCAACGTGGGATCAAACGTCACAATGGATCAAACAGAGTGGTTGAAGCTCCCCCCCCCCCACTTTTTGTGCATCACACATGCAGAGGGATGGAATTGTCATACATATAAAGAGAGGCAGAGCTGTTGTGGCCACCACCTTGACATACCTGGGGATGCCTCTAGTAGTGCTACTACCTTTTGACTGGCATCCAGGCAGTGGAGAATTACAGAGAATGCTATTTTAATAACTCCACCCCTTAATAAATAGACCATGAATTGTATAGTCTCACCTAATTTATCCGGGCAGTCTTTCCAATTATCTTACATGCTCATGTTTTAACAGAAGAGAATATCTGCAGCTCAGGATTGAACTATAGAGTCTTTGAAGCTTTTGGAAGTTGATTGTGTTCTTGCAGACATTTCATTACCTGATTAGGTAATATTATCAGTGCTACAGGGCCTGTGGTATAGGGTTTGCTCCCTGTTTATAGTTTTCCATGCCAGCGTTGGTTGGTTTTCTCTTTAATATTATATTGTATTGATTGTGGTATTGCTTTCTGCTTGATTTTTGTCTGGTGCTAATCCCTGCTTATCTCAGTTGCTGAAGAAGATGTATTTTGGTTATTGAACTGTGCTGTGTATAACAGTTTCCCAATTGTACTGGCTCTAGACATTGGGAACCATAGTCCTACCATACTGTATGGTATTTGAAGCAGAAAACTAGATTCTGTAATAGCTTTGTACCATATAGCATCAATATTGTAAATTCTCAAGTCTTTTTTCCACTGTGTATTGAAGTTGGACTGTGATTATATGCATGTATACATGTATGTGCCATTTAGTAGCAATCTTATAAATTCTCAAGACTCTTTTTTCCCCGCTATGTATTCAAGATGTACTGAGATTAATATGTTTGTATGCATGTATGTATGCAACTATGTATTTATGTCTTAGTGTAATTTTTGTATAATTTAGCATTTTGGGATGCTGCTGCTATTATATTTGTGATAATAATCACAAAATACAACTAGAGACAGTGAACAAGAACTTTATTATTAAGCGTTTATAAAAGGGAATTCTACTTGAATCCCTGCTGGCAGAAGACATTTCCCCCAGGAAGGCTGGGGTTTATATACAGGTTCAAATATATGTACAATCTCTGCCCCTTTCCTGGTTTCACAGTCTATCCAAGCTGTGTATCTCCCTACGCCACACCCATTGCATAACACCTGTTTCCTTGTCTTTGGAAACTACCCTTGTTCTCATTGCTATGTCTTCCTGTTATGTCCATCGAAGCACAATGGATCACTAACCAGTTCCATTCAGGTCACTATGGCCCAGTATCTCCCACATATATCCTAACGCCAAGAAATACAACCCCCATGTTCCAGCCAAAAACTTGACATTTACTTTAGAATATAACAAGTTACAAAACAGTACATGTTTATTAAATATAGTTATATAATTTTCCAGAAATCATTTCATAGTTCAAATATCTGATAAACATGGAATCTCTTCTGTTCTTCATCTTCTAAGGTGTAACTTGCAATATATATGTTATTGCCACATATAACAATATTATTATAGTTATTATTATTACCCTTGGGATGGTGACATTGATGGGTGGTTTTCTTATTTTTGAGAGCAGGTAGATCAGAATTTCATTTTAATGTGTGCCATTGTACATACAGGAAAATGACAATAAAGGTTATTCAATTCAATTCAATCTGGATGAGAAAAGTGCTTTGATTTCCACCACCCCTCTTCCTTTCTAGGGGTCCCTGCAGTACAACTGCTTCCCAATAGCTCTCAGTGGGGAATTGCATCTCAGAGTCTTTATGAGGCCTCACTATCATTCTACAGGTGTGTTACAAGTCATGCACCATGGACCAGGTGAGTTCTCTGGAAATAAGAAGTGAAACAATAAATCCATTTGATAAAATCAGTCTGAACCTCCACACTCACTGGATGGTTGAGGTAATTCCCCGTTAGGAGAATGAGTCATACAGGGAGACCTATTTGAGAGTAGTGTTTGAATAATACACACACAGCACACAGATACACTGTACAGTAAATGTAGGTTTTTTACTTTTGATAAAGGTTTAAGCAAAGTTCAAAATAAGCAGTCCAAAGTCATTCACAGGTAAGATCAGTCAGTTTTCAGTCCAAGGATAATCCAGTAACAAAGTTCAGTGTCAAAAACAGTTCAATATCAGACTTACATCAAATCCATGAATATCAGTCAATTAGAAGGAATGGCAATAATCTCCAACAGAAAGAAAAAGAGACTCACTGAGACTTCTTCTGAGACTAAGACTAAAACAACCCAGGTTTCTGGCTCCATTTTATGGCCATTTGAGAAACCACACCCAATTACACTTTTAGCATTCCCTTAAAGAGGCAGTATTAAAATGTCTATCCCGGTTTATATATGTCCAACCCAAATAGCTGTTAGGTGACTTACATTCCTAACATTATGTCTCTGCTGTGTTCTGTTCATAGACTGTACCTGGCCCAAAGCCACAGATGCCATTCACCTGTGTCAAGGTATGCTGCAATGCACTGACTTCCCTGTCAATAGTTTCCCCTCAGTGTTGGCACCAGCAGGGATTCAAGCAATTCCTAGAATTCCTTTCTGTAGCATAAAAGATTTAAAAGAACATCCAGGCGTGAACAAGGCTTCAAATCATAGTTTAAACCATAAGCCATAACTTACAAGCTAGAACAGCTGCATTGACATGGCACATTCAGCCCTATTATCAGGAGTGGGATTCTACTGGTTCAGTCCAGTTCTATAGAACCGGTTGTTATGATTCTGCAAAGTTCAGAGAACCGGCAAATCGCACCACTGACCTGAGAACAGAGCTGAACCTTCCTTAGGACTGAAGCTTCTATTTTTCAGTGCAGACTCAGACAGCAGATTGCAGAAAGGTAGATCTCTGAGTGAATCTGTGATTCTTCAAGCAGCTCAATCTCCCTGCCTACTTTGCCTTGTTTTGGGTAAAAGTTGCTCTTTTTTAATAAAAAATTCAATATTTACATAAATATTTACAATATTTACATACAAGCCATGCCCACCCAGTCACATGACCACCAAGCCACACCCACAAATTAGGGCATGCCCACAGAACTGGTTGTTAAGAAATTTGAATCCCACCCCTGCCTGTTATGATTGTTGTGTGAATCAAACCACTTAAATATTTCATTCACCTTCCGTCTAACCGATGCTCATTCCAGTTATGACACATGCTAGAGGCATTTTCTAATTCAGATTTCCTTTTAGGATTGGGTCAGATATTGTGGAAAGGTGGATGTCTGGGCCCTGACATTCATTCTTAAATACCAAATGTCATATTCTTATAACTGTAGGGTGAAATTTGAGTTTCTGTGCCTGAGGAATATTTGAAATATTAAATAAAAATTGCACAGGTCATCATACCTATAATATGCAATTCTGGGCTACAGAAGGCAGTTAATTCTGATTGCCCTAAATAATTTACTAGCAGTTCTGCAAAATTCATATTAAACATGGTATTTAGGAATGAATGTCCTCAACCTACAATCATTAGTTTAATGACGGTTCGAACTTACATCGTCCCTGGAAAAAGTGATGCATGGCTGTTTTTCAGACTTCTGTCATATCCCCATGGTCCAGAGATGGTATTCAGCAGGTTCTGACCAGTTCTGGAGAACCAGTAGCGGAAATTTTGAGTAGTTAGGAGAACCGGCAAATCCAACTCCTGACTGGAGATTTTACAGTATCCTTCCCCTGCCACGCCCACCAAGCCATGCCCATAGAACCGGTAGTAAAAAAAAATTGAATCCCACCACTGCCATGGTTGCATAAAATTTGGACACTCGACAACTGGCATGTATTTATGATAGTTACAGTATCCTGGGATCATGCGATCACTTTTTGCGACCTTCTGACAGGCAAAGTCAATAGGGAAGGCAGATTCATTTAACAACCGGGTTACTAACTTAATAACTGCAGTGTTTCATTTAACAACTGTAGCAAGAAAGGTCATAAAATGGGGCAAAATTCAGTTAACTCTCTTGCTTGGTAATGGAAATTTTGAGCTGAACTGTCATAAGTCGAGGACTGACTTGGTTTGTTTATTTATGTTCCACCTGTAATATTTTGATAAATAACTCAAAACAGCAAACATGCCTAATACCCTTCCTGCCTCCTGTTTCCCCCCCAACTACAGCCCTGTGCAGTGAGTTTACCTGACAGAGAGAGAGTGACTGGCCCAAGGTCATCCTGCCAGCTGGGTGATTTTTTTTTTTATGATTTTTTCTTGCTTCAAACTTAACGAGATTAATCAATTTCATCATATTGGGCTATTTACTTTTCAAAAAAAAAATCATATTTCATTTGTGGGTCCTGTCTTGGACACACTCCCATCTGTAGATGCCATACTGCTGGTCTTGGCTCACACTCAAAAGGCTTCAGAGATGAGATAGTTGCCTACATTAAAAAAAAAAGGAATTGATTAAAATAGGGGAAAAAAGATAACAAGGGAACAGACAGCCATCTAGAAAAATTAGATGCTTTTTGATCTCACAGGAAACAACAGCCCCATTTGCGTCACGCAGCCCTGGACAACTGATTTGAGCCCTCAATGCTGTGGAATGCTAATAAACAAATTTTATCTTACAGTGCCAAGATTAGCCACTTCTGTGGGGCTACAGTCGGCAATTCTACATGTGCAAAACGTCCCTAAAGGACTGCATTTCAAACTCTGGCTGTATCTGAATCGGACCGACGGATTGCAAGGTCTTGATCAGAGGACTCCCAAGTTGCTGGTAAGTGAAGGTTTTCCCCCAGTGTTTGTCTTAAGCTTAGTTCTTCTCTGTTGAGATCGTCCTTGCTTAACAACAGCAGTTGGAACCAGAATTTCTGTCGCTAAACGATGCGATCATAATGAGGTGTCACATGAACCTCCTCGCTGAACAACAGCAATCCTGGCACTCCCGTTACTATTGTTAAGTGAGGCTCACAGGCCTCTAAGCGAGTCCCAGGAGAGTCGCAAACAGGCTGGCGGGCCGGTAAGTGGCTGCTTCTGGTGGGAGAAGGCTCACAATTGGGAGACACTGAGTGGGATTGGGAGTGATTGCTGCGGAGTGGGAGGAGGGTGTCAGACCTGCCCCAACTTAGATATTTAAGAAAGCAAGACCCTCGACTCCATCTGATTGAAGTGATTCTTTTTTTTTTACTAAAGTTAAGTGGTTGCTGCAAAAGCCAAGCTAGATCTGAATATTCCCATGCAAAGGTTATCATTTTCCCCTTTCTCTGGTCCTTCCCTCTTGATCAGTCCATCAGTGCCCAATCAGTGCCCACAACAATACAAGAGCACACAATAGATACAAACTCAAGGTAAACCGCACCAAACTTGATTGCAGGAAATACGACTTCAGCAACAGAGTGGTCAATGTCTGGAATACTCTACCTGATTCTGTGGTTTCTTCCCCAAACCCCAAAAACTTTAACCTTAGACTGTCTACTATTGACCTCACCCCTTTCCTAAGAGGTCTGTAGGGGGAGTGCATAAGTGCACCAACGTGCCTACTGTCCTTGTCCTATTGTTTCTTTTTTTTTATTCATATCCATTTCATGTATTCATAACCATGTGTGATGGCCCGTAGTCTCTCAAAATAACCCAAAACCCAAAACATACATTAAAGTCCGGTAAGGCCTTCAACTTAACTTCACTGTTTTATTAGGCACAGTTTAAAGTCACAAAAGTAAATAATGAGGCAAACAGAAAACCAAAACAAACCGCATTGATGAGAGTTCCAAAGCAAGCCAAAATAACTAATCATAAACTCCAGGAAAATAACCGAGAAAAGTCCCTGGGAAGAAGGCCAGCAAAGATAAACCTCTTTCAAGGTGAACACTAAATTGACTCCTGCAAATTCTAACTGCGCAGTTGCAAACTCATATACATAGCTCCCACCTGCAAGCCACAAGGAGGATCATGGTAATCTCCTCTTGAGTAGACCTTGCTTTTCCCTGATCCTCTTCTACCTGGGTGACCTAGGATGGATAGGGGATGAGCCTGGATCCTCCTCTGACTGCTCAGCCGGCCTCTGCCCTTCCCCAGCCTCCTCCACCACCCCTGGAGCCACACTCCCACTCCCTGTTGGCTGTTCCTCCTCTTCCTCAGAGTCAGTCTCTGCCAGGGGCATGACACCGTGCTTATACCTGTTACCTAATACTTGCTTGACAAATAAAATAAATACATAAATAAATAACTAGTGTGCTGGTTTGAAGTTTTGGGAACTGCTTTGATGCTTGATGTCTCTCAGTGTAGTTTCACATTCTGTTCCCAGTTCCTTTTGTCCTTGGCAGCTGGCTCATTCCAGTTATTGTTAACTTGTCTCTCTGCCCTCTGTTTGTCTTTCCAACTCTCAAGCCTGAACTTTACTTTCCCAAATTCCTTCCCCCACCCCCCGCTCCCCCGGGCTTTATGGCAGAATGCCAGCAGAATGAAGAAGCTGAAGATGGCAGAGCTGACAAGCGGCTACTGGAGCAACTTTCAACCTTCTCTGCTGGGTCCCCCATTGGCTTTGCTTACAGGAAGCCGGCAGGCAAGGTCACAAATGCTGATCATGTGACCATGAAATATAGCAACTATCATAGGGGCGAAGCGGATATCAAGCACCCTGATTGCGATCACGTGACTGCAGGGACACTGTGATTGCTGGAAGTTAAAAGTCCCACTCGTTCAGTTTCACTGAAACTTTGAATTGTCACTCAACAAGTACTTGTTAAGTGAGGACTACCTGCAACCCCTCATTTACTCTTTTTCCTTACATGGTTATAAACCTTGCTCATTCTGTTACTGCCTCCAAATGAAAGCGATATGGAGCTTCAGGGTATCAGATCTCCGAGTTTTTATTCCCGGCTCAAGGAAAGAATGACTAAAATCAAGGGATTTCCCATCATTGTTATTAAGAATAACAAGATGTTGCTTCTTAGGTGGAAATCAGAAATGGTTGTTGTTTCAGCCTAAAGAAACAGCAAGTGTCAGCCCTATAAGGTAGGCCAGACTAAGAAACCAATGCAATCCAGGACGACTTTTATTGTAACAGCTATAAAGTTATCTGTGGACTGCCTCTTTCTGAGGATGCCAGCCCACTCCCATCAGACCCGAAAGGGTGGCATGCTCCAGATGGTTTCTCTTAATTGTTGTCTTCTAGCCATACCTGTGAAGTAGGTCTTGTCCATAGTAGCCTCTGCCCTGTGTAACATCCTTCTCCTCGAAATCGGCAGCCGCTCCCCTGAGCTCATTAGTGGCATCCCGTTGCAATGAACAAGGACATATATTCAATTTCACAGTTACTAAGTTTGTTGGCCGAGCTGTAACAAAAATAGCCCAGGAATTGATTGAACCCTGGGAAACTGGCCCCTTGTCGATCAACAGGGGTGCTGATTTATCACTAGCTTATCAAGTGTTTAGGAGACAAGAGCACAGCAGCACAAGGAAGCAACAACGGCCATCAACACACCGATTAACAACTAAAAGCCACACAAAACTAGGCACCACATAAAATGCATATAACAGCCCGGTGCACACATTTTGGAGAGAGAAAAATTCCCTGAGGATGGGCTTCAGCATGAGTCTGAAAGCTTGGAAAACTAAACCCGGCAACCTACCCAGATTGGATCATGCAACATTATCCTGAGACATACATATGCTCACCTTTCCTTTTAAGGCCTTAAAAAGTTGTTTTCCCCTCTAGATGTTAAGATAAAGCGAGGCTGGCATCCAGCAATTGTGATATTTATATATTGGGGTGTTGTTATGACCCAGGGTGGGATACAAAACAAACAGTCACAGAAAACAGGTGAAGCCCCTTTTATTCCTTCACTTTGCTTCCAAGCTCCAAATATCCTTGACGGAAGACAAAAAATTCCCTTACAAACAGTTACAAGAAGGAGGGAAAAAGCAACACAAGCCAGGTGTTGGTGTGAGCTGCCTAGAATTATGGAATATAGGATGGGTGGCTACATATGTATTAGAAATAAATAAATAAAATTATAATTTTAGTCAAGATGGGTGGCATATAAATGTAACAAATAAAATAAAAACAAACAAATTAGGGAATCCTAGTATCCTGAAAACATCTGATTTACTCACAGTTATCTTTCTCCCTCTAACCTAGACTGGATCGGAGAATGTGAGTTTACCAATCTCGCAGGTGTTTCCTTGTCTCTGCTTTCAGGTAAGAACAATGCTTCACAAGGTCTCTCCCATACTTTTTTAGGCCACCTGCCCAAAGTTTAATCTGGCAGAGCTGCTGCCTGCAACTGCAGAGAAGGTAACAGAGAGCAAGCTTAAGGCAGAGTTACAGCTATGATATTTTAGCCCATTTTCTGCAACTTTTCTAGAGATGGAAAGATTGAGTTCCTGTGGAAGGTTGGTTTCTTAGGTAAAAATGCACGGCTTTGGAGTGTTACCAGAGGACTCACCGAGGAGGGGCGGGAAATTCCAAGATGAGAACTGTAGAGTATTGTTTTTACCGCTGACCAGCAGAAATCTAGGTGCTCCTGGATTATTTTAAATTAGGGAGGGACAAACTGTAGTCCCCAGATGGAATCAGGCCTGCAAGGATATCATTTGTGACTCTTCCTGACCACACCAGGAATTACTGTAGTGTAAATGCACCAATGAAATTGTAAATCTGCCATAGGGATAGATTTTTTAAAAAACAATTCTATCTTTACCAAAATGGCCCCGTTATTATCTTAGCATCATTGCCTCACCTATTCCAGCATCAGACTGTTAAAAATTTAGGGCAAGGCCCCTTCATCAAAATGTTATCTATCCCTATTCTAACAGTGCCTGATTAATGCCATTTAAACCATTTTAAACCAGCTCCGGTGGCCTGGAGGTGGAACTCTTGTCTCACTATCAGAAGGCTGTGAGTTTGGTCCTAGGTAGAAGCTAATATTTGGAATAGACTCTCCTGTTAGGACAGGGGTGTGATTCAAATTTTTTAACAACCGATTCTGTGCGCGTGGCTTAGTTGGTGGGCATGGCTTGGTGGTCATGTGACTGGGTGGGCGTGGCCAACTCAATATCACTCACATTGAGGCATTCATCTCCTCGCCTGGCCTTTCATGACTGTGCGGATGCTGCAACAGTCGTAAGTGTGAAAAATGGTCATAAGTCACTTTTTCCAGTGCCATTGTAACTTTGAATGGTCACTCCACACAAGCAAAGTACCAGGAAAAGGAGGGGAAAAAAACTCCAGAGAAGTTCCAGAGACAAGAAGTCTAGTCCTACCAAGAATGTAATAAGGGTTAACGGAGAGGCAGTTTCTGTAAGCAACACCAGAATGTCTCCTTCCTGCCTTCCTTACAGGATTAGGCCAGTAATTTCTTCTAACAACCGGTTCTCTGAACTGCTTAGAATGTTAACAACTGGTTCTAGCGAATAGGTGCGAACCTGTAGAATCCCACCCCTGGGATTGGACTAGATGACTTCCAAGATAGGTCCCTTCCAACTCTGTTATTCTATGAACACTTGATTTTCTCAAAGAGCCTGGTGTACTTAATAAAACAGTTCTTTGAGAAAGCTGTCCATCTCGGAGTGCTGAATTGGTTGGGTTCATCAGTTGGAACCTTGACACAAGGACTGATTTCTAAGTTATCTGTAATAAATGAGTTTTAGCAGATGGCAGCACCTGGCCAGCCTGATCTGGAGAATCTAGTTAGTACTGAAATGGGAATTTAGGAAGCTTTTTCATGGTTGTAGACTCATCTGGGACATTTAAGAAGCTTCCCAGAACAAGGCCACAATACTCATCCTGTGACCAAAAAGTACGGTACAGAAGTGCCTGTCAGAGGACCAAGAGCTGACTTGACTGGATTATCTGATTTGTTCCAAATGGGAGGGTAGCTTCAGATGGCCCATGACACCATCTAGTGAGCTATTTCATGTTTGCAGCAATTCTCAGGTAAATTTTCCTCTTTTCTATGCCAGACTTTCTCTTTTGGGCTTAGTGTGCAATTGAAATGGCATCTATGGCAATCTCCAATATGCACTGATGATGCATATCATAAATCATTCCTATGCCAAGTTGCCATAAGAAGGAGGGTGGGAAAGGCCTGAGGGAGCAGTGGGGCAGATGTTGGCCAGAAGCACATTCCACACTTATCTTGTGGAGATTGTAGCTTAGGCTACTGGATCTTCTCTCCACAGAAAATCCTTCATTAGAGAGTGTCCGTGAACATGTTTCATTGGAGATTCTGATTTATGACATACCCAGAGGGTGTGGGGAAACAGAGTCATAGGTGATAGTAAATTATGTGTCTCAGAGTTGGCTTCATACGTTAATGCTGGACATGTTGCTTCTAATAAATCTTTTGGATTCCTTTGAAGCTTGGCTCAAGACTCATGATTTAATTAGGGAAAAACCCTGACGCATACGGTTATATAGCGTCACCCACTGCCAGATAAATCTTTTCAGAATAGTGGCATCAAACGCTCCGTGTCATGACTGGAATATTGCCATCCTTAACCAGCTGTTAATTCATGGAGGATGGGAGGGGAGGATAGCCCCTCCCTCCCAGGACCATCCATAGCGGGTTTCAAAATAGTCAAGATGGTGGCCGCAACTATGCAACTGAGGTTCAGGACATACCTACACAGCCTTCCTTGTGCCAGTCCGATGTATGAACAGACCGAATCAAATAGGTCCACAAGTTCACCTGAGAGTCCCTACACTGGATTGGGTCATGTGGCTTTAAAAAAATGAGACCACAAGCCAGAATTGATTCTAGACAACCGGAGATGGAAAAGGTAGAGAAGATTGTTGTAGCTGTGGGTGCAAGGGGCTTTGCTTCTGTTTGAGGTTACCTAACCTTGTTATTCCTCTCAGAGGTTGATTTTGCAGAAGTATAAAAATCAGATGGATGGATGGATGGATGGATAGACAGGGAACGTCTTTAAGGCCACCTCTCTCCCCCTCCTTATCCTCTCAAATATTGTGTCCATAGGTCTGGCCCAAGATTGAAGACCAAGCTGACACACCTCGAACTCATCTCTGTCCCTTTGCAAATGGTATGAAAATGGCATTTCATTCCATTTTAAGGCAGATAACTATTGGCTAAAATAAATGCAAATATATGCACATGTGGGGGAATGGGCTCGCTGGGAAGATGGGATCACTTTGATAGAAGTGTCCAAAGGTGCTTTTTTCAGGAGGCAACTGGACTTCCTTGCTTTTTTTTTTTTCTTTGAAGATGTTTTGCTTCTCATCCAAAAAGCTTCTTCAACTGTGACTGGATAGTGGGCAATGGAAAGATTTATATTCCTCGCAGACAGCTGGCCATCTTTAGCTACTGACTTTTAGCTATGCAATTTGGGATGAATACCCTTTGAATGGTGTGGGTGTATGAACGGATTCCCAGAGGAAAATTTGCAGACTTCAGGAACCAGGAGCATTACCCCGATGACCCTGAGGACACAGATAAACCGCTCCAAGTGCTTCAAGGACCCTCTAAAAGAATGCAGATGAGCAGCTGTCTGCAAGGAACATCAACCCTCCCATTCCCCACCATCCAGTCGGAGCTGAAGAAGCTTCTTGGATGAGAAGCGAAAAAAAACAAAGTTTTTTCAAAGAAAAACAACAAGAAAGTCCAATTCAGCAGTGGGATCCTCTCTGTTCCACTACGAGTTCGATGACCATGTGCATGCGCATGTGCCCCTTGTTATAGATCGGAAAAAGGGGAGGCCACACCAGAGCATTCCAAATAACACACTTTATTCAGGGAATAAAGGGGGCTGTCGCGTCTGCATTCTAACAGGCAGACCTACCAGCGAACAGCGACTGGCTTGACCTCGCAGCCGGCTTTTATAGCTGGCTGTCGAAGGGAGCCAGCCAATGGGGGCTGCAAACGCCCCCACGGAATGAACGGACCTGATGGGGAACTTGTGTCAGCCCCGGGGACATAAAACCCCTTCCCCCCAGATACGACCACGAATAATCTTTCAAGTAAGCGGGTGGTCTGTGCGAGCGCCCTGACCGGTGCAATTCTGGTGAGTCACAAAGTGGCACAGAGTTCGGTGGGTCAGGAACGGGTTTTGCTGGAACACAGGATCGACCCGGGACCCGGTCTGGAGTCTGGGAATGACCACAGTCTTCGGGTTGGATTGTTGAACTGTCATTGTCACGCAACCCGGTAGTGTCATTGGACGGTAAGGCTGGCGACTCTGACGGACGGTCCCGGTCTACCGTCCGTTCCCTCGGTTCGACCGGTGGAGGCTGGTCACTCTGGTGGTCCCAACTCGGATTCGGGAGTGGCGACTGGAGTGTCCCTGGAGTCCCTGGGTCAGAGTTGGCAAATTCGCTCTGGCGACTTCTTATCTGGTCCAGATGTCTCCTCCAGACGCGCCCGTCCTCCAACTGGATGCGGTATGATCTCGGACCGGTGATGGCCACGATCCTTCCGGGTACCCACAACGGATCGCCCGCGTAGTTCCGGACAAACACTCGGTCCTGTAATACAAAACTCCTGACCCTACTGTTAGAACCAATTGGTGTGTCAGGGCAATAGTGGGGATGCAGTCTATCTAACACTGTCCTTAAACGTCTGCCCATCAGTAGCTCGGCTGGAGACTTGTTTGTGACAGTGCATGGGGTCGAGTGTTGGCTTAAAAGAAAACGAGAGAGTCTGGAGTGCCAGTCATCTTGAGTGAATCTTGCCAACGCCTCCTTTGCTGTCCTAACGGCTCTCTCCGCCAACCCATTGCTAGCGGGGTGAAAGGGAGCCGTTAGGATATGTCGGATGCCCAGGTTGGTGACATACCGGCTGAATTCTGTGGACGTAAATTGGGGCCCATTGTCTGAGACTATGGTGTCAGGCAGACCGTGTGTAACAAATAGGCGGGTCAGAGCCTGGGCAATTGCTCGGGTGGTGGTTGCGAGTAGGAGGGCCACATCGATCCATTTTGAGAATGAATCAATGACCACCAGGAAGGTCTTGCCGTGGAATGGCCCGGCCAAGTCAATGTGCAAATGTGACCACGGCGCATTGGCACTTTCCCATTTGGTTGGGGTGGTGATTGGCGGTGCTGGCCTGGATTCCTGACAGGGACGGCAGGAGCTTACCCATTTTGCTATCTCGTCGTCCATGCCCGGCCACCAGACGTAACTCCGAGCCAACGCTTTCATCCGGACGATGCCGGGATGTCCCTCGTGTAATGCCTTCAGGACGGGTGTGCGCAGTGGTTCTGGAATGACAACTCTGGTCCCCCATAACAGGCAGCCCTGTAAACTGGAAAGCTCTTGCTGGCGGGTTTTAAACGGTGAGAATTCAGTTGAGAGATCGTTGCCCGGCCACCCCCTCCGTACCCAGTCCAGAACCTGGGCGATAAGTTTGTCTTTTTTGGAGTGGAGGGCGATGTCGCCAGCAGTGACTGGAATGTTGAACTCACTGGCATCGAAAATGGCATGTACCGGGGCCGGGTCCTCCACGGGTGCTGGCAACGGGCAGCGGCTGAGAGCGTCGGCGTGGCTAAGGTGTTTTCCCGGGCGGTGAACTAGTTTGTACGAGTAAGCCGCCAGGTATAAGGTCCACCTAGTCATACTAGGTGACAAGACTTGCGGTGTCTGCTTTTCACCTGAGAGGAGCCCCAATAGTGGTTTGTGGTCTGTGACAAGTTCGAAATTGTGACCAAAAAGAAATTCATGGAATTTTTTGACCGCAGCTACGGCGGCTAGGGCCTCTTTGTCAATTTGGCTGTAGTTACGTTCAGTTGCTGAGAAAGTTCTCGAAAAGAATGCGATTGGGGCTTCAGAGCCGTTGGGAAGTCTGTGACTCAAGACTGCCCCAATCCCGAAAGGTGAGGCGTCTGCTGCTAAGACTAGAGGAAGGTGTTGGTCAAATTGTATTAGGACAGCGTCCGAGGTGAGCAGCGATTTAACTGCCTTAAAGGCGTAATCCTCTTTGGGTCCCCAATGCCATGGAGTGTTTTTGTCTAGAAGTCTATGCAGCGGTTCTGCTACTGACGCTTTGTGGGGTAGGAACGATGCATAGAAGTTTAGCAAACCCAGGAAAGCCTGTAACTCTGACTTGGAAGAAGGAGTGGGTGCCTCGTGAATGGCTTTGACTTTGGATTCCACCGGGTGGATGCCTGAGGCGTCTATTTTATACCCAAGAAAGTCCACCTGCTTAGTGGCGATGGCACACTTCTCCCTTTTTAGTTTGAGGCCATGCTGCCTGAACCTATCCAATACCGCTCTGACTCTGAGGAGAAGTTGGGGTCTGTCCCTGGCTGATACCAAAATGTCATCAAAATACGGAACCACGCCAGGGAGGCCTTGCAGTATCCGTTCCATTAATGACTGAAATATACCTGGGGCGACGCTAACGCCAAATTGGAGACGTTTGCATCGGAATGCCCCTCTGTGGGTGACAATTGTTTGTAATTCGGCCGTTTGGTTGTCTACAGGAAACTGTTGATAAGCCTGTGACATATCCAATTTGGCGAATATGGTTCCTGGTTCAAATGTGTGTAGTAAGTGTTGGATTACCGGAACTGGGTATGCGCTAGTCTGTAGATAGCGGTTAATTGTGGTCTTATAGTCATAACACATTCTTATACTGCCATCTTTTTTTAGAGGTGTGACAATTGGGGTCTCCCACTTAGCAAAATCCGTGGGCTCGATCACCCCTTGTTTGAGCAATTTATCCAGTTCCGCGTCCAGTTTAGAACGCAGAGCAAATGGTACTCTGCGTGGCTTTAAACGGACGGGAACTGCTTGGGGGTCCACTGAAAAGGAGATGGGCGTACCCTTATAACAACCCAGTTCATTGCTGAACACATCAGCATAGTCCGAAAATAGCGAGTCGATATCGGAAGGTGAGACAGCATGAACTCCCGTTACGCTAAGGCCGAGATAGGGGAACCAATCCAACCCCAAAAGGCTAGGGTGGGCACCATCTACCACCACTAAAGGCAGATGGCCTTTAAAGGATTTGAATTTAACGAGGAACTTGCCTGTTCTGAGTACTGGGATGTTCTTCCCCTGGTAGTCCCTCAAGGTGAGACGACTCTTCTGGAGCTGGTTTCTGGACAGGCTGGGTCGTAGTTTCTTGAGCGTGCTCCATGAGATGATCGAGAGTGCTGACCCGGTATCGACTTCCATAAGACAGGGTTTACCTTCTAAATGGATAGAAAGTGTGATTTTGTTAGGTGTCAGAAAAGTGTGGTTAGCTTGGTAGCACGTGTAACAATTTTCTACTTGGCTGGGTGGCCCCGGAGGGGAGTAAAAGGACGCTGACTTTTGTGGAGCCACGTGTGTTGCCTGGCAGGCCCTGGCAATGTGGCCTTTCTTGCCGCAATTGTTGCAGGTAGCGTTCCTGAACCTGCAAGTCGTTCTGGCATGGGAACCCCCGCAGGCGAGGCACAACAGGATGTGTTTGGAAGCGTTGCCATTCCCAGGCCTAGTTCCTACCTGTGGCTGCTTGGATGGTTTGAGCCGATGAACTTCTAAGTGCTCAACGGGGTCTTCTTCGCTCACCGCCTCCTCTGAATGGATGGTGACTGGACTGGATTTGGCCGCGCTCCCTTGTATTTCGGCGGCTGACTGGGTCGCTAGCTCCGCTGCCAAGGCTTCCTCGATCGCTTGAGTGAGGTTGAGGTCTTTTCTAGCCAGCAAGCGCCTCTGCAATCTTAAGTCTCTGACTCCACAGACGAGTTGGTCAAGGAGCATGTCATCTAGGTAATTTTTAAATTCGCAGTGGAGAGCTGCGGTTCTCAGGGCGGCCAAATACTGATTGATAGATTCCCCATCTGCTTGCTTCCTCATACGAAAGGCAAAACGTCTCGTGATCTGCAATGGTTTTGGGGAATAATGATTGGAGAGTGTCTCTAACAGCTCGGACCAGGGGACGCTCTTTAATTCTCTGGGTGCAAATAGCGCTGTGGCGGTATCGAACACTGCGGCCCCGCAGTAACTCAGGAAGTACGATTTCTTCCTGTTCTCTGTAGCATCGGCCAGACCAATGGCATCAATGTAGTGATTGAAACGGTTTCTGTAAGAGTCCCACTTGTCTTCATCTGGCTTAAATGGCGGAAACGCCGGATTTGAATTCATATTGGGTTTTCAGTCTGTTGGTAGACTGACCAATCTCACTGGGAATACAATGGCCCTGATAAGTGTGGCAGCAGTAGCTTGCAGCTCTGCCCCAGCTTAGTGTTTCAGCTCTTAGAGGTTCTCTCTGTGTTTCACGCTCTATGTGACTCTGTCGGCTATGGCTGTAGCCCGTAACTGACTTCCGTTTGAATTTCGCGCCTTTACAAAGGCGTAGGCGGCTATAGCTGTAGCGTCGTGCTGACAGCTATTCGAATCGCGCGCCCAATGCGTTCTGGCGGCTGCGAGTACAGCGCCAAGCTTGCTAACAGCAGAATCCGAAACACAGCGGTTGAATTCTGCGCTCCAGTGTTGGGCGGCTGAGGCTCTCAGTGCCCTGCTTCTCACGTAGCTTTTTTTTTTTTTTTTACACGGAGCGGCTACACACTCCGCTTTCACTTCTGCAATCCACAACTGACCGAGCTCTCACGACACGGCTACGGTTCAGCATTTTGGTGTGTGATTTTCAGCTCTTTGATATTGCTGCTGGTTGGCCAGATCCCACCTTCGTCGCCAATGTTATAGATCGGAAAAAGGGGAGGCCACACCAGAGCATTCCAAATAACACGCTTTATTCAGGGAATAAAGGGGGCTGTCGCGTCTACATTCTAACAGGCAGACCTACCAACGAACAGCGACTGGCTCGACCTCGCAGCCGGCTTTTATAGCCGGCTGTCGAAGGGAGCCAGCCAATGGGGGCTGCAAACGCCCCCGCGGAATGAATGGACCTGATGGGGAACTTGTGTCAGCCCCGGGGACATAACACCCCTAATGCGTGCACGCAGCTTTCCACACACCAGCTGAGGGCTGCAGCGGCAATCAGCTGAGAGGAGAAAGAAGAGAAAAGTGCAGAGGTGAGTGAGGGGGCTGATCCTGCCCTTTTCTCTTCTTTCTCCACTCAGCTGATCGTCGGAGCCTTTTTTTTTTTTTTTACACCGGCCCAAACCAGCAGTATACCGCCACTGGTCCAGCTGCCTCCTGAAAAAGCATCTTCGGGATAATCATGACCTAACCCTGGATGACTGAGAATCGCTACAGACTTTGTTAGAAGTGCAACACTCTCATTTCAGACCGAGCAGCTTTGGCCAGGGCCTGGGCACACAGCCGCTTGGAAGTTCACCCTTCTCGTGAGAGTTTGAGCTGCTTGGTTTCTGCTCCATGTGACCTGCAAGGAGAGCTGGTTCCCTGTTGGCGGATGGAAGAGCTTGCCTGCCACCCTCTGCATCCCCACCTGCATCTGGCCCTCATTCCAAATGTAGGTAAAAGAGAGCAAAAAAGAGGGAGGGGAAAGAGAAACGTCAAACAGGAGAGGAAGAACAAGTCTTATGTCAGTATGCTGCCACTGCCAGGTTAAAGGGATTCTGGTAAAAATCTCCACTAAGAATTACAAAATATAAACCTGTTGCAATGTTTTCTCTCTTCCCTCCCCAATTCCTTTCTTTTTTTCCCTTCTTTTTTTGTTTTTTCTTCCATTTTTGCACTAAGTAGCAGTTTTTCCTTCCTTCCTTCCTTCCTTCCTTCCTTCCTTCCTTCCTTCCTTCCTTCCTTCCTTCCTTCCTTCCTTCCTTCCTTCCTCCTTTCTGCCTTCCTTCCTTCGCTTGCTCCTTCCTTCCTTCCTTCCTTCCTTCCTTCCTTTCCTCCCGCCCTCCTTTCTGCCTTCCTTCCTTTGCTTGCTCCTTCCTTCCTTCCTTCTTTCCTTCCTTCCTTCCTTCCTTCCTTTCCTCCCTCCCTCCTTTCTGCCTTCCTTCCTTCGCTTGCTCCTTCCTTCCTTCCTTCCTTCCTTCCTTCCTTCCTTCCTTCCTTCCTTCCTTCCTTCCTTCCTTCCTTCCTTCCTCCTCTTTTAGAAATCTGAGGGCCCTGTTGAGATATGATGCATCTGACATCTTCATTTCTCCAGAAGACCTCTAGATGGAAGAGGTTCATAGGTGGAAAGAGATGCCATGTCTAAGAGTTTGTGTCACTGAAAAATTTTAGTGCACTCCCTCTAAAATACACAACTATATTTTTGTGATGGAAACAATAGGAATAGTCATATTTAAATGTTAAATATGGTATACAGGAGTATATTATTGTTGTTGTTGTTATTATTATTATTATTATTTTTTCCCTCCCCCCTCACTTTGTAAGATGCATTTTTGTCAACTCAATCCAGTGAATTTATTTAATACTCCTGCCTCCTATTTCCCCCCCACAACAGTAACCTTGTGAGGTAGGCTGAACTTAGAAAGAACTCAAAGTCTCCCAGCATGTCCCCGTCAGGACTAAAACTCAGTCTCCTGGATTCTAGGCCTCTCCTTAACCACTACACCATGCTGGCTCAATTCCAAATATATCAATTCAATTTAATTAATTTAGGATCCAATCTGGGCCGGTCACTGGGATCAGAGGTTACCCCTTCTGAGCTTTCAGACTCGTGCTGAACCCCATGTTCAGGGAACTTGAAGGCTAGGGAGAAGTTTCCTGAAGATGGGTGCCAGCATGAGTCCAAAAACTTGGAAGACGAAACCTTCAGTCCCAGTGACTGGCCCAGATTGGATCCCGCAACATTATCCTGGGACACCTATATTTGTCTTCATTCTATTAATTAATTTAAATATTCCAACACTATTTCATTAATTCAATGTAATGTTGATACTAATTGATTACAGATTAATCAATTGGTAGGATTTTGTTGCTATTCTTGTCCTACACACTTCTTTGTCTCAGTATTGTCTCTTTTTGAAGTTTATCCCTCTGTTGCTTGACCTCCTCACACATACATTCATCCATCCATCCATCCATTCATCAGGCTGGGCTGAGGGACATACTTATCCTTTGACACTGCATTCCTGTCTTAGAAAAAGCAACCTTTGGTATTTGATGCCTGAAGGATTTGCTAAAGGGCTAGATGCCAGGTTTGTAAGCATTTCATTGGAGACTTTAGGTGTAGCTAACAATAGCACTTAGCATAGCACTTAGACTTATATACCGCTTCACAGAGCTTTACAGCCCTCTCTAAGCGGTTTATAGAGTTGGCCTATTGCCCGCAACAATCAGGGTCCTCATTTTACCCATCTCGGAAGGATGGAAGGCTGAGTCAACCTTGAGTTGATGAGACCCGAACTGCCAAATTGCAGGCAGCCGGCAGTCAGCAGAAGTAGCCTGCAGTACTGCATTCTAACCACTGCACCACCGCAGCCCAGTTTGATGAATGGATGGATGAATGAATGAATGTGTGAGGAGGTCAAGCAACAGAAGGATAAACTTCAAAAAGAGACAATACTAAGATAAAGAAGTGTGTAGGACAAGAACAGCTCCTTGCAGTCAGGGGAGAGTTGTATTTTGTGCATGAGCAAAGAGGGCAGACATACAGTACGCACACATAACTTTGGGTTCCAGCTTTTCTGCAATGGGCTTGGTTGTAACAGAATTGATTTTCCCAATTTTTATAGGAACCACAAGAGTTCCCAAGATTGAGACCTCATCCTAACCTCTGTGTGCAGGTAGGAACAGAAAAATTGAGAAAAAATGGGCAACCATACTTTAAGTTTCCAAGGATCCTCCACGGGGCTGGATTATTTTAGCAGACATCAAAAGTCAAAAAGAGATTCTCTCATTGCTCCAAAATGGAGTTCAGACTGATTAACAGTGGGGAGAGGGAGGACTTCAGTGACTTTTTGCTTCTTGGAGCTGCTGTTGTGATTTTACTGAGCTTCATCCACCCTGTGTAGCTAGATCTATCTCTTAGATCACGGTTAACAACTTTGGCAATTTAAAGATGGCAGGAGGGCTGGGGAATTCTTGGAGTTGAAGTTCACACATTTTAAAGTTGCCAAGGTTGAAAAACCCTTGTCTAGATGCATAAGGTGAAACTGCCTACGGTTTCCCAAGCAAATGCCTAAGTCACATAAAATAACCATCACCACTTGAGAGTCTGTTTTACCAGCTTGCAGCAAAATCACATTTTATATACAAATAAGACAGAGTATAATCCAACTCCAAATTAAGGTCTCTGTTGTTTTATTGACTTCCACAGAAAAATTACATCTAGAGCAGGGGTGTCCAACCTTTCACCTTCCCTGGGCCACATTAGAAGATGAAAATTTGGTTTGGGCCGCACATAAAATAAAATAACAGTAACGATACCTGATCATCCAAAAAAACCATAGAAAACATAGTTAACATATTAAATTTATTTGGAAATAAAGTTAGTGAGATGTTTTTATTATTTATTATTAATTATTTATTAAAATTATTTATTTTTTATCACGGTTTTTTTATCACGGTTTTTTTTATCACGGTTTATTTTCCAGCCAAATTTTGCAGGGTGGGGGAGAAAGCTCGCCCGCCTCGCGCCTACCTCTCCTCCTGCAAATGGCCTGGCTGGATGAGGCAGGACTAGAAGGCAGAAGCAGCAGCAGCGGCAGGGGCAGAAACGGCAGCGGGGGCAGAAGCAGCAGCAGCGGCGGGGCAGAAGCGGCAGTGGTGGCGGCGGGGACAGAAGCGGCGGCGGGGGCAGAAGCGGCAGCAGGGGCAGCGGCGGCGGGGGCAGAAGCAGCAGCGGTGGCGGGGGAAGAAGCAGCGGCAGTGGGGGCAGAAGGGACAGTGACAGCGGGGGCAGAAGGGGCGGCGGGGGCAGAAGCGGCGGAAGTGGCAGGGGCAGAAGCGGTGGCAGTGGCGGAGGCAGAAGCGGCAGCGATGGCGGGGGCAGAAGTGGAAGCAGGGGCAGAAGCGGTGGCGGGGGCAGCGGCGGCAACAGCAGGAGGTGGCGCTCTGATGGCGCCCGCCTTTTCTGTTGCTGCTTGGCCTGGCGCTCGCCTCACGCCTGCCTCACGCCTGCCTCTCCTCCTCCTTCTCGCTGGCTCTGGCACGAAGGTTGGGGTGGGCACTGGGCCGCATTAAGAGGCGACCTGGGCCGCATGCGGCCCGCGGGCCGCGGGTTGGACAAGTCTGATCTAGGGACACTTTTCTTCCAATTTATTTCCGCATTGCACTTCCATAAGTGTCTATCCAGATTTGAACCTGGGCAAGAAAGCCACATATTATTATTAAATAGAAATGATTCTCTTATGTGATTATGTGATAAGTGATGGGGCACATGGTTAGGATGCTGGGTTCATATTCAGCAAGCTTGTGTGCGAGGCCTAAGTGCTGTTCCTTGACAGGGTGAGCTCCTGTGACTCACTCCAGCTCCTGCCAACCTAGCAGTTTGAAAGTGAGGAATCATGAGTAGATACGGTATTAGGTACCACTTCAATGGGCACATTAATGGAGAAATGAAAGGAACCTTAAACTGGGATCCCCTGGGCATCAGTGATGTTACCAGCTAATCCTTTCAGCACGGAAGCACTTCAATGCTTCCACCACAAATCATGAATGTGATCATGATAATCTCCTCAGATTCCAGCAATCCAATTTTTTCCTCTTTGTACAGGTAAGAAGGAATGGAAGCACCTACCTCCAAAGCTGCCTGCAGGATGGTGAGTGCCAATGTAGATGCATGCCAGACTGTCCCCACAATTAGCAGTTATGTTTATTCTGCAACATTTATTTTGGCTCCAAAAGTGGTTCCAGGAAGCTCTTTAAGTGGGGAATGGCTAGAAGGCCACAATGCAACTGTGATGCATTGTGGTGCACTGTGGTGCACCAGAATATATAACAATACATATAGTTGAAAAATATCCCCTCAGGAAATTTCAAGGTACCTGGGATGATTTCATCCCAGCCCCACCACAAGTAGTTAAATGGTAGGCTTCCTTTGATATCAGATTATAACATCTCTCCCATTGCAATTCTTATGGCTCCATATTATGGTGATTTTATTGTGGTTTTCTCATGGATTAATATTTTATCTCATGTATTTTTATTGTCCGCATACATTTTATTTATTTTTATATATACTCTGTGCGTGTGTGCGTGCGTGTGTGTGTGTGTGTGTGTGTGTGTGTGTGTATGATCATATACATATTAATGATTGCATGATCTCTGTAGATGCTATATGCTAAACAAATAAATAAGTGGTTCCAGGATATGAAATATGAAAATCAGTCATGAGACTTATTTCAGAGATTAAAAAATATTGTGGAAAATGAAATAGAGGAAGCAGGGGCTTGGGGGGGGGGAGAGAAAGCAGACTCAAAAATTGGCTTTGGGATCCTGCCTGTGGTCAGGATGAATCTTTACCCTTGGCCAAGATTCTAATTTGGACACAACTTTTTGCACACCTTTGCTGTTCCTTTTTATTCAGCAATCGATTTGCCCCATGCAAAGAGCCCAATGGAGATGAGCGTTAGGAAGGGAGTCTCCCACAGCCATTTGAAGGGGTTTCTGCCCTACTCTTTCCTCTTAGAGAAGCATTAATGCCACTGTTAAGTCTGGTAGATCGGTCCCGGGTAGATCAGGTCGCATTGAGAGGTGAGACTCAAAGTGCACATTCAGCTCTCTATTGAATATACAGTTCAGTTCAAGACCTGCGAGCCGCTTGGCTTTATTCAGCCGGCCGGCAGCTCAGCGGCCAATGGCAGCGCTTTGAATCTCCCACGATCGGCTCGGCCAATCACGGTAGATTCTTAGCGCACCAATCACAGGAGTTTAGTTAGCCAATCAAGTTGCGGTCCGTATGGACCAATCAGGATTCAGGGTTTCAAGAATGTTAATATAGAACAGCCACAGTTCTCTCTCCCCTCATTTTACGCACAAAGGAAGGCATGCTGGCATGCTGGAAAGGGTGAAGGGCTTGCAACGAATGGCTGTGATAACAGGAGTGTTCTTTTTTGTATGATGCACAGGCCTGTCACATGAGACACAAGCAGTGTTTTGAGTTCAAAAAGAGAGGGCACTGGAATGCAAAGCTTTCTCAAAATCTACCATTCCTGGTTCCAAAGATGCTTAGGAAAAATAGAGTCTCACCAAGAATCCTGTTTGGTTTAAAACAGGGATGGGCAAACTATGGCCCACGGGCCACATCCGGCCCATTGGTCATTTTAATATGGCCCGCCTCTGAAAAAAAAATTCCCCTCTGAAAAAAAAATTGGGGCCGGCTAAAAGAGACCCCGCGCCATGCGCCATAAAATTGCACACACAATACGGAGCTGGGCAGCCGCTTCCCTGGTGGCGGGGCCGAGGTCGCCGCCCAGGGAACGCCCATTGCTTTCCCTCCGCCCGGGCTCCGTTCAGGTGTCCGGCTGGGGCTGTCAGGAGTTGCTACCGCGGGCGCAGCTCTGCGCGGCTCCAGTCCCGCGTTGCCTTGGGAAGGGAAAGGCAAAACCAGGAGCTGCTGAGCCTGAGCCTCCGGTGCCGCTGCTGCCGTTGCAAAGTGCCACCGCGGCTCTTCCTTTTTGCCTTTCCCTTCCTGAGGCAATGCAAGACTGGAGCCGCGCGGAGCTGTGCCGGCGATAGCAACTCCTAACTCAGGGGGCCTCTGAGGGGAGGGGAAGGAGGAGAAGAAGGGAGGGAAGGGGGGGGCAATTCCCCAAAAATCTTGTGCTGACCCAGCCCGTCTGTCAAATTTTAAAAGTCAATGTGGCCCCCGATCCAAAAGGTTTGCCCACCCCTGGTTTAAAATGTCTCTGAATGCAAGAACTGCATCTAAATCCATGAGATCAGTCGTTTATGCTGCTTTTCTTTTCTCCTAGATGTCCCAAAAAGTCAGCAATACCTACTGTTTCAGGAGATTCGGGATACCCAGGGAAATCTGTTAGTTCAAATTATGGAGCAAGGCACCTGGGTCTCCCCTGCTCAAGTCTCCAATACAGTAAGGCCTTTCTCCAGCCTTTCTCTTCCTCCTTCTGTCAGTCTGAATCTTATTGCAGTGGGAAATCCAGTACTCCTTTCATTCCCCACACCCCTTTCCTTCTTTACAGAGAAGAAGGAGGTTGGAGGAAGACCTGAGGAAGAGTATGCAGTTAGGGAAATGCACAGAGGTGAGTACTAAAACAATGGCTGGAAGCAGTGGTGGAATTCAAATTTTTTTTACTACTGGTTCTGTGGCTTGGTGGGTGTGGTGCAGTGGGCATGGCTTGGTGGGCATGGCAGGGGAAGGTTACTGCAAAATCCCCATTCCCTCCCCACCCCACTAACCTGCTTTCCAGCTCCGTTCTCCTGGGCAGGGCAACCAAAGAAGATCCAGCCAATCAGCTGGGACTCGGGAGGCAGAGAATAGATGGGGGCGGGGCCAATCAGAGGTGGTATTTGCCGGTTCTCCAAACTACTCAAAATGTCCACTACTGGTTCTCCAGAACTGGTCAGAACCTGCTGAATACCACCTCTGATCTGGAAGTCTTTATAGCGGGACACTATGATCCAGAAGGAGGAAGTGAACAATAGATAGGACGTACTTGCTTTTATATAATGCGTGCCAATAAATCCTTTGTCTTATGTGGCGCTTGACAGGTGAATATTTTTACTAGACAGTTCTTCTTTGATGTTTTCTACAGGTGTGGCAAGAAGAAGGGACCAATGCTACTATATTCTGGGCATGTTCAGTGGAGCATTGTGAGTGTCTTGTCTTTGAGATTAAAGACTAGGAATGCTACTTAGAAACCCACCACATCAAAAAACTAGAGTAGCAGTTACATAGAAAATGATTGGATTGCTAAGTCAGTGGTGGGATTCAAAAAAATTTACTACCGGTTTGGTGGGCGTGGCAGGGGAAGGATGCGGTAAAATCTCCATTCCCTCCCCACCCCACTAACCTGCTTTCCAGCTCCGTTCTCCTGTGCAGGGCAACCAAAGAAGACCCAGCTGATCAGCTGGGACTCAGGAGGCGGAGCATAGATGGGGGCAGGGCCAATCAGAGGTGGGATTTTGTTTGCCGGTTCTCTGAACTACTCAAATTTTCTGCTACGGGTTCTCCAGAACTGGTCAGAACCTGCTGAATACCACCTCTGGATTGCTTAGTATATGCTGGGCAAAACTCCCAGCCTGATTGCTGTCTGGGGGAAGAAACAGATCTCCACTGTTTTCCATAAAGCTAGGAAGGCCGAGGCCCTCTGGATTTTGAGGGAAGAGTCTTCCCTGGAGCAGATGCTGCTATGAAGAAAGCCTATCAAATAACAATGTTGAATGGAGAAGACCCAAAATACACTCACCCTATCTGATTTAGTAGGACCCTCTCCCTTGGGGAGAGGTGATATCTCAAATAACCCTGCCCCATGCCACACAGGGCTTTGAAAATGAAAACCAACACCTTGAATTGCAACCAGAAGCAAATTGGGAGCCCACAGGGGTGAAACATGGGCATCTAAAACTTCATGTATTGTGCAAGGTTTCCAAAACTGCCGAAACTTCTAGGTGATCTCCAACAACAGCCCCACATAGAGTGCATTGCAGTTGTCCGGTGAGGAAGTGACTAAGAAATCAGTGACTATGAACTGGGCCTCCTGACGCAGGAATGGGCCCCAATGACAAAAATACATTTATGAAAAGCCACAGCTGCCACCTTGCCTCCAACAGCAGCTGCAAATCTAGTACGATTCTCCAAATTGTGTATTAACTGTTTTGGGGGAAACAAGTTAAAGATGGCATCTCTCCTAGTCCCGGACACTTAAAGAAGTCTACCTTAAAGTGAAGCCAGGACTATCTGCCCAAGACTTTGCCTTCAGCCTTAGCCAATGGGAAAATGTCAGGAATAGAAAGGGGTGGGCTGTGCAAATTGGGCTGGGACTAATTTCATCCACAGTACGGTACTGAATTCCTGCTCTCTGTACTTTGATGCAGATCCCCGGACCTACTGGGTACTGATCTGGTTGGTCACCCTCCTAGGTAGCTGCTGTGTTCTACTCATGCTCCTGTTCAAGAAAGAAGCTGTAAAAGGTATCCTCTTTGTTTCTCAACCACCAAATCTACTCCTATGCTGCCATACTCAATGAGTATTGCCTCGGTTACTTATTCCCTTCCTCTTTTCATGACCCCCTTCATCCTAGCCTTGGCTAAGAATCCTGCCATGTCTCTAATTCATTTGCCTCCCTTAACTTAGGATTTTGCCTTCCACTGTGTTTCCATGATTGTTTTTCTACTGCCTTTCACGCGTTATGTTTCTGCCCAAGCAGTTGTACTGACTGCTATTTGGTAATCAAGCCAAGTTCAAAGATTCGCTTTGGTTCAAAGATCCTCAAAAACTGGCACTACGGCGGCCCTGTCATTAACAGCAACCTCAGTGTGAGTTCCTCAGGGGGTCTGTGAATTTGCCAGCCTATGTTGAAAAATAATACTACTAAAATCCCATCAAATGATCATGAGAAATAATAGTGGCTGCATCAATTTTAATTTTTAATAGAGTAAATAGAGAGAGAGTGTGTGTGCCAGCCTAGTTTAGTGGTTAAGGCATCAGGATAGAAACCAGGAGATGGCGAGTTCTAGCCTCACCTTAGCCACAAAGCCAGCTGGGTGACCTTGGGCCAGTCCCTCTCTCTAAACCCTAAAAAAAAGGCGGCAAGAGAAAACCACTTCTGAAATCTTGCTGAGAAAACTACAGAGACTAGTCCAGGCATTTGTCAGGAGTCAACAATGACTTGAAGGCATCAAAAATGTGCTTTATGGATTCTGACACTTTGACTGGATATGCTAACGGTTTCCATCTCACTCATTTATTCCAGCGACTTCTCTTTCTTCCACATGTTCTTTCCCCTTGGTTTTCCCCCAGGTGATCTTCTTCCTTTCTGATCACCCATCTACATTTTCCTCCAAAGAATCTTAAGGCAGAAGAGGAAGAACAAGAGAATCATCTCTTGGTTTTATTCTGGTGGACCTTTTCTTTCTTCTAGAGGCCGGATTCCCACAAAACCAAATCTCACAAATCTCTCTTTCTCCTTTGCTCTCTTTAGCTTTTAATTTCTGCTCTGAATGGAGTTCACAGGCTTGTTCCTATTTAATTATTCTTTCATTCTCATTGTGCTGATCAGACAGTATATAGTTGATTGGGAATTTTGGAGCTGTCCCCTTAAGGGAATGCCTCATGGGAAACGTAGTTAATGCCTTATGGGAAATGTAGTCCATGTCAGTTATCACATCTGTAATCCTGATTGGTCACTGAATTGACCCTTGGTTGGGTCAATTTTATTCTTGCTTGGATCCCAGCATCGTGCTGGTGTCTTTCCCTTTGCTCCATTGTTATGGGGTGAAGATAATTGTATTTTCACACTATGAAGACGACTATGCAAAGATTGGACATTGGATGAATCTCAACCTAACTGTGAGTTATACCTTGAGGATGCCTATTACAATCCAATAAAGAAACTTTGTATGGAAGCTTTTGTAGAGTTTATCTTACTGTCTTTATATTCAACCAGAAAGTTAAGTTAAAGACAGAATACTCACTCAACGCATTCAAGTTTAAGTTCAATATGGTGGAAGAGCTGTGGATCATCTGTGCATTTGCATATGAAGTCATGGTGGCTTTTTCTGGCTGTTTATTCAGACCCTTGGGATACGTACATTTGTTGTGCGATTGAAGAGGAGGAAGGGAAGGATCTGCCCTACCAAACACACTAGATCTGACAATGAGTGGGCTTCCACACACACACACACACACACACACACACACACACACATACACACAAATCCCATTCATATATTTTTTTTATATTTACAGGCTGGTTCAAGATCCTGAAAGAAGATTACAGTTCCAGAGGTAAAGGCAACAGAGGGTCTTGTAGAATTTAGAAGATAATCTATGCCAATAATTCTTCTTTGGGGAATCTCCTGTCATCCCTCTCTTGAATCCCCAAATCCTTCTGTATCTTTTCTAATCCTCAGCTTTTCATTTCTGTCCAGAAATGGAATTTACTGTTGTGGAATGTAGTCTGGATTCCCAGAAAGGAAGGGTTGCATTCCAAAGGAGCAAGAGACAGCGAAGTTTAGATAGTTTGGTTGGGAGGAAGAAGGTCAAGAAAGCTCCTTCGCAGGAGTTCTTGAAGAATATCTTTAGTGATGCAAGTAATTTTGTTTTAGTTTGACAAGATTGATGTTGGGATCCAAAACTGAAGAAGGATATGTCGAGTTACTCAAGAGCAGTTTCCCTTATTGTTCCTCACCTACAGACAGAAATCTTTCCAAGCTAAAGTTCCAGGAGACGGTCGGAATCCCAGAAGTGGGATGAGAGGAAATCCCTGATCAATACACATTGTTACAAGCAATTTTCTAGGCCCATAACTTCCTATCTGTGAATGGGAAAATGTCACTTCTAAGTAGTAAATGCCTCTTTGGGGATCAGTGCTATGTGCTTGGAAGAGAAGTCTGTGTTCTCAGTGGACGTCATTCTGGTCTCACTCCTCCTTCCTTCTTATAGCAGTTTGTCAGTGTGATCAGGGGGAAAAAATGTCTATATATATATTACTCCAGTCACTAGCATTGGAATCTGAATGCCAATAGACGTTTGTTAATATGCTGAGCACAGTAACAAGGGGTCCTTGGTGCTCTCTGAGCTTCATTGTTTTCTTGCATACATTTCATTCAGTTTCTTGATGATGTTACCTAGTTTGATAATGAAACATCTGCAAGAAAACAACCAAGCTCAGACAACACCAAGACTCCACAGTTCAGCCCTGAGCTGCAAATATTCTCTTCTATTGGTAAAGTAAAAAAGACAATTCTACCAAATGCAAAGGTAATCCTTGTTTAATAACCATTCATTCAGTGACCACTTGAAATTATGAAAGCACTTAGACTGATTCTCAAAGTAATGGCCATTATAGCATCCCACAGTCAAACGATCACAATTACTGATGCTCCCTGATGGTTTTCAACAAGCAAAGTCGATTGGGAAGGTGGCAGGAAGTTGCACATCGTCATGGTCATATGAGGTCCTTGCGTATTGTGAGTCACTTAACAAAAGCAACTAGAAGTGCTGGAACTGCAATTGTAAGCCAACGAAATCATGTGGTTTTTCTATTTACAATTGCGTTACTTAGCAATGGGATTTCTGATCCTATACTTTATTTATTTTATTTATTTATTTTATTTGTCAGTTGCTTACAAGATAATAGTTATAAGTTTTATTTATTTTTATTTATTTATTTTATTTGGTTTGTCAATTGCTTACAAGATAACAGGTATAAGTAAAAATGTAGTTATGAATACATGGATACATATAAGAAAAATAAAAGAAACAATAGGACAGGGACAGTAGGCACGTTGGTGCACTTATGCATGCCCACTACAGACCTCTTAGGAATGGGGTGAGGTCAATAGTAGACAGTCTAAGGTTAAAGTTTTTGGGGTTTGGGGAAAAAAACCACAGAGTCAGGTAGAGTATTCCAGACATTGACCACTCTGTTGCTGAAGTCGTATTTCCTGCAATCAAGTTTGGTGCGGTTAACCTTGAGTTTGTATCTATTGTTTGCTCTTGTATTGTTATGGTTGAAGCTGAAGTATTCATTGACAGGTAGGACATTGCAATATATAATTTTATGTACTACACTTAGATCAGACCGAAGGCGGCGTAGTTCTAGGTTTTCTAGGTCTAGAATTTCAAGTCTGGTGGCATAAGGTATTCTGCAATGAGTAGAGGAGTGGAGAACTCTTCTTGTGAAATATTCTGGACTTTCTCAACTGTGTTAATATCAGATACATAATGTGGGTTCCAGATTGATGAGCTGTATTTGTATGTATTTTGTATGCTCTAGTTAGTAGTGTAATATTACCAGAGAAAAAGCTACGCAGGATTAGGTTAACAACTCTTAATGCCTTCTTGGCTATGTAGTTACAGTGGGCTCTAGCACTTAGATCATTAGAGATGAGTACTCCAAGGTTCTTGACAGAGTTTGGATCATCAACAAGGTCTTGACTATTCAGCCTGTATTTTATTTTCTGATTTTTTTTGCCAATATGTAAGACAGAGCATTTGTTTGTTGAGATTTGAAGATGCCATTTGTTTGACCATTCTGATACATAGTCAAGGTCTTTTTGAAGGGTAGCAGTATTGTCTCTGTGTTGAATAGCTTTACATCGTCAGTGAAGAGGACGCAGTTGCTCTTAATATGATCACAAAGGTCATTATGTAGAGTATGAAGAGAGTTGCTTCTAGAACACTGCCTTGGGGGAGACTGTTGACAGGTACAGAATTTGATAGGACGCTCCCAATTTTGACCGTTTGTTGTCTGTTTGACAGGAATGCTTCTATCCAGTTATGCAGGTGTCCAGAGATACCGTAAGATTTTAGTTTTAGGAGTAGTTTGTTGTGTACCACTGAATCAAAGGCTTTACAGAAGTCTATGTAGATTGCATCTATTGCTTTGCCCTGATCAAGTTGTGTAGTCCATATGTTTTTGCAGTGTAAGAGTTGCAGTTTGCAGGATAGTTTTTTTCTGAAACCAAATTGTTTATTAGAGAGTAGGTTGTTTGTCTCTAAGTGGAGGATAATGGATTGGTTAGTAATTGATTCCATGACTTTACAGGTGACACAGCATAAAGAGTAATTTTCAACTAGGCTGGGGTCTCCCTTTTTGAAGATGGGGATGGCCTTGGCTTGTGACCATAGGTTTGGCAAGGAGCTGGTCCTGAAAGATTTTTCAAAGATTATGTTTAGAGGTTTGGCTATGGCAGTGGATAGCTTTTTTAAGAAGTAGGCACATATTCCATCTGGTCCAATAGATAGAGATGGTTTTAGATTGCGTAGTGCTTTTTCAACATTGTCTTCTGTAAAATCGATATGTATTAGATCATTGTAGTTTTCTGTGGTTCGACTAGGAAATACTGGGCATGATCCATTGCTGTTTACAAATACTGAGCCTAAGAATGTGTTAAAGAGGTTGGCTTTAATGGTGTCGTTGCTGCGGTCTTTACCATTAGGTCCTTTCATGGGTGGGATGGACCTTGAGTCTTTTAGTTTGTTGTTTACAAAATTGTAGAAAGCAGGGATGGAATTGGTGCTTAGAAGGTTTTCCTCTTGTTTAATGTGAGAATTGGTGCATTCAGTCTTTATCTGGTGGCATAAATTTTTGTATCAGCTTTTGAAGTTGGCAACGTGACCAGATTTGTTTTTCCACCAAAGTGATCTCTTTTTGGATTGAAGCTTCCTTATTGTTATGGGTAATCCGTTTTTTGTAGCTTTTGGAGTTGTTTTTGGTACATATAGTTTGATGACTCTTTTGACTTCAAAAGATATAAACATAGTTATGAATACATGGATACTTATAAGAAAATAAAAGAAACAATAGGACAGAGACGGTGGGCACTTTGGTGCGCTTATGCAAGCCCCCTACAGACCTCGTAAGAAAGGGGTGAGGTCATCCTCGTTAAACAAAGTGTTCTGTATCCTGTATAGATGCAGATAAATAAATTCCACAAAACATCCATAACAAAGTACTTTTATTGGTTCGTCAGGTATCCTCATAACTCACATTTGTGATGAAGTTTTTCTTTAATGACCAATTCTTTGCATATCTGTCTTGTAGCGATAGAAGTAGAACAATTACCACGAGTCCATGAGTTCAGCCAAGAGCAAGGAAAACTCCCCCAACCCCTCGAGGGTCAATTTAGTGACCAATTAGGATTACAGATGTGGTCAGGTGACATGGACTACATTTCCCAGGATACCTTAACTACATTTACCATGATGCATTCCCTTAAGGGGACAGCTCACAATTGCTATCTAACTATTCAGTTCCCATACACTGGCTGGACAGCATACAAAGACTACCTGTACTCTCTTTAATTTTTTTTTGAGAAGAGGCAGAAGGCACAGGTGTTCAGCATAGCTGTAAGTGGAAGGGATGCCGTATTCAGTTACCAGCCAAAAAGCAAGCACTGATTAGCTAAAGTGACTTTGGTGCTGAATTGTGGCTTAGAAAGAGCAAGTATAAATTAGCTGGTGCTTCCCAAACATGCTGGACTTTCATACATACATATCCAGGGATGGGATTCAAACATCCCAGCAACCAACTGGCTGCCTGGTTGCTGGGTGGGCGTGGCCATGGTGGGCGTGGCCTACTGGAACTTCCGGGGGGGGGCATTTTTTGTCTTCCCCTCAGGGTCTGGAGGCTTCCCTTGGGCCTCTGGAAGGGTGAAAACTGCCTCCCCCAGGATCCGGAGACCCTCCAGAAGCCAGAAACAGGCCCGTTTCCAGACTTCCGGAAGGCCCATTTTTCTCCATCCCAGAGCCTCTGCATGGACCCTGCACTTACCTGCATCCAAAATGGGCCACGTGGAGACTTCTGGGAGGGGAGGGGCAGGTGAGGCCAGCCAGTTGATTCAACCACCAGTTCGGCAATCCAGATGTAAATTTAACATCTGGTTCACCCGAAATGGTCCTAATTGGCTGAATCCCACCCCTGTATATGTCTGCAAATACTCCAAACCGACAATTCATTTTCTCTGTGTTTGAATTGAGTTCAGAAAGTTTGAGAGGTGAATTGGCTGAAAGACCCCTAACAATGATATCATTGCAAATTCTTATGAATGAATATATATCAGTCATTAAGATCCATCCCAAATTCTGTTGGTTTGGATTGCAAATTTTCTGGTTTGCTCTTTTGGAAAATCAGCAATAGGTGAAGAGAAAATACAAAGAGAAGGTTTGGAAGGTAAGATAAAAAATTTGATCTTCAGCATATAGTATTTGCAATGACGACGACAAAGCATTCAAACTTGAGAGAGCCACTTGTGAAAGTGCTGGACGAGAAGCAAAGAAGAGGGATGTTGTAGGGTAGGAAGATTCATCATTGTTTATGGAACACCTCCTCTCTCTCTCTCTCTTTCTCACCACAGGAATGCTTCAGGGACGACAGGTCCTCATTCTCTACTCTCCAGATCATGAAGGTTATGAGCGTGTGGTGGGCGTCCTGGCAGATGCACTGACTCAGCTGCAAGCATCTGTATCCCTGGAGTTGTGGAGCCGTGGGGAGTTGGGGTCTCTGGGGCCCATGCAGTGGTTCCATGCACAGCGACATTTGGTCCTTCAAGAAGGCGGAGTTATTGTGCTGCTGTTTTCCCATGGTGCCGTGGCCAGTTGTGCAGAGTGGCTGGGCTGGAAACAAAACTTCCTTCGGTCCGCCGTCAAACCAGACAGCACATTCTTGGCTTCCCTCAACTGCGTCCTGCCTGATTTCCTAGCTGGTGAGGCCAGGGCCACCTACATTGTCAGCTGTTTTGAGGAGCTCCTTCCAGTCAGTGAAATCCCTGAGCTCTTCTGTTCAGTACCTGTCTATCCTCTGCCCTCTCAGCTCTTTAGCTTCCTGCTGGACCTGGCTGGCCCCAGGGTAGGACACCAACAGAGGATCAGCCTCAAGAGACATGCAGGGTGCATCCGCAAAAGCCTGGAACAGGCAGCACATGAATGCCAGCAAAAGTACCCCAGCTAGCAGAACCTGTAATTGTTGCTTTCCCAGCTGGAGGATAGAAAGAGAGAATGCATTCTGTCACCATCCTTGAGGAATAAGATTTTCAGAAGTGAGCTGGTCAAAGTACATCTGAATGTACTGACCTAAAATGTCTATACTAGTTTTCCCAACAAGTCAGAATGGCTGGTCTGTTTCTGTAATTTGGAAAGAGACCTGTGATGGTGTAATAAGACTGGATCATGGATGGGAACTTGTTTTGCATAGCGGTTCAAGTGAGATTCAAGTACCTATTCAAAGTGGAATGGTAGAGATAAGGAGTTTGTCATCGTATTACAGAATGGTAACCAGCCAATAATATGAAGAGAGGCCATCAGTAGATCCAGAACAGACGATCTCCAAAGGTGTGGGCCTCTCACCTTCACGCCTTGCTTTGCGCTCCCTTGAAGCAACTGCTTGGCCAGCAAAATGCAATGATGACAAAACCTAGAAATACTCAAATTAGAGTGGTGCAGAGCGCTTCATGAAATTAGCTGCTCGGAGCATCAAGGGAGCCATGTCCTGCAAAGTCCCAGCGTGGCTTGGTTTTGATGGAAAGATCTTCAGGGTAGGCATTTGTATTTCAGAAAGTTAGGAAAACATCTCAGAACGGTGACACTGAACATACAGCTACCTCAGCAAGTTTGGAAGGATGTGTTTATTGGTTTCCAGAAAGTTCCTTCAGATGGTTCGCACAGCCTTTAATTAAAAATGAAAAGGGCTTTGAGTAGGTTATCCACCTTTTATCAGGATCTCATCCTCACATCCTGCTTGCCATAATGTGTACATTACTAAATGTTTTTGAGAGACCTCTGTCACAGGTGCTGAGGTGGCCTAGAATCATCTTTGGTTGTTCCTGTTTGGAAGTGGTGTTTCTCTTCTTCTCCAGACACAAAACTTTCCATGAGGACAATTTAGGATGCATCAGGGAAGAGTTTAGAGATGATTAGTCAATGAGAGTGATTTGCTCAGCTCCAGCTGTCCTGGCAAGTCGGCTCCTTTCCTGCCCAGTAACTGGGCCCTGTACCGCCACTGTACCAGCCATTTTGTCTTGGTTGGAGGACAAACTGGGCACTTGGTCGGTGTGGGGAAAGTTTTCTTTTATTTATTTGGTGGATGTTTTTATTAATGTCTTTTCGATTGTTTGAGTTGTTTTAGAATTGTAAGCCACCCAGAGTCACTTGGTTGAGTTGAGTGGCTATAGAAATTGAATAAAACAAACAGGCAAACAAACTAAGTTTCCTTCAAGAGGGAGAAAGGAAAGCAATCCCAGAGGCACAATAGCTTTGAGAATTCCCTGGTTTCTGGCTTTATATTTCAGATTAGCCCTTTTGCTCATTTAAGGAGATTTTTGGGCAAAGAGGAAGAATTGGCACAGGTCTATTGATCCCCTGTTTCTTTGACAGAAGATGTTCTACAGGTAGCCCTTGACTTACAAACATTCAATTTAGCAACTGTTTGAAGTTACAAAGGAACTGAAAAAAAGTGACTTTTGACCAGTGGTGGGATTCAGCCATTTCGCACCACTTCGGGAAAACCAGTTCTTAAGTTTCTGAGCAGTTTGGTGAACTGGTTGTTGGAAGAAATTATTAGGGCAGAGAACTGGTTGTTAAATTATATGATGACATGGTCGCATGATCAACATTCAGATGCTTGGCAACTGACTCGTATTTATGACGGTTGCAGTGTCCTGGGGTCATGTGATCAACTTTTGTTACCTTCTGACAAGCAAAGTCGACGGGGAAGCCAGATTCACTTAACAACCATATTACTAACTTAATAACTGCAGGGATTCACTTAACAACTATAGCAAGAATGGTCGTAAAATGGGGCAAAACTCAGTTAACAACTGTCCTGCTTAGCAACAGAAATTTTGGGCTCAATTGTGGTCGTATGTCGAGGACTACCTGTACTTTCTTCTATTGCCCTTTACAGCTGAATGACTCTGTGATACACATTAATTAATAACACTGCCATCTAGAGCCGAATTCCTGCAGATGCAGACAATTGATTCAAGACGACAATACTGTAAGCCTCTCAGAAGAAACATGCTGCAAATAAGAATGATTAATACTACCATAAATACATAAATTGTCAAAGGGTAACTTATTCATGTCATAGATGCTCTCATAAAATGACAAGGCAGATGGGTGTGGATAGTCACAAAACACTCATTTATGAGAAAACAAATGGATAAGCTTGTTGTTGTATTTGTAGCTTTCCAGAGTGCTCTGTAGCCTTCTCCTCTTAATCCTGGACTTTTTCTTCTGGGAACTCTTTTCAAACAAAATTCGCCCTTTTTATTTCTTGAGGATGCCTCTGGAGCATTTCTGGGACCTAAAAACATAGTTGAAAAGAAGTTCTATTTGCTCGAGACAGAGATTGTTTTTAGGAAATGCCAGGTGCTCTTTCATTTATTTATTTATTTAAATAAAATCATTTTAAAACTCAGGTGGAGATGACTTATTTTAGTTTCCTCATTCCCTGAAGACATGAACAATAAACTGTAAGACCGATGGATTTTTCCAGAACCAAATGAGCATTTACCGTGTTTCTCCAACAATATGGCCTCCACCAATAGGAAGGCCCAGCATGATTTCTATGCATGAGGTGAAATTAAGCCCCCCCCCAAAAAATTTAGGCCTATTCAAACCATGCTTTTCCCCGCCATTTCTCACATCATTCGTTAGAACTACACGAGGTGAAGAGAAATGGGCGGGGGAAGGGCGGGGGGGATGGGGAGAAAACTTGCCTTTAGGAGTGCCCTGCAGGTAGCCCAGGCTAGAATACCCTGATAGCCGATAGAAGCTTCCTGAATACAGAGTTCCCAGCCGCTTCAGGGAGTGGCGTGGCTACCCATGTCCCCTCGCCTTTAGGGCAGTCTCTTTCGGACGATGGAAGCTCCCCAACTGCAGTCACCAGCCACTTCGATCAGCCGGTAGAAGCGGCCTCAGGGCAAGTGCACACACACACACACACACACACACTCCCCTCATTGCGAGGCCGCTTCTATCGGCAGACGAAAGTTCCCTTGAAGGCAGAGTCCCCAGCCGCTTCAGGGCGATGCGGGGCTGCCTGTGTCCCCTCGTCTTTAGGCAGTCTTTTTCAGGCGATGGAAACTCCCCAAATGCAGTCACCAGCACACACACGCTCCCCTCGCCATGAGGCTGCTTCTACCGGCTGATTGAAGTAGCTGGTGACTGCATTTGGGGAGCTTCCATCACCCGAAAGAGACTGCCTAAAGGTGAGGGGACATGGGCAGCCACGCCTCGCCCTGAAGCGGCTGGGGACTCTGCCTTCAAGGGAGCTTTTGTCCACCAATAGAAGTGGCCTCGTGGCAAGGGGAGTGCATGTGTGTGTGTGTGTGCGCTTGCCCCGAGGCTGCTTCTACCGGCTGATCGAAGTGGCTGGTGACTGCACTTGGGGAGCTTCCATCGCCCGAAAGAGACTGCCTAAAGGCGAGGGGACACGGGCAGTCACGCCTCATCCTGAAGCGGCTGGGAACTCTGCCTTCAGGGAGCCTTCGACAGCCAATAGAAGCGGCCTCGCGGCGAGGTATGTGCATATGGGCCGCTCTAGGTGGGGGAGGAAATTAAGTCACCCCCGAAAAGACGGCCTAGCCCTTTTTCAGGGGTCAAAAATAAATAAGGCCCGGCCTTATTTTGTGAGAATCACGGTAGTTATTTCTTTTACATAATTTGAAAGAATACTTTATTCCCAAAGACGTTGGGTACTTGATGTTCTATAAAAACAGGAGCAAGACAAACTATAAAAACAAAGAAAATGTTACAGGGTTCACACTGTGCCCTATCCCAAAGCCTGGGAAAATAGCCAGATTTTTGATACCTTTCAGAACGTTACCAGGGTGGAGACTCTCTGGAGGATACCTCTACTATTTGGAATGACTGCAGCCTCTTTTCGGGGACATCTTGAGGCGAGGATATAAAAAAATCAAGATATTGAAGCTATACCCCTTTTTATAGGTGTTGTGCAAAAAAGGGGCAGGGATTTGATGACACAGTTGTGACTCTCATCTTTTCACCTTTTTTGACATCCACTCTAACATATGCAGATCAATGCTTCTGCTACACTCTGAAGGGATTAATTAACCCTAATTCCTCTATATATTTATTTTTTCTGTAATTTTTTTTTTATCTTCAGGATGGGATGAAGCAAGTTTGGGTCAAAAGGTTTGTCATCCTTTGTAAGGACATCTACTGGTAGACTTCAACTTTATTTAATTTATTTATTTGATTTGTCAATCGCTTACAAGATAATAGGTATAAGGATAAACATAGTTATGAATACAAGAAATGAGTACATATAAGAAAAATAAAAGAAACAAAAGGACAGGGACAGTAGGCACTTTGGTGCGCTTATACACGCCCCCTACAGACCTCTTAGGAAAGGGGTGAGGTCAATAGTAGACAGTCTAAGGTTCAAGTTTTTGGGGTTTGGGGAAGAAACCACAGAGTCAGGTAGAGTATTCCAGACACTGACCACTCTGTTGCTGAAGTTGTATTTCCTGCAATCAAGTTTAGTGTGGTTAGCCTTGAGTTTGTATCTATTATTTGCTCTTGTATTGTTATAGTTGAAGTATTCATTGACAGGTAGGACATTGCAATGTATAATTTTATATACTATACTTAGATCAGACCCAAGGCGGCATAGTCCTAGGTTTTCTAGGTCTAGAATTTCAAGTCTGGTAGCATAAGGTATTCTGCAACAAGTAGAGGAATGGAGAACTCTTCTTGTGAAATACTTCTGGACTTTCTCAACTGTGTTAGTATCAGACATGTAATGTGGGTTCCAGACTGATGAGCTGTATTGGTCCGGCAAATGTTTTGTAACAACCATAATTGTGGGAGCGCCATCACTTGAGACTTTCAAGATGAGATTGGACTGCCATTTGTTAGAAATGGTGTAGGGTCTCCTGCTTGGATGTGGGGTTGGACTAGATAACCTATAAGGTCCCTTCCAACTCTGATTATCTGTTATCTGTTATAATTAAGTCCATAATTATGGTTGTGTGTTGTGAGGTTGTTAAGGGTCATTATATGACTATGCCCAATTTTATAACCATTTTTGCAGCAATTGTTAAGCAAACACTGTGCTCATAAAGCAAACACATCAGTTGTATGTTGGGGAAAGTTTTTGGCCATGTAAATGCCCATTTCTGACAAAAATGTCATAAATTGTGTTCACATGGCTGCAGGACACTGCAAATGGCCTTAAATGCAGGCTGAATGCCAAGAGCCCAAAATGCGAGCAGAACTTCAAATTTGGATCCTAAGTACCTTTCTCAGGGACCTTTGTAACTGTCCTCTGAACAGTCACTAAGCAACCAGTCATAAGTTGAGTCCTTTCAAACTGGGTTGACTCAGCTCTGTAGCTGCCATCTCTGTCTGTTATTACAGTGATGGACAAGAGGAACCAAGTTGGAAAAAATTTGGGAAGATTTAAATCCTCCCCAAAAATACAGCCAAAGCTGCTCTGCATACAGAGACGAAGGCAGTGTTTCTCAAAGCACCACTGAAAAATGTGTGGACTTGAACTCCCAGAATTCTCCATCCAGTCATGAGTAGGGAATTCTGGGAATTGAAGTCCACACATCTTCAAATGGCTAAGATTGAAGAACACTGGGCTAAGAAAAATACATTCCCGCTGATTCTTATTGGCCACTGTCATCCCTGTCATAACCAGGCATATTCCATTGCCCTGCCTACCATCTGTATTTTCCCAGTGAGTCTGCACTGATTTTCCTATTAGTTTACTGAATTGGCTTTTAATCCCTATGCTGAAAAGACAGAGCAATGTATTCTACAATTTGTTTCTCATATTTTCTTTTTATTAATGTGAAACTCTTATTATGATCACATTCAAATACCAGAGCAAGGAAGGGCATCTCTTCAGTCTGCTTTCCAGAAGAATTATTCTGTTCATGTTGTAATAGGCTTGGATGGCACAAAATATGAGCAAACATTATATTCTTTGCTTTGTTATTCAACTGATAGAATCTTCTGTTCCACTTCAGTTGTCCCCTCCCACACTTCCCTTTTCAATCTGGATGTCTTAAACTCTCCCTCTTATGCTGGAGCTGTTCAAACACACTGGTGTATACACACTCACTGAATATGTAGATATGAACTGGAGACAATTTGTATCTGTTTAATGATAGACATCTTTTTTTCTGATTGCTTTGTATACATTTTTCTTTCAGTAGGTCTCAGTTTGTACTTTGCATTGTCAAATGAAAAGTAGGGGATGGTATGTTGAAAAACTATTGTTTGCACAAAAATGGAAGGACATTTCAATTCCCACTATGGACAAATGGTTGTAGAAGTTGATGGAGTTGACTGAAATGGCAAAATTGACTATTTTGATTAAAGAAAAGAACATTAAAGAAAAGAAAAGTACACCTGAAGAAACGGCTCTACAAGGCCTTTCTTCAGGACAAGACCAGCGAGAAGCTCTGCGAATACAAGGTGGCCAAAAAGGCAGCCAAGAAAGCAGTAGCGACAGCCAGAAGCTCTCACTACGATGACATCTATGAGAAGCTAAACACGCGAGAAGGCGAGAATGAGATCTACCGCCTAGCCAAAAGCAGACACAGGAAGACCCTGGACATTGACCAGTTTCATGGGATCAACGACGAAAGGGGAAATTTAATCGTGAACCCCAGAGACGCTGCCGAGAGGTGGCGGCAATACGAGAAGCTCTCCACCGAGGAGTTCCCACACCCACGAATCCCGCGTAGGTGACCCAGTTGAAGGCCCAGTCTCAGGCATTTATGCCAGTGAGGTCACCGACGCCATCAAGGCCATGAAAAACGGTAAGGCAACAGGACCAGACGACATCCCTGCCGACTTCTGGAAAAAGGCACTACCGGGCTCGGCATTGTGGCTGTGCGAGCTGTTCAACAACATCGTCTCCACAGGAAAAGTGCCACACGACTGGTACCGCAGCACCACTGTTCCGATCTGGAAGGGAAAGGGCAGCCCAGCGGACTGCTCCAACTACAGACCGGTCAGGTTACTGTCACACACTATGAAGATCTTCGAACGTGTCCTTGATAAGCGCATTCGGGACCTCGTCGACATCAGCGTCAACCAGGCCGGATTTATCAAGAACTGCGGCACCACCGACGCCATCTTCGGTGTGCGGATGCTGATGGAGGCTCACAGAGAGAAAAAATCCAGCTCCACACAGCCTTCCTGGACTTGGAAAAGGCCTTCGACCGAGTCCCGCACGATCTCATCTGGTACGCACTCAGAGATCACGGCGTGCCTGAGCTGCTCGTACAATGGGTCCAACTCCTATACAGATGTCACAAAAGCCGTGTAAAAGCAGCAGCTGGGATATCAGAGGAGTTTAATATCACCGTCGGCGTACACCAGGGCTCCGCTCTCACCACTGCTGTTCATTCTGGTGATGGACACAATTACACACGACCTGTACACGCCCGCCCCATGGACGCTGCTCACGCCGATGATGTGTTCCTGGCTAACCTGTGCAAGGCTGAACTCGAGCACCTAGTCCAACAGTGGCACGACCGCCTCGAGCAGTTCGGGCTCCGGCTGAACCTAAAGAAGTCCGAATACCTGACCACTGACAATGAAATGATAGGCTCCATCCACGTGAACGGGCAGGAGCTACCGCGCGCCTCCACCTTCAAGTACCTGGGAACTATTCTTGGGGAAGAAGGCCTACTACAAACTGAGGTGGCAGCCAGGATCAACGCAGCGTGGGGCAAATGGAAGTCCGTCACGGGCGTCCTCTGTGACAAGAAGATGCCGATGCGCCTGAAGGCGAAAATCTATAACTCTGTGGTGCGCCCGTGGCCATATACGGCGCAGAGTGCTGGCCGGCGACCAAAGAAGTCGAAAGCAGACTCCAGATAATGGAGATGCGAATGCTCCGATGGTCGGTAGGCCTCACCCTACTCGATCGCGTCAGGAACGAAGAAGTGCGTGAGCGGTTCAACGTCGTGCCCATCCCCACGGTCATGAGGCAGTCCGGCTACGATGGTTCGGCCATGTGAGCCGCGCCAAGGAAGAATCTATCATCAAATCTGCAATGAAGGTGACTGTCGGAGGAGCGAGACCGCGTGGTAGACCTAAGCAACGCTGGATGGACACGATCAAGGCCGATCTAGAGATCGCGAAGGCAGACCCGACATACGTGGCAGACAGAGAGGTGTGGAAGCAGTACTTAAGGACATTAGCGGACCTCGCCCGAGCGCGAGACAAACGCTGAAGAAAAAGAAGAAGAAGAAGATTAAAGAAAAGAACATAAGTACTTTTGTTTCCACATGGAAACCACTTCTGAAGTTCATGCTTGATGTGGAAAAGAATAAAATTTTGATTTTGGGTTTTACCAAGTAGATTGATAGATCTTTACAGAAATGGCTTGTTCATATTATTTTGAAGAAGCAAAAAATTGTGATTTGATGTTAATGCCTTTCTATTGAAACAGAGAGTCGAAAGTCAATGATTCTTTTTCTTTTTTCTTATATTTCCTCACTTCTCTTCCCCCTCTTCCCTGCTACTGCTTTTCTATTTACTTTTCGATTTTATATTTTACAATGTTTTATAACTCAATAAAAAATGTTAAACTAGAAAACTATTAGGTAAATCAGTGTTTCGCAACCTCTGCAACTTTCAGGTGCATGGTGCCAACTTGGGGGAATCCTGTGAAATTGAAATCCACACATCTGAAAGTTGCTAACCTGAGAAATACTGAGGCAAGTCAAAGAGAGGTACACAATTTGATGATTTCCACTTTAGATTAGATTAACAGACTTGGAAGTGACATTGTAGGTCATCTAGTCCAACCCTCGCCCAAGCAGGAGACCCTATACACATTCCTGACAAATGGCAGTCCAATCTCTTCTTGAAAGCTTCCCATGATGAAGCTCCCACAACTTCCAAAGGCAAAGCTGTTCCATTGGTTAACTGTTCTCACTGTTCGAAAATTTCTCCTTATTTCTAGGTTGAATCTTTCCTTGATCAGTTTCCATCCATTATTCCTTGTCTGGCCTTCAGATGCCTTAGAACAGCACTCACCAACCACTGGTCCGTGTCCCACTGGTGGTCCGTGAAAAATTTTGGTGGTCCACAGAGAAATCTCACCCCCAGAGCACCCCCCCAAAGCAATTAATCCAGGCTGTGCAGGAACACAAGGCTGTGCCGCCCACATGGCCCACGGGAACCCTCCCCGCCCCCCGCCCCCCACTCCTTATCTGGCAAACTTGCCTGCTAAGTTGCTATTTTTCCTTTTTCCGACCATCATCTGTTCTGCTGTGCTGGGAGATTTAGATTAGCTAGAAAGCAGGAAATCATTGGATTTCTTGCTTTCTAGCTAATCTTTAGATTTTCGGCTCTGCTTTTAAGCAGAGCCAAACCTCCCTTAGGACTGAAGGTTCTATTATTCAGTTGCAGACTCAGAAAGCCGATGGCAGAAACACAGATCTAAGTGAATCTGTGATTCTGTGAACAACTCAATCTGCCTGCCTGATTTTGGATAAAAGTTGCTCTATTTAAAAAAAGATTCAATATTTACATACATGGTGTGTTGTGGGTTAATTTTGTGAGTTTTCTTGCTAGCAAATTTTTGCTTGCTTGCTAGCAAATTTTATGTGACAGGCTCAGATAGCCGATCTCACAGATCTCTGAATGAATCTGTGATTCTGTGAGCAACTCAATCTGCCTGCCTGCTTTGCCTGATTTTGGGTAAAAGTTGCTCTTTTTATATAAAAAAAATCAATATTTATATAAATATTTATACTTACATACAAGCCATGC